>NC_092054.1:64957657-65307714 GCF_003086295.3 Arachis hypogaea | reverse complement strand
GCGATGCGTCAAACCATGCTGTAGGTGCCGCGCTTGCACAGCGCAATGGTAAACTCCCTTATGTCATTGCTTACTCTTCTAAAACACTGGATGCAGCACAATCCAACTATACCACTACGGAAAAGGAACTCCTAGCTATTGTTCATGCTTTAGATAAATTCCGATCTTATTTGCTAGGGTCCAAGATAGTGGTATACACGGATCATACAGCTTTAAAGTACTTATTGACAAAGAATGAGTCAAAGCCTAGACTCATACGTTGGATCTTGCTTTTGCAAGAATTCGACATTGAGATTAGGGACCGGAGTGGGTCTCAAAACTTGGTTGCGAATCATTTAAGCCGCCTTGAGAATTTAAAATTTGACCCATTTCCGACAATGACTCATTCCCATTGGATAGTTTGCATGCTGTGTCAGATAGCTTTCCTTGGTTTGCCCCAATGGCGAACTACTTGGTCGCGAAAATCTTCCCTCCCAACTTTTCTAAAAACCAAAAAGACAAGTTGAGGAGTGATTCCAAATACTACATTTGGGATGACCCTCACTTGTGGAAGAGGGGTGTAGACCAAGTAATTCGAAGATGTGTGCCAGAATCTGAAATTCAACCCATTCTTGAAGCTTGCCATTCGTCCGAATATGGTGGCCACTTTGGCCCACAAAGGATAGCTAAAAAGGTGTTGGATATTGGATTCTGGTGGCCAACCTTATTCAAGGATGCTAACCGGTTCTGTGTGTCTTGCCATCAGTGTCAGAAGTCAGGAAACACGTCCCAAAGGGATGAGATGCCTCAGCAACCTATGTTGTTCTGTGAGATATTTGATTATGGGGCATTGACTTTATGGGACCGTTTCCCAACTCAAGTGGGTATCTATATATTCTATTAGTGGTTTACTACGTGTCAAAGTAGGTAGAAGCAATACCTACCCACCTTGACAATGCCAATACTGTTGTTTCTTTTATTAGAAATCACATTGTATGCTGTTATGGGTCGCCACGAGCAATCGTGAGCGACCAAGAATCCCACTTTTGTAACAGGAAAGTAGAGGCACTGCTCAAGCACTATGGGGTATTGCATAAGGTTGCCACTGCTTATCATCCGCAAACCAATGAACAAGCGAAAGTGTCCAACCAGGAGATCAAGAGAATCTTGGAGAAAGTGGTCAATCCACAAAGGAAGGATTGGAGCTTCCAGCTAGGAGATGCACTGTGGGCGTATAGGACGGCCTACAAGACTTCGTTAGGGATGAGTCCCTTTCGGATCGTCTATGGTAAGGCATGCCACCTCCGGTGGAAATCGAGCATAGAGCCTATTGGGCGGTAAAATAGTGCAACATGGATCCAACCAAGGCGGGTGTAGCCAGAAAATTACAACTAGAAGAGCTCGAGTGTTTGAGAAATGAAGCGTATGAGAATGCCCGGATTTACAAGGAAAAGACTAAGGCATTTCATGACCATCACATCCGGAAGAAGGATGTCTAAGAAGCTGCCCGATGGTGTTCAGACCAGAGTTATCAGCGCCTATGAAATTGGAAGCCCAATCTATGCGCATACGTGAAAGAACAAGCAAGTCCCTCCGCTTGGGTTAGGAAAGGTCTTCCCCATTCTCTTGGCCTTCGGGTTATAAGAATACTATTACTAGCTTTACCCTAAGAGCTACTCTTTCATTAAACTGCTACTTTAGGATTTTAAGTTACCTCCGAAATAACCATACATAATACGGGCTTTCCATTGTTCTCGAACAAGAACAGTAGCGGGAAGTAGCCTAGCCTTGCTAACGGTTTTAAACCTTTATACCTCACTCAGGGCATAGCAACTCGAGGCTTAGATTCATGTCTGGCAAGCTCCGTTCCAGGTGGGAAGGACCCTTTAAGGTGAAGAAGATAAAGCCCTGTGGAGTGGTGGAGTTGTTTGATCCCAAAAGTGAAGCAACTTTCAAGGTGAATGCACATAGAGTGAAGAAGTACCATGGCTACAAGCTCCCAAAAGAGCTAGAGGTGTTCCTGCTAACGGATGCACCTAGAGGAGGAGAAGCTTAAGCGACTGAGCGTCCAACTTAAGGACGTTAAAGAAAAGTGCTTGGTGGGAGCCACCCCACCGTGGTAAGATCTTCCTTGTGTATACCATCATGTTTTTAGCTTTAGATTCTTGTGAATTTTGTGACTTCTTGATGTTATTGACTGCATAGGATTGCTAGTTTTATTGATCTTGTTGATTAGGATGTTCATATAGATTTCTTTATTTTGGTATGGATGAATTATTGAAGTTTGATAAAATGCTTTGTCTTGAATAGTGCATGAATTTATAAGTGTTTTCTTGCCTATTAGCTTAAACACCTGCCAAAATTGTGCTAGAATAGCTTTTCTCTATGTTGTGTGAAAAAAAAAGCAAGGAAAACGGGCATCCGCATGCAAGCGCCCTGTACGCGCACGCGCGGGTGGTGCATTTCATACTCCTGCGCCAAAAACCTGAGAGTCATACCCACTTTGTACCCATTTCATGCTAGGCACCCACGCGTCAGCGTACGTGCCACGCGCGCGCGCCGATGGTGCTACATAAACCCCCTGGTACAAAAACCAGAGAGTTGTGCCACACTTGTGCCTAGCCTGTGCCAACACCCATGCGTCCGCGCACTGCGCGCGTCCGCGCTGGTCGCCAATTCACTCAGGCATGCGTCCGCGCACTGTGTGTGCCCGCGCGCTTGTGCTGCATGCCAACTCTGGTACAAATTACCCGAGACTTAGGCCAACTTTGTGCCAATCTCATGCTAGGGGCACAGCTGTACTCGCGCGTCAGCGCCATTGACGCGTATGCGTCCCTTGCCCAACCTTCACCGATGCGCCAGCGCACCGTGTGCGCGCGCGCCAGTTGCGCGAACCAGTTTTAAAGCTGGCGCGCCCTATTTTGTCCCTCTCCCGCCTCTCTTTCTTATTTCCTTCTCTTTCATCCTCTTCCATAACCTCTCTTCTTTTCTTCTTCTTCCACAACCGACCACCACCGCTTCCGGTGGCCCTACACTTCTTCTCTCCTTCTTATTCTCACAAGAAGAGAACTTCACTTTCTTCTTTTCTCCTTCTCAAGGTTCTACTTCTTCCATATCTCATCTATTACTTTCTTTGCATAATCTCTTCTTCTAGTTAGATTTTTCTTGTTGATTTACTTATTTTCTATTTTAGTTACATGATTACATTACTTGCTTTTTATTTGCTTACTTTTCCTTTTTCTTGTTCTTCCATGGATGTTGAATTTGAGTTTTAATTTTCTTTGATAGATCTTCTTGTTGTCTCTCATTGTCTTTGTCTTGTAAGTGATGTTGTGTGATGATTGATGTTTCATTTTGAGCTTCTAGTTGGTTGAGTATCTCATAATTTCTCATTGCTTGATAATTGCACACCAAGTGTTCGAAGAATTGCACGAATGCAATCTTGGTTTATTTTAATCATGTATCTTCAATTTGGTGCTCCCTCCTCATTCACTTGCTCTCTTCTAAATGCATTGAGTCCACTTTGCTTATCACTTGCTAATTAGATACTCATTGAACATGACTTGCTCTTTGTTATGGATGCTTGAGGTTATTCTTCTCATGTTATTTTGCATGCCTCACTCCCTCTTGCACCCCATGCCAAGTGTTGTGACCCATGTCTCTATGATTACTTTGTTGTAATATTTCTTTTGGGCACTATTTTTCATTTGTATATATTTTGTTGAGATGATTCTTTGGGTTTAATGCTTTCCTTTTTTTCCCTTCCTTTTTCAGGATGGCCACCAAGAAAGGCAAGGAGAAAGCTTCAAGGAAACTCGTCGCAAAGAGGGCACCCCAAAGGTCAAACTCTAAGGCGCACTCTTCATTAGGAGCTAAACCGCTATCTAAGAAAGCGAAGGCACCCGCTCCAATTGATGAAAACGAGAAGAGCAAACCGGCAAATGATTCTTCAAAGTTCCCCAACCACTTCTATGAACTTGTGTTCCCCGCCATGGTTGAGAGGAACTATCATGCTGAGCATCTACTCGCTCCGCCGGACAAGGTTGCTCCTTGTATTCTACCCCGCATTGAACGGCGAGGATGGGAGTTTCTTCTGAGAAAATCACAAGAGGTCAACCTCTCGTGGGTGGTTGAGTTATACACTAACTACCATCTTCCCTCTCTTCAATCGGTATACGTGTGCCGGAAGCAAGTTTCAGTTTCAGAAGAAGCTATTCAGCATGTGCTTAATGTCTTACTGGTACCAAGTGACATGGATGGCTACCAAGAGGTCTTACGTCAGCGAGAAAAGTTTGGATTTGATTGGGACTCGATCCTCCGAGTCATTGCTGAACCAGAGACATTTTGGACCCATGGTCGATTTAGGATGAGGCCCAAGCGCATTGATGCACGTTTCTTCACTGTAGAAGCTAGAGCTTGGGCCCAGATCCTATCCCACTATATGCTACCTAGCACTCACAAGTCGTCCTTCACGGCGGATCTCGCTTTGCTTGTTTGGTGTATTCTCACGGAGAGACCGGTGAACATTCCACTTCTTGTCAAGCAAGCGATGGAACAAGTCTACGCCCAGGGCAATTTGCCATTTTCAGTATTGGTATCTGATTTAGTTACTGCTGCGGGTGTTCCTTGGGATGATATGGACACGAAAGCCTTCTGGCTAAGGGCGATGTGGTCCAAAGCGGAAAATACTTACATCTTTCCATGAACAACCCAAGCCTTGACATAACCCTTCCATCTACTATTCCTTCCACATTATCGTCACCACCACAGCAAAGATCCACACATCAAAGGATAAAAGATCTACACCAAAAGATTGATAGATATGAGCGGCGCAACCAACGCCGATACACTTATATCAAGAAGCTTCTACGTTGTGTTACCCCTAGCATGGAGGAACCCGAAATATTCAGATCCACCTCAAACCCAAGTAATGGGAGCTCTGATGGAGGGGATAGTGAAGGTTCCGGTCCCGACCGTCCTTTGCGCATTGTTAGTAGCATGGAGGACCGTGCTAAATTCTAAGTGTGGGGAGGTCGTTCGACTGATCTCCATGGGTAACAATCTCATCCTTTCAACACCCATGGATTTATCTTTTGCTTAGAAGTTAGTACATTGCATGTGTAGTTAGTCTTGCTTGTAAATACCCCTTGCATGATAGTTAGTCTCTATAGAGTTTCTTGGTCAAAATAATGACTTCTCCCCCAAGAAACTGTGTTTCAGGGTACCCTACCAATTTTGACAAAATTTTTGCGGAAAACTTGCTTCATGAATGTATTCTGGAACATAGTGATTGAGCTAAGAACACAAGCATGTAAGTTTTGAGCCTATTGTGTGGTTATATCTTCTAACCATTAATTCCCATTCTTGTGTGCATTGTTCTCTCTCTATGACTGTAATCCTTGCTTTGTCTGATTCTATATGTGCATTACTTTGTGTATGAATGCATTTACATGATTGAGGCCATCATTTCAATAGTCACTTTTCCCAAACGGCCTTAACCCTTTTATCTACCATTGCTAACCAATTTTGAGCCCATGATAAACCCTTTTTGTTCTAAAAAGAGCACATCGACAACCCTAAGCGAAAAACAATGAACGTCCCTAGATTTGGATCCTTGATTAGCTTAGGTGAGTTAGGGTGTGTGTCATTCAAATGGGAGGGGGTACTTGGGAAATTGGGTAGATATAAAGGTGTGTATTTGTAATTGTAATTGGAAATTTTGGGAAGTGGGAACATACTCATGTATTGAGTGATTGAACCATATGCATTGAAACTTTTATACATGAAATTCCAAGAAAAAGGGGACCCAAAAAAATTTTTTTTATGTATATATATGAGAATGTAAGAAAAAGAAATAGAAAAATAGAAGAAACAAAAATAGAAAAAGAGAAAGCCATGAAAGGGGACAAAAATGCCCCAAGACAAAGTAATAATAACAATGCATATGGGATGTGAACTGAAAAGAATGCATGAGTATACAAAAAAGTGAAACGTATGGGTAGTTAGGTATTGTATTATAGTTGTATAGGTTGTTCTATGTGTCTAGTGGGATCCTAAGTTAACCAAGGATTCAAATTTTAAGCTCACTTGACCATATACATCCTTACCTTCACCTTAGCCACATTACAACCCATGAATAAGACCTCATGATACTTGTAAGCATGCATTAAGTAACTGTTGATTGTTAGATTAAAGAAAAATCTTAGAAAGCATGATTAGGAGAGGATTGAGTGATGAACCCTATACACTCGAGTGAATAGAGCGGATACACTTTCGGTGAGGGTTCGATGCTCAACTCCTTGTTCCCGGCTTTCACAAGCGTTCGTCTAGCAAGTTATATGCACTTCATGTTGATGTTCAAATTGGTAGGATTCATGAACTACATATCATTTTCACGCCGTATGCTCATATGTGTTCTTGGATGATAGATTTACCCTTGACCAAGTAAATAGACGATTTTACTTTAGTTGCATGCATTTATTTAGGAAATTTGCATTGCCTAAACCCTTTCTTACCATGATCTTTGGTCCTTTTATTTTAAGCATGAGGACATGCTTGGTTTAAGTGTGGGGAGATTTGATAAACCCCAATTTTGTTGTTTATATTGTGTAGAATTTGGGGGTTTTGTCAATATTTCTCACACTTATTCACAATAAATGCATGGTTTTGTGTTCTCTTCCTAATATTGCTTCATGATGAAAAACATGCTTATTTTGTCTTAGAATTGCTATATTTTTATTCTCTTTTATTGCCATTCGATGCCGTGATATATTTGTTGAGTGATTTCAGGATTTATAGGACAAGAATGGCCTAGAAGAGAGAAAGAAAGCATGCACAAAAGGAAGGAACATGAAGATTTGGATTTTGGGAACTTCAGCACCGACGCGCGCGCGCACTTCACGCGCACGCGTGGATGAGGATAGTTGGAAGCGGCGCGCAAGGATGGACGCATCCGCGCGGATCAAAGGAATTCCATCGAGGTGCACGTGCACATGGTGTGCTCGCGTGGGTCAAAAAAGCAATCGGTGCGCATGCACGCATGGCGCGCACGCGAGGAAAGCTGCACGTGACCTCATTAAAGGAAATCGTGCCTAGAGATTTCTGTGGCTTATCAGGCCCAAATTCAAGCTATTTCTGCATGGAAAATACCCAAGGATGCTAGGGGGAAAGGGGGGATCAATCATTTTATACTTAGACATAATTTTAGCTAGTTTTTGGTTTTTGTTCTTCTAGAGAGAGAAACCC
Source organism: Arachis hypogaea (assembly GCF_003086295.3). Classification (NCBI taxonomy): domain Eukaryota; kingdom Viridiplantae; phylum Streptophyta; class Magnoliopsida; order Fabales; family Fabaceae; genus Arachis; species Arachis hypogaea. Next base: position 65,300,490 of record NC_092054.1, on the reverse strand, counting down.
TTGTTCCTCTCTAGATTTAGCTCTTATTTGATCTTCCCTTGTTGAATTATGAATTGGATCTTGTTAATTACTAGTTTTAATTTTTTTAATCTGAATTTTCTAGTATAATTTTGTTTTTATCTTGTGTTAGTTTTATGTTTCCTTGCTGTTTGTCATTTTATACCCATTTCATGAATCTTGTAGATCTTGAATTGTTATTGTTTCATTGATGATTTCCATGATTAATTGTGTTGTTTGAGTGATTTTATGTTGATAATTGTTAGTGGGTACTTGTTAGTTCCAATTTAATTGCAATTTAATTAGATCTTTTATTAATGCTTACCATGTGTTTGATGAAATGTTTCCTTTGATTATGGAGTAGTTCTTTTTACTCTTGGCCTAGGTTAAGTGAATTGGGTAAGCTTGAGTCATTGGGTCTAATGGATTTGATGATTCGAAAACCCTTAGTGGTCAATTTAATAGCCATTGACACTAGCCTACTACCAAGTTAATTGGTAGTTAGGTTGGACCTTATGGGTTGATGTTGACCAAACCATTTAACATACTTCAAGTATAGAAGTAGACTTAATGAGTTCGGTTCCTCATAATTGTTAAGATATGGTTATTAGACAAGGATAGTGACCTCAATTCCCGTGCCTAGCCAAGAGTTGCTTTTATCATACATATTTGAAAATCCAAAAATCTTGATTGATTTATCTTAGTTGTAGTTACTTGTTTAGTTTAGAATAGAATTACTTTGGATGTTATTTTATGAGTTTGGAATTATTTACATTTTGCTCTAATTGTTTGCATTAGTTTCTTGTATTCCAAGATTACTTGCTTGTTAAGATTCCTAGTTTAATTTCTTGCTCATGACTTGCAACCCCGGATTTCTAACCAATGTTGAAGCACATGTTTGCCCATTCCTTGTGAGATGACCTGAGGTTTGAATACTTCGGTTACTTTTATTGGGGTTGAAACCAAATTCCTTCTAAATTTGATACTCGAGGATTGTTGTTGGGAAGAGCTATACTTGCAACAGGATTTTATTGAGAAATTCTATACCAACATATTCCACGATCGCCCATCACTAACCTTGGATAGAAACATCCTATCGCAGAGCAAGTGGGTCTGAGCCACAACCCACTTGCTACTACCCACTTAACCTAGAGCAAGTGGAATGAACCACTACTGCTGCTACTACCCAGGCGGGTGTTTAAGAACTCAACCTGGAGTAAGTGGAATAAACCACTTTTGATGCTACTGCCTAGGTGTCTCAATCACTGACCCAAAGCAAGTGGAATGAACCACAACCCTTGCTACTGCCCAGGTATCTCATTCAAAAATTCATTCTCAATATCATTTCAATTCATTCAAAAATTATAATTAAAATTGATCCTCATCATCATCATCAATCAAACTCCTTCATCATAATATCATAATCATTCTCATCATGTATCATTCATCATTTATAATATCTCATCAAAGTCAATCGTTTACTTCTCAATCTCCTTTGATACCAAAACCAGCTCCATCAACACCCTTACCCCTATTCCATAGTCTAAAACCCAGTCATCGAACCTTAAACAGAGTTTTCAGATGTTTGGAAAAAAAACTGGAGTAATGGTTGATTGTTCAAAAATTGTGAATTTTCAACAAAACAGTGGCTTCGGAGGGTTGCAAGCTTGCCAGGAAGGTCAACCGTTAAAAATAGGGCTTTAGTGGGAAACAGGGCATCATGTGTACGCATGATAATGTGCGTACGCACGTAGCAGATGAACTTCCCTTCGTGTACGTACAAATCATATTGTGCGAGCACTATGCACAACTTGCAACATCCCCAGGGTGTGCGAACACACACCCCCTTGTGCGTATGCACGAGTCTCACCAACGCTCTGGTCTGTGCGTGCGCATGATTGTATGCATACGCACGCACACTAAAAATCTTGATTTTCTGCAAAATTGTGTTTTTAAACCCAAACATCAAATGCGCATAAATTTTTTTGTTAAAAATTGTTTTTAGTCTGTTCTTCAAACATTGTAAACTTCACGGATCCAATTTTTATTTAAGATAAGTTTTAAAAAATTTGAGGGTCCGGAAGCCAAGTTATGCACTGCGAAATTGGTTAAAAATTAGTTTTTACCAAAAAGTCAAATCTCAAATTTTTCCAACTTTCCAAATCCAAAACCAACCAAATTCCTAACCAATTCAACACAAAATATACCTACACAATATCATATACTTCCATTAACTCTAAAACATACTAACATTCACGACCATACAATCCATTTAACGATTTCATCATAAATTTCCCACCAAATTCAACATCAATCGTCAACCTTTTTCTTCTATATATATATATATATATATATATATATATATATATATATATATATATATATATATATATATATATATATATATATATATATATATATATATATATATATATATATATATATATATATATATACATGCATTCCATAACTTTTCACACAACTCAACCAAGGCTCAACAATATCAAAAACATTCCTCAATCAATATATTCAACACTTTCCACTTAAAAATCCTCCATACAGAATCAAACAACACTTCTCATCAATCCTCACTAAAAATCAACAATCGTAATCATTTTATAATCATCAAAATCATACTCCAGCATATACACACTCAATGAATCCTCATTCCAAATTCACATACACATACACAACTCATTCAATAATTCATTCAGTTCATTCCTTTCTTAAGGTTTACTAACCTAAGTTTTCACGTTATATTATACATTAACTACAAGAAGCCAAAATCATATCTTGGTTGATTCCTCTCTAAGCCAACAACACCTCAAAACCCTCTTCTCCACACAAGCTTCTAAAGGTTCCAAGCTCTAATTCAACTAGTCCAGCCACAATTGCTGCAAATCAAGCATTCAACATCCACCAATTTGACTTCAATTCCACATATATACAACCTAATTTTATATAATTTCATACATATACAAATCTTCAATACCCTAATCTCATATAATTGGCAATTTAGAAAGGAATAATGATTCCTTACCTTTACCCACAAACAAATTGATGGAACCCATAATTACCTAACGCTAATTCAACCCTAAACCATCAAAATCATCAAAATCACTCAATACCCAAACATAAAACATGGAAAAGAGAGAAACAGAGAACTGGGCACAAAAACTAAAGACCCGCACCACTTGTTGAGTTAGAATCAAAGAGCTCAACAAGACGAACAAGTGGCCACAAACGGTGCGGCGATCGGAGCTCCGGAATGAAAGATATAATGGATTGAAGGTGAGACAAGGGTTTAGGTTTTTTCTTCCTCTCTTCTTCACAAGTTTAGCGTGAATGGAGAAATGAAGGGGGAGAAAAGGCTGAGTTGGCTTTATATATGATGGGCCTTGGGCTCGATTTAGGCCCAATCTGGCTGGTTCGGCCCATTGGCCTGATTTTGGGCTAAAATCTTTATAATTAGTGTTAAAATTTTTATTTTAAACATTTTTACTCTACTAACTTATCAAATTTATTTTTTTAATTTTTTTGAATAATAATAATTAACTTATTAGTTAATTATTTATTAATTTTCAGAGTTTATAGATTTTGTTTGGGCCAGAGGCCGTGATTGATTTATATTTAAGGTTTAGCAAAGTATGAAAGATCAAACTGGTTTATCATAGACTTAATGAACCTATACTTAGAACAGGTTGATCATTCATACAGTTTGAGTAACTTTTAAGACTTTATAATGGAAATATGAATTTGAACTTTGGATAAGTAATTGTTGATTTTCGAAAAAATTCATAAGACGAGTGATGATCACTATGATTGAAAATAACTTTTTTTTACATATTCTCTTATGACAGTTCTAAAATTTCTGGTGAGACTGTATGGTTAGGTTCTCACCCCCCAACAGACTTCTCTTTTTAGGAAGCAGACAAGGAAGCTTATGACATGATATTTGTACCTTATGGTTATCCTATCATAGATGTCCTTTCCCTCGCCTTATTATTGAGATTTATATTTTTGTAAAGAAAGATAGGAGTCACATTGTAATGATGATTAATATTTATAAGTTACTTGTTTAAAGGATCCTTTTGTGTGTGTGTGTAAAGTTATATGATTGGTATTGTATGTATGCATGCTTGTAAAACAAAAGAAAAAGTATTTCTGATTTTGAGTTAAAGGATCAAATTTTATTATTATATATGCATGGAAGACGTTGTAATATCCGCTTTGTCAGAGTAGCATAGCCGAAAGCGTGACATTCTGATAGTAAGGATGTTACAAAAAACCCTTCCGATGACCTAAGTTGCTAAGAACAGGTTTTTTAAAAGTCTACTAGAAAAACCATTTATCCATTATCCTTTATCTTTTTATCATTTTATCATTATCTTTTCGTTTTTGCTGTGTTTTTTATTTCTCGAACATTTTTTTCTTATCATTTGCTATTATTTATCTGCACGTTCTAAGATTTTTGTTTAGTTTCTCTATTTCATCTTTTATTTCTGCATTTTTCCTTTAAATTCATGCTCAGTAAATAAAAAACTCGAAATAAAAAACACAAAAAAGAGGAGAATTTTGGGAAAAAAAAAAAGAGGTAGCTTTCTTGAAAAGTGCAGTACAAAAAAAAAAGAGAATGTCATACAATTTACAAGGTTGTTGATTTCAATTTTTACTATTCAAATTTTATATTTATTTCAAATTACTCTGGGATATCTATTGGGATTAGAAATTATTCTAATGTCTCTAAAACTCTAGAAAAGTGTCTCTTTTTATTTTGTATCCTTTATCACATAATCTGTTTTTTTTTTTGGGTCAAATTGAAAGTTTCTATCACTAAGATTATCTCATTTTGGTATCTCTTTTTCCTTGCTTTGTAAATTAAAACTTGTCTAAAGAAATCTAAAAGTGAAAAAATCCAAGGATGGTGAACTCAAAAGCGGTAAAAAGCTACAAATTGAGTGCAAACACGAGCATTTTAATTCGAGTGATACACGTAAGAAGAGTGTTATAAGATCTTTATTATTCTTCTTTCAGGATCCCAAATTAGAATCAATGAAAGTGATGATGAAGGAATCTCATACGAGAGAAAGATTTTCAAGATGCAAATCCTTGTTTTTAAAGGAAAGAATGATATTGAAGCTTATTTCAAATGAGAAAAGAAGGTAGAGTTGATTTTTGCATGTTCCAACCTTTTAGAGAAAAAGAAGATTAGATTGGTAGAATTCAAATTTTAGATTATCCACGTATTTGGTGAAATAAGTTAGGTAGATCTAGAAGAAGGTATGAAAATGGACAAATTTGCACTTAGGAGGAGACAAGAAAATCATGAGGAACCAATTTGTGCCATCAACATACCATAAGAAGCTTCTTGAAAAGTTTCGTAAGTTGAAACAAGGATCAAAATATGTAATGGAGTACCACAAGGAGAGACGAGTTTGATGACTAAAGCTAATGTTGAAAAAGGGTCTTGAAGTTCTTATGGAGCGATTTCTTGTTGGATTAAACAAAGAAATTATAAAAAAGGTCAAATTTCACCATTATGCAATAATAGAAGATCTAATCAATTTGGGAATTAAGGTGGGGAAGCAACAACTTATGACAACACTACAAGAGACACGCTGAATAGCGGTTCCACAAGCATCGCCTATTAGGGGGTGGTAATTTGATTTTGCGGCGGTTCTAATGAACCGCTGGCACAACCGTCTCAAATCAGATAATTGATTTTGCAGCGGTCGCAGAACTGCCGCTATTTTGGTCAATGGATTTAAAAAAAATGCGGCGATTTTGAAACCGCTGCAAATTTATGCAGTTTTTTTTTTAAAATGTGACGGTTTTGAACCGCCACAATTCCATCAAGAGCTTAAAATAAAAGCTGATTAACTACTTAAATGGTTTATACCATTTCTCTTTACTATAACCTATTTTCTTTACATCATATTTATTAAACTTGATATATTAATATAAAAAACACTAAATAAACAATAGATAGATATATAATCACAAATTTAAGCAAATCAAGAGGCATATAGGTCACTAAACTGTAGAGTCAGATTACACTAGTCCAATCCCATTCCATTCCCTTGATTCTTACAAAGCTCCAGTTAGCATATACTACAAGAGTAGTTGCCACCTGTCAATTACAGAAAAATTTTCAGTTACAACAGAAGAAAACCAAGCCAACACATATCTTTACATATTAGGTTGTGGAGAGGAGAATAAAAAGAATTAAGATTACCAGCTGAAAAATCATGAAAGAACCCAGTAGAAGAAGACCAGGTCTTTCAACATAGGACCCGCTGGAAGACCTAGTGACAAAAATTAGTGCCTGGCTAATAATACTGACTTGTAGGTAAAGGGATGCCATCAATTCTGCAGGGCTATGTCTCAGAGACCTTACACCAAACTTGTCCTGCAACAACAGAAAGTTAGTGTTCATAACTATCACAATTTCCACTAGTAGGTGATAACATGTGAACTTTTCATAGAGCTCATCCCTATTGGTTTCTACTTACAACCAAATATACTAAAAGAAACGTGAAATTAAATTGATTATCGAGAAGAATTTAGTGTCTTTCATAACCTAGAAAAATCACACAACAATCCAATACCAGTAGCAAATATCTCCCTCAATTTTCAGCTATTAGGTTGTGGGGATGGTTTCACTCTATCCTTGGATATTGTCATAATGGTACCTAAAAGGATAATGGTGAAGGAAAATATCATTGAAAAATCACACAACAGTCCAAGCAAACTACATGAAGGTTATTCAGCACAATATTATCATACCATCATTTAGTATGGCAATGATCAACACCATAAAGGGTGCAAAACCAAACTTCCAAATCAATGCAATAAACATGAAATCAAACTGCAAAATAAAAAGAAGATCAAATAAAATTATATGAACTATTTAATTAGGTATGTAAAAGAATTTTTTGGTTGTTCACCTATTTTCTACACTTACCACAATATGAATAGTGAAAGACACTGTATATATCTGCCATAAGCAAAAATGAAAAATTTTGCAATGTTAGAACACTAAAATATCAAAAAAATTGATGTGATGATATGAAATCAGAGAATTAGTGAGTAGAGAAGATGAGACTAAACTAGATTACATGAAATGAAGTGTATTATTAATGTTCTTATTAGTATGAGTAATGGCCATGATATATATAGATACATCACAGACTTGTCTTACAAAAAACAAGATAAAAAACAGTAAAGATTAACTAACTAATATAAAGCTGTGATAACTCACAATGACAATGCTGCACATCACATGAGAATAAATAAAAAAACAAGAAGCTATACGATGAAACACGTTCACTTCATACAATATCTTTTCTTTTCTTTTCTTTTCTTTTCTCTTTACTGGGAATCATCCATGCAATATTTTTCTTATATATAGTTGAGTATATAATGCCAATTTGAACCTCAATGTAGAAGCTATTTTCAATGCAGCCCTTGAATTTTAATTTATAATAAAAACTAAAAGCAAATTCTCCTATCAATGCCTCTTAAATGTATTCTTAATTCATTATACAAAAAGAAGCAGAGCAGAGGGATGATATATAAACAGTATATTATATTATTATTCAACACAAACGTCAGAATTTTACCTGAATTGCTTGATCAAAAGTATAAAGATTTTGCTTAACAGTTTGTTTAATAGAGGGAGGATATGGAAGGCAGGAGTCGATTATAATCTGTCTAGCACCACCAGTTTGTTTAACAGCTGGTAAATTAGATAGAAATAAAATTCAAAACTATATGTTCCATCTAATCGCCTTATCCCACAGCATGAATGATAATATTTAATTCCTTCTTCTCCTTTTCAGAAGTGTGTTCCTATTATGTTGATCTACTACCTGAATTTTGTTTCCTCTTCTTCTATTTTTACACCCATAAAAAATAATGAACAGATTTTGCTACACATTTATATGTATATATTACCAAATATAAGCTTTCTAACTAAAAACTTCACTACAAAGCACATAATAAATCAAAATAGTAGTATAAGTTGATCAACAAGTACATTCAAATCCTTAACAAGAACATAATTATTTATTCATGCTTTTTGTGCTAGCACAATCACAATGACAATTGAAGATATAGAGATTTTGTTCTATATAATAAAGCATATAATAGATATAAAACTAGAAAAAGTAAATATTCAAATTGCTTTTATTTATATAATGCCATTTTATAGTTTGAAAACAGAGAATAATGATGTCCTACTATAATTAAGTGTGGTTCGTGCATGAAAGAGATAGGAAGATTCATATTATCCATTATGTAATTTGTTTAAATGACCAAATCTGCTACATTACTTTGATTGAGAAAGAACTATTACATTGTTAAAAATTCAAAAGAAAATCATTTGATTTTATAGTCTTTTAGTTTGAGGGTGAGGGGTGTCCTATGGTGCACGAAACTGGCTTCGCAGAATTCGCACAGATATACCGGCAAGTATACCGGGTCGTCCAAGTAATACCTGAGGTGAGTCAGTGTCGATCCCACAAGGATTGTTGGCTTGAGCTAGCAGTAGACACCTTGCAGATCTTAGTTAGGCGGATAGAAAATATAGTTTATCACGAAAAAAGCATAAAACAAAATATATAAATAAAACGTTACAAGATAGACGAGAATTCAGTGGTGATAGAATGGTTGAGACTTTGGAGATGCTTTGTCTTTTCGGATTAACTTTTATTACTGTCTTCTTCAATAACCTTCTAATTCCTTCAATGGTAGCCGTAAGTGATTAACTCATGTCCTCTCATCAAGTTAACCTTCTCTATTGCAGCAATCCACCACGTTGAGATGACTCATGTCCTCTCATCAAGCCACCTCTAGGTTTCTCACTGTAGCAGAAGATGAAGCTCTAAGCAGTCCACTCCCCATCGTGATCCTACTCAAGGTGCCACAGACGAGGAAAATCTTCCAGATCAGAAAGTGCTACTTCTCTGACTCTAACCTTAACGCCACAAAGACCTCACGCACCCATAGTCAACGGGATTATATGACACATATCCAAAGTTGCTCAAATGCTCTATTGGAATCTGCAATGTAATCTCTAGCTTTAGTTCAATGCTATCTGGGTCAGGAATCGCACGGAACCCATGTAGAACAAGAGTGATTGTCACGGGTCACCCTCAATTCATAAGATGAAGAATGAGGTTGCATAAGAGAATAGAATCAGACATATTGAATGAAAACAGTAATATTATTGATCCGTGAAACTCAGCAGAGCTCCTAACCTTAACCTTAGGAGGTTAGTGACTCATGTTGATAGAAAAATACAATGAAAGGTTCGAATGGGCAAGAGTTCCCTAACAAGGGTGAACTCTTGTATATATATACTAATCTAATGACAAAGGATTACAGAAATAAGATAAACTAAGTTGATAGTGTGAAAATCCACTTCTAGGGACCACTTGGTGAGTGTTTGGGCTGAGCTTGAGTATCTTTCACGTGATAGTGTCTCTTAGGGGCATTGAACGGTGGCTAGGGACCCCCTTTTTGGCGTTGAACTCCAGTTGCTCCTCTGTGGGCGCTGGACGCCAGGAATGGGGCTGGTGGCTGGCGTTGAATGCTAGTTTTGGGGCTTTATTTCTGGAACAAAGTATAAACTATTATATATTTCTGAAAAGTCCTGGATGTTAACTTTGCAAAGCTATTAAGAGCGTGCCGTTTGAAATTTTGTAGCTCCAGAAAAGCTCCTTCGAGTGCACAGAGGTCAGATCCTGACAGCATCTGCAATCCTTTCTCTGCTTCTGAATCAGACTTCTGCTCAAACTCCTCAATTTCAGCCAGAAAATATCTGAAATCATCATAAAACACACAAACTCAAAGATGAATCCAAAAATGTGAATTTTGCACTAAATCGTAGGAAAACTTAAAAAAACATAAGCAAAACATAACAAAAATTATATGAAAACAATCCCAAAAAGCATATAAAATATCCGCTCATCAGAACACCAAACTTAAACTGTTGCTTGTCTCCAAGCAACCAAAAACAAAGTAGGATAAAAAGAAGAGAAGGATATAATAAATCTCAGAGTTTTTAATGAAGCTCAGTTTCAATTAGATGAGCGGGACTAGTAGCTTTTTGCTTCTGAATAGTTTTGGCACCTCACTTTCCATTGAAGCTCAAAATGATTGAAATCTTTAGGAACTTAGAATCCAGATGATATAATTGATTCTCCTAATTAAGTTCTTTTTATTCTTGAACACAGCTTCTTTAGAGTCTTGGCCTTGACCCTAAGCACTTTGTTTTCCAGTATTACCACCGGATACAACAATGCCACAGACACTTAATTGGGTAAACCCTTTCAGATTGTGATTCAGCACTGCTAGAATCCCCAGCCAGTGGTGTCCAGAGTTATTAAGCACACTCTTTGCTTTGGACCACAACTTTAACTGCTCAGTCTCATGTTTTTCACTTGACACATTCACACCAGAGGCATATAGTTAGGGAAGCAGCTCAATTGAACTGTTTAGGCTAAGATATTTCTTTTAGGCCCTCCTATCCATTGATGCTCAAAGCCTTGGATCCTTGCTCTTGCCTTTTGATTTTAAGAGCTATTGGCTTTTTGCTCTTACCTTTTGGCTTAAAGAGCTATTGGCTTTTTCTTTTTCTGCTTGCTTTTTTTGTTTTCGCATAATTTTTTTTTCTTTTGTTGCTTTTTGCTGCTTTTTCTTGCTTCAAGAATCATTTTTTGGATTTTTTAGATTACCAATAATACTTTACTTTTATCCTCATTCTTTCAAGAGCTAACATTCTTTACTCCAATATCAAACATGCACTGTTTATTCATATAATCAGAAAACAAAAGCATTGCCACCATATCAAATTATTGAACTACTCTTAATATGTAACTCGAAATTCATGCATCTTACTTTTCTTTTTCAATAAAATAAATTTTTTTAAGCAAGGTAAGAGATGTATGGAATATTTCATAGCCTTAAGACATAAAATAAAGATGATCATGCACTAAAAACAAACAATAAAACAAAATACATAAAAAACAGAAAAATAACATAAACAACAGAGGAGTAAAGGGAACGAATCCACCTTTGTGATGGTGGCCACTAATCCTTCTGGAGGATCCAATGGAGTGCTTGATTTCCTTTATGTCATGCCCCTGCCTCTGTTGTTCTTCCCTCATAACTCTTTATTCTTCCCTCATGGCTCTTTGATCTTCTCTTATGTCATGGAGGATGGTGGAATGCTCTTGATGTTCCATCCTTAGTTGATCCATGCTAGAGCTCAATTCTCCTAGAGAAGTGTGCAATTGGTCCCAATAGCCTTGGGGAGCAAAATGCATCCCTTGAGGCATCTCAGGGATTTCTTATTGAGGCAGCTCCACATGCTCTTGCTGTGGTCCATGTGCTGGCTCTCTAATTTGCTCCATCATCTTCTTGGTGATGGGCTTGTCCTCCTCAATAGAAATGTCTCCTTCTATGACAATTCCAGCTGAATTACATAGGTGACAGATAAGGTGGGGGAATGCTAACCTTGCTAAGGGCTTGAGGTCAAGCCTTCTCAGCTGGATAGGCTTTCCTTGCGCATCCCTCTTCCACTGAGCTCCTTCCACACAAATGTCTGAAAGGACCTAATCCAACCTCAGGTCAAAATTGACTCTCCTAGTGTAAGGATGTGGCTCTCCTTGTATCCTTGGCAAGTGGAGCGCCAACCTTACGCTCTCCAGGCTGAAATCCAAGAGACGCCCTCGGACCATGGTATGCCAATTTTTGGGACTTGGGTTCACGCTTGTATCATGGTTTTTTGTGACCCATGAATTAGCATAGAACTCTTGCACCATCAAGATCCCAATTTCTGGGATAGGATTGGTTAGGACTTCCCAACCTCTCCTCCAGATTTCCTTCGGATCTCTGGGTACTCATTCTTTTTTAGCCTAAAGGGGACTTCAGGAATCACCCTTTTCTTTGACACTACTTCATAGAAGTGGTCTTGATGAGCTTTGGTGATGAATCTTTCTATTTCCCAAGATTCGGAGGTGGAAGCAACTGCTTTCCCTTTCCTCTTTCTAGAGGATTCTCTAACTTTAGGTGCCATAGGTGTGAATGGAAAGCAAAAAGCAAGGCTTTTTCAACACCAAACTTAAAAGCTTTGGTCGTCCTCGAGCAAAATATGAAGAAAAGAGTAGAAGGAGAAGAGAATAGGGGAGATGGAGGGAGCGAGTGGTTTTAGCCAAGGGGCTTTAGTGTATGAATGGTGTGTGTATGAAGGGTAGGAAGAAGGGGTATTTATAGGATAGGGTAGGATTCAAATGAATAGGTGGGAATTGGGTGAGAAATTTTGAATTTGAAGTGGGTGGGGGTTGGTAGGAGTTATGGTGGTTTCGAAAAGTTATATGGATGTGATTGGGTTAGGGTTTATAGGGAAGAGTGTGTGGAGAAGAGTAAAAGTAAGAGAGAGAAGAAGGTGGGGTTGGTGGAGATTCTGTGGGAACCACTGATCCTGAGGGGCTAGGGAATTCAAGTTCCCTGCCCCCTTATGAGCATTGAACACCTAGCTCTTGTTCCTGGCTGGCGTTCAACGCCAAGTATGTGCCTCTCATTGGGTGTTGAACGCCCTTGAGGTACATCATTCCTGGCGTTCAATGCCAGGTCTGTGCCTTTGTTAGGGCATCGAACGCCTAGGGTCTGCCCCCTGACTAGCGTTCAACGCCAGCTTCAGGTTCCCTGGCTGGTGTTCAATGCCAGTTTCAGGTTCTCTGGCTGGCGTTCAACGCAAGCAATGTGCTCCCTGGCCGGCGTTCAACGCCAACAATGTGTTTCCTGGCTGGTGTTCAATGCCAGCATTGTGCTCCCTGGCTGGTGTTCAACGCCAGAAAGGTCTCTGCTCCAGGGTGTTCTATTTCCAGCTCTGACTGTTTCTGTTTCTGTTCTAACTGCTGCACATGATCACAAACTTAAACAAATATGAAATTAAACTGAAATAACTTAAATAAACTTAAAGAAAAACAAGAAAACATTAATTATTAATGGGTTGCCTCCCAACAAGCGCTTCTTTAACGTCACTAGCTTGACGGTTAGCTCCTTACGAAGATGGATAGGGGCTCAGAATTTTGTCCTTTACAGTGAACTTCTTGCCTGTGCTCTCATGGATAAGTTTCACATGTTCTAGAGACAGGATCCTGTTCACAGTGTGTGGAATGACTGGATTGTCTGTGAAGACAACTCTCATGCCAGGTGAGAGGCCTTTAGTAGAGATTTTCTTATCCCTCCAGCCTTCAGGTACTTTCTTCTTAGTACCTTTGTTCTCAGTGCTTGATAATGGCTGCCCAACACCAAACTTAGAATTGGTGTCTAGGGGCTCTGTATGATTTTGCACTGAGAGAGAGGGTTGGAACACTAAGTGTTGCACAACTATTTTTTTGTTATCAGGGGGAGAGTTAGGGCTAGGCATCTTGAGCAAGATGTGGTCCTCCCCTAACTGTAGAATTAGCTCTCTCTTTGCCACATCAATGATGGCATGGCAGTGGCTAGGAAGGGTCTTCCAAGGATGATTGATTCATCCTCTTCCTCCCCAGTATCCAGGATTATAAAATCAGCAGGGATGTAAAGGTCTTCAACATTTACTAAGACATCCTCTACCAGTCCATAAGCCTTTTTCATGGACTTGTCTGCCATCTCTAATGAGATTCTTGCAGCTTACACATCAAAAATTCCTATCCTCTCCATTACAGAGGGTGGCATAAAGTTTATGCTTGACCCTAGGTCACACAGAGCCTTCTCAAAGGTAATGGTGCCTATGCTGCAAGGAATCAGGAAGCGTCTGGGATCTGGCAGCTTCTAAGGTAGTTTCTGCTGAACCAAGGCATTGAGTTCCTTGGTGAACATTGCAGGTTCTTCCTCCAATGGCTCTGTACCAAATAACTTGGCATTCAGCTTTATGAGGAATCCTAGGTAATGAGCAACTTGCTCTTCCCTAGTTTCCCCTTCCTCATCAGAGGAGGAGTGATCCTCATAATCCATGATTTGCAATAAGGCTTGCAAGGGAACTTCTATAGTATCCTCATGAGCCTTAGTTACCTTCAGATCTTCAATAAGGAAGCCTTAGGTGGGTGTTGAACCCCCTGTAAGACCTAATGCCAGTGGTTGTGCCTTTTTGGGCGTTGAACGCCCAATAAAGACTTCCTTACTGGCATTCAACGCCAGTGATAGTGCCTTTTTGGGCATCGAATGCCCCGTAAGGTCTTCCTTACTGGCGTTCAACGCCAGAGATAGTGCGTTGATGGGCGTTGAACGCCTAGTAAGGACCTTCTTACTGGCGTTCAACGCCAATAATGGTGGGTTGATGGGTATTGAACGCCCAGTAAGAACCTCCTTACTGGCGTTTAATGCCAGATTATCCCCTTCAAATTCAGCTTTAGTTTCTACAGTGATAGCCTTGCACTCTTCTCTTAGATTCACTTCAGTGTTACTAGGAAGAGTGTTAGGAGGGGTCTCAGGGATTCTCTTGCTCAGCTGACCAACTTGTACCTCCAAATTTCTGATGGAGGACCTAGTTTCAATTATGAAACTGTGAGTGGTCTTAGAGAGCTCAGAGACTATAGTTTCTAAGTCAGAAAGGCTCTGCTTAGAAGTCTCCATTTGCTGTTGAGAAGATGGGAATGATGGTCTGTTGTTGAACCTATTTTGGTTTCTTCCACCTTGATTATTGTTGAAGCCTTGCTGAGGCTTCTGTTGATCCTTCCATGAGAGGTTAGGATGATTCCTCCATGAAGGGTTGTAGGTGTTTCCATAGGGTTCTCCCATGTAATTCACCTCTTCCATTGAAGATTGATCTGGATCATAGGCTTCTCCTTCATAGGAGGCTTCTTGAGTGCTGCCAGTTGCAACTTGTGATCTAGTCAAATGCTAAGAGATCATATTGACCTACTGGGTTAAGATCTTGTTCTGAGCCAATATGGCATTCAGAGTGTCAACTTCCAGGACTCTTTTCTTCTGAGCTACCCCATTGTTCACAGGGTTCCTCTCAGAAGTGTACATGAATTGATTGTTTGCAACCATTTCAATGAGTTCCTATGCCTCTTCAGGTGTTTTCTTCAAGTGGAGTGATCCACCAGCAGAATGATCCAAAGACATTTTCTATATCTCAGATAGACCATCATAGAAAATTCCTAGGATAGACCATTCTGAGAGCATGTCAAGAGGACACCTCCTGATCAGTTGCTTGTATCTTTTTCAAGATTCATAGAGGGATTCATCCTCTTTTTGTCTAAAGGTTTGTACTTCTACTCTTAGCTTGCTCATCTTTTGAGATGGAAAGAACTTGGCCAAGAAAGCATTGACCAACTTTTTCCAAGAGGCTAGGCTTTCCTTAGGTTGAGAATCCAATTATATCCTAGTTCTGTCTCTAACAACAAAAGGGAAAAGCATAAGTCTACAGACCTCAGGATCCATTCCATTGGTCCTAACAGTGTCACAGATTTGCAAGAATTCAGATAGGAACTCATGTGGATCTTCCAGTAAAAGTCCATGGAACTTGCAATTCTGTTGCATCAGAGAGACTAACTGAGGCTTTAGCTCAAAGTTATTGGCTCTAATGGCAGGTATAGAGATACTTCTGCCATAGAGGTCAGAAGTTGATGTAATGAAGTCACCAAGAACCTTCCTTGCATCTCCTTCATTATTTGGCTCAGCTGCCATATCTGTGTTTTTAGCTTCTTGTTCGAATAGCTCTGTGAGGTTTTCTCCGGAATGTTGTGCTTTAGCTTGTTGTAAACGCTTTCTTAGGGTCCTCTTAAGTTCAGGATCAAGATCAAAGAGAGGTTCTTTATCCCTATTCCTACTCATAAACAAGAAAAAGAAAATAAGAAAGAAAAATAATGGGAGCTCTCTGTTCAAGAACAGAGGACTCCCTGTGAGATGTGAAGAAGAAAGAAGAATGACGATAGAGAGGAGAGAAGAAGAATTCAAATAAAGGGGGTAAAGATTTTAAAACTTAAGAAGTGAAAAGAGAAACTAGAATTAAAATATTTTTGTTTTTATTTTATTTATTAATTGAATTAAAGAGAATTGAAAACTTAAGTGTGATTTTCAAAAAAGAAGAGAGAGAAGTAGAAGGGAAGTTTTCGAAAATAGAAGAGAGAGGAATTAGTTAAGAAGTTTTGAAAAAAAAAAAGAAGAAAGAGAAAACAAGTAACTAAGTAAGAAAGATTTGAAAATAAGATAAGAATTGAAAAAAATTTATTTTGAAATTTCAAATTTAAATTTTGAAGTTTGAAAATTTGAATTTTGAAAATTGAATTTGAATTAAGATAAGATAAGATTTTGAAAATTGAATCTTAAATTTTGAATTTTGAATTTGAAACAAGATAAGATAAAGATTTGAAAAAGTTTTGAATTTTAAATTTTAAAAGAAAGATAAGATAAGAAAGAATCAAATTAAAAGGAAAGATTTAAAAAGATTTTAAAAAGATAAGATTTGAAATTTGAAATTTGAAATTAAGATAAAATAAGATAATGATTTTGAAATAAAAATTTGAAATCTTTTTTTTTTTTTGAAATATTCAAAAATTTTGATTAAAGATAGAAAATATATTTTTTTTGAATTAATGAAGAAAGAGAAAAACAACCAAAAGACACCAAACTTAAAATTTTTAGATCTAAAACACTAAGTTTTCGAAAATTCAAAAACAAAACACTAAAAGTCACCAAACTTAAAAATTTTAAGATCAAAACATGAAAAGAAACAAGAACAACTTGAATACCAAGATAGAACACCAAGAACAAATTAAAAAATTCAAAGCAAATAAAGAACAACTAAAGGACACCAAACTTAAAAACTTTGAAAATCAAAGACACTAATTTCAAAAATTTTAAAGGAAAATACTCATAGACACCAAACTTAAGAATTTTGAAATCAAAGACTCTAATTTTAGAAAAGAAAAGAAAAGAAACTTAAAGACTCAAGATGACTCAAAAAGACACCAAACTTAACAAATGACACTATTTTTGAAAATTTTGGAAAGAAAGTAAGAAAATTCGAAACTTTAACTAGAACAAGAACGAAAGACTCAATCAAAAAGATAAAGATCAAAAAGAAAAGCAAATATTTTTGAAAATTTTTTATTTTTTTGGAAAAGAAAATAAAAGACTCAAACAAAATAGTAAAAAGTACCTAATCTAAGCAACAAGATAATCTGGTTGTTTGTCGAATCCAAACAATCCCCGACAACGGCACCAAAAACTTGGTGCACGAAACTGGCTCCGTAGAATTTGTTGGTTTGAGCAAGCAGTGGACACCTTGCAGATCTTAGTTAGGCAGATAGAAAATATAGTTTGTCACAGAAAAAGCATAAAACAAAATAATAAATAAAAAGTTACTAGATAGACGAGAAATCCGTGGTGATAGAATGGTTGAGGCTTCGGAGATGCTTTGTCTTTCTGGATTAACTTTTCTTATTGTCTTCTTCAATAACCTTCTGATTCCTTCAATGGCAGCCGTAAGTGATTAACTCATGTCCTCTCATCAAGTTAACCTCCTCTACTACAGCAATCCACCACGTTGAGATGACTCATGTCCTCTTATCAAGCCACCTCTAGGTTTCTCACTATAGCAGAAAATGAAGCTTTAAGCAGTCCACTCCCCTTCGCCATCCTACTCAAGGTGCCACAGACAAGGCAGATCTTCCAGATCAGAAAGTGCTACTTCTCTAACTCTAGCCTTAATGCCACAGAGACCTCACGCACCCAGAGTCAACGGGATTATATGTCACATATCCAAACTTGCTCAGATGCTCTATTGGAAACCGCAATGTAATCTCTAGCTTTAGTTCAACGCTATCTGGGTTAGGAATCGCATGGAACCCATGTAGAACAAGGGTGATTGTCACGGGTCACCATCAATTCATAAGATGAAAAACGAGGTTGCATAAGAAAATAGAATCAGACATATTGAATGAAAACAGTAATATTATTGATCCATGAATCTCAGCAGAGCTCCTAACCTTAACCTTAGGAGGTTAGTGACTAATGCTGATAGAAAAATACAATGAAAGGTTTGAATGGGCAAGATTCCCCTAACAATGGTGAACTCTTGTATATATATACTAATCTAATGACTAAGGATTACAAAAATAAGATAAAATAAGTTGATAGTGCAAAAATCCACTTCTGCGGCCCACTTGGAGAGTGCTTGGGCTGAGCTTGAGTGTCTTCCACGTGCTAGTGTCCCTTAGGGGCATTGAACGCTGGCTAGGGACCCCCTTTTAGGCGTTGAACTCTAGTTGCTCCCCTGTGGGCGCTGGACGCCAGGAATGGGGCTGGTGGCTAGCGTTGAATGCCAGTTTCGGGCCTTCATTTTCAAGGCAAAGTATAGACTATTATATATTTCTGAAAAGCGCTGGATGTTAGCTTTCCAGAGCCGTTGAGAACGCGCCATTGGGATTTCTATAGGTCCAAAAAAGCTCCTTCGAGTGCACGGAGGTCAGATCCTAACAGCATCTGAAGTCTTTTCTCTGCTTCTGAATCAGACTTCTGCTCAAGTTCCTCAATTTCATCCAGAAAATACCTAAAATCACCATAAAACACACAAACTCAAAGTAGAATCCAAAAATGTGAATTTTGGACTAAAACCTATGAAACATTAATAAAACTTAAACAAAACATAACAAAAACTATATGAAAACAATGACAAAAAGCGTATAAAATATCCGCTCATCATCCTACTAGAAAGGAAAATTGATCATGTGTTCAAATTAAGTGTAGACCACAAACGGATTTTAGATTTTAATTAGGCCTTTTCTTCTTTGCTCTCCATTAATTACTATACTTACTAATAGTAAAATAAAATATAAAACAATCCACCAAAACATATATAACAGATAGAGTGAGGGGTTTGGCATTAAAGAAGTCAGTAGTATATTTTAGAGAGTTCATGTTGCATGTGCCACAACATAAAGCAACTATTCTATGAACTAGGAGCAAGCCTAGCAGTGGAAATAGAGAATGAAATACTAATCCAATTTAGTAGTCCAGCCACTTCAAAGATACAAAAACATAGAGAAAATTAAATTACACTCGTAAACCACTTTGATCTTCATAAGTTTATTCTATTCAATTAAATGACTTTTATATACATATCAAACTTTATGTGTTGAAAGTTCCCAACAAAAGAGCATATTGTGAAACATATTCAAAGCACTTGGCATATTGTCGAACACTTGGCATGCAAAGGCATAAACAACACAAAATAGCACTAACAAGCATTCTTTGCAACACCAAATCAAAATTCAACACCAATTACATGAAAAAAATCAGCAGCATTTCACAGGGACTCAGCAAAGTATCAGTCAATCAATCCAAACAAATTGAAATTAAAACTCAAGAAGCTCTTAACAGCATGTTTAATTATGTATAAACTAACACTGATTCTAACCTAAACTCAACTAACTGATGCACGGAAACTTGTCTCTTAACAAATCTCCCTCGGCAAGTATACCGAATTGTCGTCAAGTAAAAACTCACAATAGAGTGAGGTCAAATCCCACAGGGATTGATTGGTCAAGCAACTTTAATTGGAGGAATGTTCTAGTTGAGCTAAGCAGAATTTGGTTTGAGAATTGCAGGAAATTAAATGGTGGAAAAATAAATAGCAGAAAATGTAAATGCTGGAAATAAAGAGCTGAAAATAAATGACAGAAAGTAAATTACAGAATCTTAAATGGGGAAAGGGAGTTCAGCATGAAAGTAAATGGCAGAAACTAAAGAGAATGGGTAAGATCAGAAATGGGGAATTCATTGGGCTTAGGAGATGTTGCATTCTCCGGATCAAGTTCATTTTCATCTCTTCCTCAATCAATGCATACATTGATCTCCTTGGCAATCTTAAGTGATTGAATTCCAATTCCTCAATCTCTCAAATCTTGATCAATAACTAATTCATTGGTCTAATTGCTCATGAGAAGAGATGAAGTGTGGTAACTGATTATACCACATGTATTTCCAAATCAAAGTATTGGGAGAATTATATGTCACCATATCCGCCCAAACCCCAATTTGGTCCAACATGAGAAAGCATTTCTAGCATGATCTCTTCATTCTTCTTCCAAGGTTCAGAAGAGATCCAAGTATGAATAGTTTCTTTTCCAAGACAACTATCCAATTGGATGAAGATTGAAAGCTTTCAAGTAAAATCAAGAGAAAAGAAAGAAGAAGAATAATGAAAGCTATTATTGATCCATCAAATTACAACAGAGCTCCCTAACCCAATGAAAGGGGTTTAGTTGTTCATGGCTCTGGGAATGGAAAGCAAAGATGGAGAGTACATTCTGAAGTAAAACTAGAAGTTGCAGAGAAAGTAAAATTATACGAAAAGTAGTCCTCTCAATCCAAAAGCTCCTCTCTAGTTCAAAACTACTCCTATATATACTACTCTTCTGATCTTACAGTTGGCTCTTCAAGTCTTGGATATGGACCTTTGGATCTTGAGTTGAAGCAGTTTTGAATCTTCAGTGGGCTCAGCTTTACTTGCAGAGAAAGTGTGAAGTAGGCATGGACTTTGGCTAGGACGTTAGTGGTGTTAACGTTAAGTAAAAATGTGGGTTCGAGTCTTAGCCCAAGATGAGTTACGTTAACTTCAACGTTAGTGGCACTAACGTGACCACTAACGTTGCCTCTTGATCCATCGCGAGCGTTATTGGGGTTTACCTTTGCCAATAACGTTGCCCTTAGCCCCTTCTTCCCTACGTTAGAGTCCACGTTAGTATAGCTAACGTGACTCTTTACGTGGGTATGCCTCAACTTCGAGAGCGTTAGTGACACTTACCTTTGTCACTAATGCTCCAAACACCCCTTCTCACGTTAGTGCCCTACGTTAATTATCTTAACGTGGCCACTAACGTGGTGGTGATTGCCTTCTCCAACGTTAGCGACAAAGGTGAGTGTCACTAACATTGGCTCATCAATTCTTTCCTCCATGTTAGCTTCCACATTAATGTAATTAACGTGGCAACTAATGTGGCTCATAGTGGCTTGTTCCAACGTTAGTGACAAAGGTGAGTGTCACTAACGATGGCGATTCCTTGCTCTTCCCACGTTAGAGTTTACGTTAATGTAGTTAACATGACTCTTAACGTAGCCAATTGGGCTTAGTCCAACGTTAGTGACAAAGGTGAGTGTTACTAACGTTGGCATTGTCTTCCCTCTCCACGTTAGAGTTCACGTTAACTGAGTTAACGTGACTCTTAACGTAGCAAATTGCCAATTGGGAGTGTTAGTGGTATTCACTTTTACCACTAACGCTGGAGCTTCCTTTTTCTCCACGTTAACTACCACATTAATATAGTTAACGTGGCAATTAACGTGGGCCATGATGGTTTCGAAGGCGTTATTGGGGATCACTTTTCTCACTAACGTTGCAAGTGTATGCCCATTCCACGTTAGTGGTCACGTTAATTAGATTAACGTGGCTGCTAACGTGGTTCTTTCTTGCTTCCTTTGTCCTGAAATCAAGCAAATACAATGCATCAAAGCTCTAATCCAAGTTATGATATCATGCATCATCTATTTTATCATTCAATTCTTGCATAATTCTCATAAAATGATGTACAAATTCATGATGTTTGCTTGAATCAAGATGTAAGTGATTATCTACCCAAAACTTGCTTAATTCCTAAGAAAATGCATGAAACTACCCTAAAACAATAAAGAAAAGGTCAGTGAAACTGGCCAAAATGTCCTGGCATCACAACACCAAACTTAAAGCTTGCTTGTCCCTAAGCAAGTACTGAAACATGAGAATGATGAATGAATTGTCAAGAGGAATGAATCATTATTGTGGAAGTCATGTCCTTGATTTTATGGGGTTTCATGCATAGCAACTTAGGTTCATTCCTTTACTGGCTTTCAGACATTTATCATGCTCTGGAATACTCACTTGATTGCACCCTTTGAGACTTTTGTTTATTGATCCCTTTGTCTTTCCACGGTTTATTGCATCCTTAGGCTAAGTGTTCTGTGAGGGGGCAACTCTTTAAGATAAGCTTTCAGCCAACACTCCCGAACCAGTTGGTTCAAGGTGCTGGGTGTTGAAACACCCCTAAGGACTTACTCCCTCAAGTCTCTCTCCCCCATACATGCACACCACAGGAACATGGTTTGTTATTTTCTTTCCTTGAGGCCTTGGTGTCCAGCACCTCTTTGGGTTACTAAATATTCTGTAGCAAGGTTGCTCTTGATAGTGGATTTTCAGTTGATAATCTCGGGTT
Organism: Arachis hypogaea; assembly: GCF_003086295.3. Classification (NCBI taxonomy): domain Eukaryota; kingdom Viridiplantae; phylum Streptophyta; class Magnoliopsida; order Fabales; family Fabaceae; genus Arachis; species Arachis hypogaea. The sequence goes on along the minus strand of NC_092054.1, from coordinate 65,278,246 downwards.
AGTTAACCCAAGTTACCAAGTGATGAAGCACTCCTAAGAACTTATTCATCCAAGCAGATCCTTGGTACAAGAGCACCACAGACATATCCCTCAAGATTCAAGCCCTTGGTGCCTAGCCTTATTTCTTATTACTTTTCTTTCTTTTTCAACTCTTATTGCTCTTTTCCTTTTTCTTATTAGGATCTTGTTATTTAGCTAGTCTCATGGGGTGTATTTCAAGCATATGATTCAAGACAGATAGTTGTCTTCCTACCTTGTTGGTGAACTAACTTAGCTAAGTGATTACTACACCACAAATTTAAGGACCTACTCCACAACTTGAACATCACTCTGGTCTTTCATAACATCTCTTTTTATTTGGCTTAAAAGGACAAACATACAATAAGCAAGATGTAGATGAAAACAAGTAACTTGAACCAGCACACATATGACAAAAGCAAGGAAAATACTAAAGACAGAATTGAAAATCCTAAACTACCATGGAAGCATGTTCTATTTCATACATGATTTTCCTTATTTAAAACTTGAAAAAGATGGGACAATAAGGGAACTCCACCACCTTTTAGTCATGGGGTTGCTCATGCTCTCCCTCTTGTTTGTCCTCTTTGTGTTTTTCTTGAGTGCTTGAACTCCCACTTTCCTTGCTTTTTCCAATCAACTTTTTCCAGAAGCCAGCATCTTCCATCTTCTTTTTCAATGTTTCCTTTTGCTGTTCCACCTTCCTTTCCTCTTGTTCTGTTAGATCTTTTTGGACTTCATCATACCTAGGGATTGCAGAGTGCAGATTATGCATATGACCAGACATATAGTTCAACTTGGCTTGAGTGTTTATGTTGAACTCCTCCCTATGTAGTTGCCGTCCTTCTTTGCCTCCTTGGGTGGGTGCACTGTTTTTCCATAAGGTTGATTGAATTCCTGCAAAGTTATTAGAAGTTGCTTGTTCCCCAAGCACTTGAGGGATGGTTAGCATGCATGTATACTTATGATTTTCTGAACTTCATTTGGTGTGCGAACACCAAACTTAGTTCCTTGCCTAATGCACAGATTGAATACATGCAGAGAACCTCATGTGCTTTTATTAATAAAATGACTATAAGATAGAAACTAAACTATTGTTAAGTGGTTTTCCTGATTGGTTGGGGCTAGCAACTTGCCATTGAAGAGGTGTAATATGATTCTAATTGAAATCTTTGGTGGAACACCAAACTTAGAATTACACATTCACTCTTGGATTGTTTTGGTGTGCAACACCAAACTTAGCTCCTCACAATACGGGGAACTACTTATACCCTTTATTGAGATGATCATGAAAAGGAAACTACCTTAGGTTGGGTTGCCTCCCAACGAAGCGCTCTTTTAGCGTCACTAGCTCGACGATTTCTCCATCAGTTGAGATGATATTTCATTTTGGGGTTTTCCCCCATGTTTCCCATGTAGTGCTTGAGCCTTTGTCCGTTCACAGTGAACGTCCTCCTTGAACTTTCCTCCATGATTTCTATGTGTCCATATGGCGAGACCTTTGTGACAAGAAAAGGTCCTGACCACCTTGACTTGAGTTTCCCAGGGAAAAGTCTTAATTTGGAGTTGTAGAGGAGCACTTACTGTCCTTTCTCAAAGCTCCTAGGTGTCAGGTGGAGGTCGTGCCTTCTCTTTGCCTTTTCTTTATAAATTTTAGCATTTTCATAGGCTTGAGATCTGAATTCCTCCATTTCCTGCAGCTGCAAGACCCTCTTTTCACCAGCAAAAATGCTATCAAAATTTAGTTGCTTGAGAGCCCAAAGGGCTTTGTGTTCCAACTCCAATGGTAAATGACAGGCTTTTCCATACACCAGTTGATATGGGGACATTCCGATTGGTGTTTTGAATGCTGTTCTGTATGCCCAAAGAGCATCATCCAGCTTTTTCGACCAATCCTTTCTTGATGCTCCTACAGTCTTTTCCAGGATCCTTTTTAGCTCTCTGTTAGATATCTCGATTTGCCCACTGGTTTGGGGGTGGTAAGGTGTGGCAACCTTGTGTTTCACTCCGTATCGTAGGAGGAGAGCTTCTAGTGGTCTGTTACAAAAATGGCTCCCTCCGTCACTGATGAGTGCTCGTGGGACTCCGAACCGGCTAAAGATGTTCTTTCTGAGGAAGTTCATGACCACTTTGTTGTCATTCGTTGGGGTTACAATAGCCTCTACCCACTTGGAAACGTAATTCACTGCTACCAAGATGTACTTGTTTGAATATGAGGTTGGGAATGGTCCCATGAAATCGATTCTCCACACATCAAATAGTTCCAGTTCTAAGATGAAATTCTGTGGCATCTCATTTCTTTTGGGTAGGTTTCCAGCTCTTTGACATTCATTGCAGTTCTTTACTAGTTCTTTGGCATCCTTGAATAGGGTGGGCCAAAAGAATCCGCTTTGTAACACCTTGGCCGCAGTTCTATCCCCTCCAAAATGGCCTCCATAGCACGAGCCGTGGCAGTTCCACAAGACCTCTCGTCCCTCTTTTTCCGAAACACATCTTCTCAGGATTCCATCTGAACACTTCTTGAAGAGATATGGTTCATCTCAAACAAAATACTTTGCGTCGTTGATGAGCTTTCTTTTTTTATGTTTGTTGATTTCTGGAGGTAGAGCCCCAGTTGCCTTAAAATTAGCAATATCTGCAAACCAGGGTGCTCTGTGAATCGTCATCAACTGTTCATCTGGGAAGAACTCATTTACATTTGTATCATGTGTTCCTCCTTTATCATGAGGGATTCTGGATAGGTGATCTGCTACCTTGTTCTCCACTCCTTTCTTGTCTCTGATTTCAATATTGAATTCCTGCAACAATAAGATCCATCTTATTAGTCTTGGTTTTGATTCTTGCTTGGCAAATAAATATTTAAGTGTTGTGTGATCTGTGAAGACAATCACTTTGGCACCAATGAGGTATGATCTAAACTTGTCAAATGCAAAAACTATTGCCAGCAACTCCTTTTCAGTAGTGGTATAGTTTCTTTGAGTATCATTGAGGACTTTGCTGGCATAGTATATCACATGGACCAAGTTATCTTTCTTCTGTCCTAATACTGCCCTAATTGCGAAATCAGATGCATCGCACATCAGTTCAAATGGTAAATTCCAATTAGGTGGGGAAATGATAGGGGTAGAGGATAGCCTCTTTTTCAAGTTTTCGAATGCTAGCATGCACTTTTCATCAAAGATAAATGGTGTATCAGATACAAGGAGATTGCTTAAAGGCTTGGCTATCTTTGAAAAATATTTAATAAACCTTCTGTAAAAGCCAGCATGTCATAGAAAACTCCTAATTGCCTTAACATCACTTGGTGGGGGTAATTTTTCAATGAGTTCCACTTTAGCTCTGTCCACCTCAATGCCTTGGTTAGAAACCTTATGGCCAAGAACTATTCCTCCTGTCACCATAAAGTGACATTTCTCCCAGTTCAAAACCAAATTAGTCTCTTGACATCTTTTCAATACCAGGGCCAGGTGATTTAGGCAATTAGGAAAGGAATCTCTGAATACTGAGAAGTCATCCATAAAGACTTCGATGAATTTTTCTATCATATCTGAGAAAATGGAGAGCATGCAGCGTTGGAAAGTTGCAGGCGCATTGCATAGCCCAAATGGCATGCGCCTGTAGGCAAACACTCCATATGGGCAAGTGAAGGAGGTTTTCTATTAGTCTCTTGGATCAACCACTATTTGGTTATATCCTGAATAACCATCGAGAAAACAGTAATATGCGTGTCCTGCAAGTCTTTCCAGCATTTGATCCATGAAAGGAAGGGGGAAATGATCTTTTCGTGTAGCTTTATTGAGTTTTCTGTAGTCTATGCACATCCGCCATCCTGTGACAGTCCTTGTAGGGATTAGTCCGTTCTTCTCATTGGGGACTACAGTGATTCCTCCCTTTTTTGGGACAACTTGCACAGGGCTGACCCAAGGGCTGTCTGAGATCGGATAGATCACCCCTCCTTGCCACAACTTCATGACTTCTTTCTGTACCACTTCCTTCATGACTGGATTCAGCCACCTTTGGGGTTGAATGGATGGTTTGGCATCATCTTCCAACAGTATCTTATGCATGTATATGGCCAAACTAATTCCCTTCAAGTCAGCAAGGGTCCACCCAATGGCATCCTTGTCCCTTTTTAACACTTGGAGTAGCTCCTCCTCTTGTTCTTGGCTGAGAGATGAGTTTATGATCACTGGGTAACTTTTATTTTCCCCTAGATATGCATACTTGAGAGTGGGTGGCAGTGCCTTCAGTTCAAGTTTGGGTGCTTCTTTCTTTTCATTCTTCTCCTCTATTGTGCCCTGAACCTGAACCTCAGCTGTTGCAGCTTCTTCGCTTGATGCTGATTCCTCCTCTTCTGTTAACTCCTCAAGCTCTTCTTCTTCAAAAGTCTCTTGTATTACATCTTCCAGTGAGTCCAACCTCATACATTCTCCCAATGGTTCCTGTGGGTAGTTCATGGCCTTGAACACATTGATCATCATTGTTTCATTGTGTAGTCTAAGGGTAAGTTCGCCCTTTTGGACATCGATGACAGCTCCGGCAGTAGCTAAGAATGGTCTACCCAAGATGATAGAAGCCTTAGCTCCTTCCTTCGTGTCTAATACTACAAAGTCTACTGGAAAGATAAAGTCTCCTGCCTTCACTAACAAGTCTTCCACTATGCCGTGAGGAAACTTGAATGAACGGTCTGCCAGTTGCAAGGCCATTTTTGTTAAGTTTGGCCTCCTCAATCTTCATTTTTCTCATCATAGCTACAGACATCAGATTTATGCTGGCTCCTAAATCACATAGAGCCTTTTCCACTGTTATTTCTCCTATAATACAAGGAATCTGGAAGCTCCCCGGATCCTTCAATTTCTGGGGCAGTTTATGCTAAATGATAGCACTACATTCTTCGGTTAGTATCACAGTATCGTTGTTCTTCCAGCTTCTCTTCTTGGTCATCAACTCCTTCAAGAACTTGGCATAGAGCGGCATTTGCTCTATTGCTTCAGCAAAGGGTATGTTAATCTGTAGTTTCTTGAAGATTTCTAAAAATCTGGAGAACTTGCTGTCATCCCCCTTCTTCCTTAATTGTTGAGGATATGGGGCTTTTGGAATATATGGCTTCAGCTCTTCTCCCTTTGGATGTGCATTAGAGGTGGGGACTTGAACTTCATTTTGTTCCTCCTTTCTTCCAGTTGCATCTTTCTCTTGTGGTTGCTTGGAAGTCTCCTTCAATTCCTTTCCACTTCTAAGGGTGATAGCATGACACTCCTCCCTCTGATTTGGTTCAATGTTACTGTGAAGGTCATGGCTGGGAGCTTGCAGAAATATGTAGCCAATTTGTGTCTCAAGTTTCTTAATGGCAACGTCTTGATTCTGCATGTTGGATCGCACTTCCTCTCAGAACACCTTACTATCTTGGATTTCTTTACATATGCCTTCAAGTGGAGTCTCAATCCTTGATAGTCTTTCTTCCGATGATGGAGAGTTGAGATTGGAGAAATGAGAAGGGCTATTTTGGCTTTGGTATGGATGTTGAGATGTGTTGTTAGGTGAGTGCTGATATGATCTCTGTGTGGGATGTTGGTAAGCTGCATTGTTGTTGGGGTTGTGGCGTCTCTGATCTTGGCCTTGGTCTTGTTGATTTCCCTACCCAAAGTTTAGGTGGTTCCTCTAGCCAGGATTATACGCTTTGGAGTATGGGTCATGGTTCTGCCTAGGTGAATTTCCAATGTAGTTGGCTTGCTCCTGACTACCCTCTGCTTCTTCATTCACTCCTTCTTGAGTTGCTGCTGAAAAGGTGATTGCAGCTACTTGATTCCTCTCCATCTTCTTGGTGAGGTCAGCCAATTTCTTGGTAATCATCTTGTTTTGAGCTAGCAGTGCATCCACATTGCTTAGCTCCATCACTCCTCTAGTGTTGCCTCTTTCAGAAGCATAGAAGTAGTCATTCTCAGTTACAGTCTCAATGACATCTATGACTTCTTCAATGGTCTTCTTCTTGTTCAGAGATCCCCCAGATGAGTGGTCTACTGCCTTTTTTGATTCATAAGAAAGACCTTCATAGAAAATGTGTAACTGCACCCATTCATTGAACATATCTGGCGGGCATCTTCTTGTCAAGTCTTTAAACCTCTCCCATGCTTCATATAGAGTCTCACCATCTTGCTGCCTGAAAGTTTGAACCTCAGCTCTCAACCTGTTGATTCTTTGAGGAGGATAGAATCTCGCCAAGAATTTGTTTACCATATCTTCCTAGGTTGTTAAGCTCTCCTTCGGGAAGGATTCCAGCCATTTAGATGCCTTGTCCTTGAGTGAGAAGGGGAAAAGAAGTAGTCTGTAGGTGTTAAGATGAACACCATTAGACTTCACAGTGTCACATATCCTCAGGAAGGTGGTTAGATGTTGCTTGGGATCTTCTTGAACACTTCCTCCGAATGAACAGTTGTTCTGAACAAGGGTGATGAGCTGTGGCTTTAGTTCAAAGTTGTTGGCATGTATGGTTGGCTTTTGGATGCTACTTCCATAGTTTCTTGGGTTTGGATTGATGTAGGATCCTAGAACTCTTCTCTCTTGCCCAGCATGATGCACTGGGCCTTCTCTGCCATGGTTGTGAGCCTCTTCTTTATGATGGTTCTCTATATTCTCATCCATGTCTGGTTCAAAATACTCCTCTTCTTCCTCCGTACCAACTACTCTCTTTCCTCTTGCTTCCCTCCTTAATCTAAGGAAGGTCCTCTCAGGTTCAGAATCAAAAGAAGTTGAAGCCCCGCTTCTTCTACCTGTCATACAACCAACAAGGCAAAAGCAAGAAGGGGGTAGATGCAGAGAGTATTTTTGTTAGAAATGTTGTTAGTGTGAGTGGGGCAATATATCAAACAGTTAGTGGTTTAGTGAACTGAATTGTAAACAACTAAAAAAAAGGTAGGGGAAAAGGAAGAAAACAGCTAAACTGAAAGTGAATTACTCAAATAAAATCAAACAAAATAAAAAAAATGCTCAATCTAGTTATCCACCAATTTAATCATTGTTGATGCAAAATCAATCCCCGGCAACAGTGCCATAAACTTGATGCACGAAAACTTGTCTCTCAATAAATTTCCCCTCGGTAAGTATACCGAATTGTCGTTAAGTAATAACTCACAATAGAGTGAGGTCGAATCCCACAGAGATTAACGGATTAAGCAATCAATAGTTGATTAATTATCCTAGTTAGATGGTTCAGATTTGGATGATGAGCAGCAGGAAGTGTAAATAACATGAATGTAAAGGAAAAACTATAAAGTGCAAAAAAGTAAAATGGCAAGAAAAGTAAATGTAAGAACTAAAAATAAAATGAACATTAAGATCAAGAGATATTGCAATCCTCCGGATCAAGTTCATTCTCATCTCTTCCTCAATCAATGCATTCATTGATCTCCTTGGCAATCTTAAGTGATTGGATCCCAATTCCTTGGCAATCCAATCTCTCTAAGCTTGAACAATTTCCCAATTCCTTGATTTAATTGCTCATGGAAAGAGATGAAGTTTGGTCGCTGATTATACCACACACATTCATAGATCAAAGTATTGGTAAGATTAAATGTCACAGTATCCATCCAACCCCCAATCTAATCCAATGTGAGAGAGCATTTCTAGCATGATTTCCTCATTCCTCTTCCAAGGTTCAGAGAAAATCCAAGTATGAGCAATTTCTTTTCCGAGACAATTACCCAATTGGATTAAGATCGAAAGCTCTCTAGTAAAATCAAGAGAAAAGAAAGAAGAAGAAGAATAAGAACTACAATTGATCCATTGAATCACAATAGAGCTCTTTAACCCAATGAAAAGAGTTAGTTGATCATTGCTCTACCAAAATAGAAAAGAAAGAAAGTGCAGAAAAGTAAAGATGAAGATTGAAACTAAAATTGAAACTTCAAAATTCATAAATGAAAAGTACAAAGAAAACGAAACTACTCCTAAGGAAGAAAAGAAGAGAAAAGGAAGAAGAGTGTAGGAGGGGAAGGGTCCGAAGACCTACTCCCCTTGGAGTGTGCCAATTCACAGAAGTTCGAATTGGTCTTCACTCTCTCCCCCATCCTTCAATTCTCCATTCTAGAATATTTCAAAGTAAAAACTACGGCCTTTATATAGGCTCTCCTAAATTACAAAATGAAATGAAATTAAAACCAAATTACAATAAAATGAAAATTTCTATTCTAGATGCTTCTTGTGGCCTTGATTGGTTGACACTTGTGGGCTTGCTTGCTTGAGCTTTGAAGTGGACTTGAGAGAGAAGTGAATCAAATTGAGGTCCAGGGTGACTTGGCTTTATTGCTTCCATTAGCCACACTAACGCTACAAGTGTGGAGTTAGTGCTGAAGTTAGTGTGGCTAACGTCACACTTGCTACCCAGTTGGTGTTTTTGGGGCTTAAAAGATGCCTCTTGTTTGTTCTCCAATTTCATGCCCACTATAAAGTATTATATATCGTTGGAAAGCTCTGAATGTCAGATTTCTAATGCAACTAGAATCACTATAATTGGACCTCTGTAACTCAAGTTATGCTACTTTGAAGTGGACAAGGTCGCTGGCATAGTCGCTAGCGTTACTGGAAAAAGCGAGTCACAATAACGTTAGCGATCAGGGGCTTAATATTGCCAGGTTCTGGAGCTCAAACTTAATGTCCACCTGATACTATTATATATTGTTGGAAAGCCCTGGATGTCTACTTTCCAACGCCTTTGAAAGCGCATCATTTGGAGCTCTACAGCTCGAGTTACACTTCTTGGAAGGTGAAGAGGTCAGCTGGCCTTACTACAGGTTGATACCATGTTCATCTTTGCACTTTCGGGGCAGATTTTCTCCCTCAAATTCAGTGTCCACCATGTAGTACCATATATGCTTGGAAAGATCTGGAATCCTACTTTCCAATGCCATTGAAATCACCTCAGTTGGAGCTTTGTGGCTCAAGTTATTCTTGTTTGAAGAATGCATGGTCAGGCTGCCAGGTGAGACTTTTGTCCACGTTAGTGTCCACGTTAGTGTAACTAATGTGGCCGCTAACGTGGGTCTTCGTTTGTTTCGTAAATGTTAGTGGCACTCACTTTTTCCACTAACGTTGGCGTTTCCCTTTCCTTCCACGTTAATGTAACCAACGTGGAAGCTAACGTGGGTCTTCTTTTGCTTCGCTAGCGTTATTGGCACTCTCTTTTGCCAATAACGCTGCTCCTTCTTCAAAGTTAATGCCATTAACTTTCTCACTAATGTTGGGGCTTCTCTTTTCTTCCATGTTAGTGCCCACGTTAGTGGAGCTAACGGGGTTGCTAACGTGGGTCTTCTTGCCTTTTGCTAACGTTAGTGGCGTTAACGTTCTCACTAACTTTCCAAGCTTTCCTTCCTTCCACTTTAATGGCCACGTTAATGGCGCTAACGTAGCCACTAATGTGGCTCTTCTCTGCTTCTTTTGGTCTGAAATCAAGCAAACAAAGTGTATCAAAGTAACATACAAGACAAACTTCATTATACTAAGTGTGCTAATAATACCCAAAATCAAAACTTCACTTAGTGTGATCTATTTCATCATATTTACCCTGTATATTAGCTAAAATTCACCTATGCTTGAGATTTTGTTTCATACAGAAATTTTTCATGCTTTTGCTCCTTTATCAACAGAAATTGTATGAAAACTGAATTAAAATCTACTGAAAAAGCATAGAAAAATAGGCCATAATGCCCTGGCATCACAACACCAAACTTAAATCTTGCTTGTCCCCAAGCAAGAAGAGAATCATGCAATAAGGTTTGACAATCCAAGGTAAGAAGAGTAGCAGTGTAATGTTCATGGTTAGCTAGCTTTCTATGCATGCAACAATCACAAAAGAAATTCAGATGATTGATGCCTCTATCTAGCTCATTTTATGAAATCTTTTCTGTATGTTTCTTCCTTGAACAAGCTTTTCATTCTCTTTTTATCTTATCTTCTAGGTGCTTTGCACCATGATTTGAAAGCTACGACTCTAAATGCTTTGTTTTCAAGTATTACCACTTGATACATAAGCACCACAAGCATTTAATCAGAGGACTCTTTTGTCTCATTTTATTTTCTTGTCTTCTTGATTCTCTAATCATTGATGCTCAGAGCCTTGAGCCTTGAGAGAGTGCTTTTGCACTTGAGCCTATCCTTGACTCTAAATATTTTGTTTTCAAGCTTTTTGCTTGATACATAAACACCACAAGCACTTAACAATTGAATTGTCATTGGTACTCAGAGCCTTCAGCTTTCTCATTCTCCCCCTTTTTTTTCTTGCCTTATTTGCAATTGCTTTTTCAAGGTTTTCATGATTTCAAAAATTTCATAAAATGTCCTAGATGAAAACTTCAATTAAATAAATTCAAATGCAATTGAGCAACAATAGTCATGCTAGCTTCCCAATACTTATATGCTCATGCTAACTTCTTCTTAAATGACCTTGTTTGTTTATGATCATGAAACTACATTGCTTTGGACTCATAAAAATTCAAGATGGCAATCATAATGTCACAACAACATATTGTAATTCAAAAATCAAACTATGCTTATTCATAAGGAGAAAGCACACATACATACAAAGAAATTAGAAGACAATCATGCAATTGAATGTACTGGAAATAAGTAAGAGGAAAAAGGAACTTTACCACCTTGTAGTTCATCTTCATTATTGTTGCCCTTTTTCTCCTACTTTTCTCCCTTCCCACACCAATTTAGACTAATTGCTTGTCTTCAAGCAGCAAATAAAACAGTGGTGGTGGGGTCTATGATGGGTCATGAACGTCTTACATATTGAAATGTAAGTGATGTATGTGGTTAAGCAAGCAAAAATTAAGGATAACACTGCAGGCCAAAGAAGCACAGACATTATGATTATACAAATAAGTGGTGTTGCTGGATACATTGCATAGAAAAATAAATGGCACACCAAACTTAGTGTGACACTTTCTCTTAGAATCGATGCATGTATCCAGAAAGATTGAAAACTGAATGTTGCAGGGCAACACCAAACTTAGAATGTGATCATATGCCAATTTTATTTGAGAAGAAGCAAAGTAAAAGAAACTGTTGTATTAATAACAAAATCACCAAGAGCCAGAGCGGTCACGAACAGGGACTTCTTGGTGAGGCATTAACACAAACAGTTAGATAGCAAAAGAAAATAAAGAAACAAAAGAAAACAAAGACAAAAGAAAAGTGTCTAATCTAGTAAATCAATCAACCGGTAGTTTGTTAATCACAATTAATCCCCGGCAACGGCGCCATAAACTTGATGCACGAAAACTTGTCTCTTAACAAATCTACCTCGGCAAGTATACCGAATTGTCGTCAAGTAAAAACTCACAATAGAGTGAGGTCGAATCCCATAGAAATTGATTGGTCAAGCAACTTTAATTGGAGGAATGTTCTAGTTGAGCTAAGCAGAATTTGGTTTGAGAATTACAGGAAATTAAATGGCGGAAAAGTAAATAGCAGAAAATGTAAATGCTGGAAATAAAGAGCTGAAAATAAATGACGGAAAGTAAATTACAGAATCTTAAATGGGGAAAGGGAGTTCAGCATGAAAGTAAATGGCAGAAACTAAAGAGAATGGGTAAGATCAGAAATGGGGAATTCATTGGGCTTAGGAGATGTTGCATTCTCCGGATCAAGTTCATTTTCATCTCTTCCTCAATCAATGCATTCATTGATCTCCTTGGCAATCTTAAGTGATTGAATTCCAATTCCTTGGTAACTCAATCTCTCAAATCTTGATCAATAGCTAATTCCTTGGTCTAATTGCTCATGAGAAGAGATGAAGTGTGGTCACTGATTATACCACATGTATTTCCAAATCAAAGTATTGAGAGAATTATATGTCACCATATCCGCCCAAACCCCAATTTGGTCCAACATGAGAAAGCATTTCTAGCATGATCTCTTCATTCTTCTTCCAAGGTTCAGAAGAGATCCAAGTATGAATAGTTTTTTTTCCAAGAAAACTATCCAATTGGATGAAGATTGAAAGCTTTCAAGTAAAATCAAAAGAAAAGAAAGAAGAAGAATAATGAAAGCTATTATTGATCCATCAAATTACAACAGAGCTCCCTAACCCAATGAAAGGGGTTTAGTTGTTCATGGCTCTAGGAATGGAAAGCAAAGATGGAGAGTACATTCTGAAGTAAAACTAGAAGTTGCAGAGAAAGTAAAATTATACGGAAAGTAGTCCTCTCAATCCAAAAGCTCCTCTCTAGTTCAAAACTACTCCTATATATACTACTCTTCTGATCTTCCAGTTGGCTCTTCAAGTCTTGGATATGGGCCTTTGGATATTGAGTTGAAGCAGTTTTGAATCTTCAGTGGGCTCAGCTTTACTTGCAGAGAAAGTGTGAAGTAGGCATGGACTTTGGCTAGGATGTTAGTGGCGTTAATGTTAAGTGAAAATGTGGGTTCGAGAACGTTAGTGACAATCACCTTTTGCATTAACGTTCCTAGCCCAAGATGAGTTACGTTAACTTCAACGTTAGTGGCACTGACGTGACCACTAACGTTGCCTCTTGATCCATCGCGAGCGTTATTGGCGTTTACCTTTGACAATAACGTTGCCCTTAGCCCCTTCTTCCCTACGTTAGAGTCCATGTTAGTGTAGCTAACGTGACTCTTAACGTGGGTATGCCTCAACTTCGAGAGCGTTAGTGACACTTACCTTTGTCACTAACGCTCCAAACACCCCTTCTCACGTTAGTGCCCCACGTTAATTATCTTAACGTGGCCACTAACGTGGTGGTGATTGCCTTCTCCAACGTTAGCGACAAAGGTGAGTGTCACTAACGTTGGCTCATCAATTCTTTTATCCACGTTAGCTTCCACGTTAATATAATTAACGTGGCAACTAACGTGGCTCATAGTGGCTTGTTCCAACGTTAGTGACAAAGGTGAGTGTCACTAACGTTGACGATTCCTTGCTCTTCCCACGTTAGAGTTTACGTTAATGTAGTTAACGTGACTCTTAACGTAGCCAATTGGGCTTAGTCCAACGTTAGTGACAAAGGTGAGTGTTACTAACGATGGCATTGTCTTCCCTCTCCACGTTAGAGTTCACGTTAACTGAGTTAATGTGACTCTTAACGTAGCAAATTGCCAATTGAGAGTGTTAGTGGTATTCACTTTTACCACTAATGCTGGAGCTTCCTTTTTCTCCACGTTAACTACCACGTTAATATAGTTAACGTGGCAATTAACGTGGGCCATGATGGTTTCGAAGGCGTTATTGGGGATCACTTTTCTCACTAACGTTGCAAGTGTATGCCCATTCCACGTTAGTGGTCATGTTAATTAGATTAACGTGGCTGCTAACGTGGTTCTTCCTTGCTTCCTTTGTCCTGAAATTAAGCAAATACAATGCATCAAAGCTCTAATCCAAGTTATGATATCATCCATCATCTATTTTATCATTCAATTCCTGCATAATTCTCATAACATGATGTACAAATTCATGATGTTTGCTTGAATCAAGATGTAAGTGATTATCTACCCAAAACTTGCTTAATTCCTAAGAAAATGCATGAAACTACCCTAAAATAATAAAGAAAAGGTCAGTGAAACTGGCCAAAATGCCCTGGCATCAATAACAATAGCAAATAATCATAAACAAATCAAATTAAGACTAGAATCAACATATAACTAATCCTAAATTAACTAAAACATAGAAGAAAAGGTGATCTGAGAACCTGAGTCGAAGAATAGAGCAAGAGCATATGAGAGAGGGATGCAGTGGCAGTGACCAGCCGCTGCTGCGTCTGAACTCACTGGAATTGGAGTGGCTCTGTTCTGATTCTGCGACTGGAAATGATAGAGGCAGGGGCGAGCTAGAGAGCCACAGTGCAAGGTTATAAGGAGGAGAAGAAGATGGTCACGAAGGCACTGGATGGTAGCCGGCAGTGAGACAAAGAAGGCAGGAGAAAGGGGAAAAGAAAGAGAGAAACAGTTTTCACGGGGGTTGTTTGGCGAAGGTGGAAGAAGAAGAAGAAAAAAGAAGGGAAGAAGAAAAAGATGATGACGGTGGTGGTTCTGTGGTTCTGACGGAGACGCTGGGGGTGATGATCGATGGTGACGCTGCGTTGGTGGTCGAAGAGAAGCTAGGGTTGGAGTAGGGGGAGTCATTCAGACTTCAGAGCTCTGAACTTGGTCGAATGAGTGACGGGGTGCTTAGGGCTTTTGGCTCTCTGATGAATCTATATTTGACAAAAAATTTTTGATTGATTTGAGTGGATTTAATCATATAAACCTACATTTATTCATCCAAATAGCATACTTTTGTGTTCTCTCCCTAAATTGAGCTTAATTGTGAAAACATGCTATTTTGTGCTTAATTTAACCAATTTTATTCTACTTTCATTCATTCGATGCCTTGATATTTTTTATGAGTGATTTTAGGTATAATAGGTTAGAATGGCTTGATGAGAGTGGAGGAGAAGCATGCAATAGGGAGAAAACATGAAGAAATCAAAGCAGGAGCACACAGCCATGTGTGCGTACGCACAACATCCTGTGCGTACGCACGAATCAGTGCACGTGACTCACTTAAAAAAAATGCTGGGGGCGATTTCTGGGCCTCCAGAGCCCAGTTTTGGACTTTCTGAAGCTGATTGAGTTCTATATCAAAGGGGCATCATTCCATGTCAAGTGGAGAGCAATTAGGGTAGATTAGAAACATGCTTTAGGTTATATTCTAGAGAGAGAAGCTCTCCCTTCTCTCTAGAATTAGGAAAGATTAGGTTAGACATCTCTTAGATTTAGGTTTAATTCTTGTTTTCATTTAGTTTTCCTTGTCATTTATTGTTTTTGCACTCTTGTTCTTTAATTCTACTTGTTATTTCCTTTATTTTGTTCCTTTATGTTTATGACACTTTGTTACTTTTAATTTCAATTAATACAATTCATGTTTTATGTTTCTTATTGTTTAATTTAGTTGTTATTATTGTTTTCATCCATATGGTAGTTGTAGAATTTATTATTTCTTGTTATTTTACCATGCTTTCTTTTTATACCTTCCAAGTGTTTGATAAAATGCTTAGTTGGATTTTTGCCTAGTTTTTCACACTCTTGGTTGGGAAATTGGGTAATTAGGTGAATTTGAGTGGTGGATGTCCATTCTACATTGTGTAAGGATTGTTGGTTGATTTGGTTTCCACTAACCCTAAGCCTTCCATTAATAGAGTTGGCTAGGACTTGTGGATTGAGATCAATTATGCCCTTTTGACTTATTCTCGATGTTAGGATAGACTAATTGGGATTAATTCTACACATTTACCATGTTTGTGGTCCATAACTAGGATAGGAATCCTTAATTCCCCAATTCTTGCCAAGAGCCTCTTTTAGCCATTTAATTTCTATTTTCATTGCTTTTACTTGCTTTCTATTTAATTACTTGCCATTTTAATTTCTTGCCTCCTATAATTAAAACCCTCAAATCCCCTGGTGCACAAAATTGTGATCTCTAATAATGGCGCCAAAAACTTGATACGCACGATCTTAATCTCAATTCTTTTTCACAACTCCACACAACTAACCAGCAAGTGCACTGGGTCGTCCAAGTAATAAACCTTACGTGAGTAAGGGTCGATCCCACGGAGATTTTCGGCTTGAAGCAAGCTATGGTCATCCTTGTAAATCTCAGTCAGGCATATTCATATGGTAATGAGGTTTTGATAATTAAAATATAAATAAAATATAAAATAAGATAGAAATACTTATGTAATTCATTGGTGTGAATTTCAGATAAGCGTCTGGAGATGCTTTGTTGCTTCTGAACTTCTACTTTTCTACTGCCTTCTTCCAACCATGTGTTACCTCCTTCCATGGCAAGCTGTATGATCCTCTCGGATGAAAACAAATCCATATGCGCTGTCACTGCACAGCTAATCATCTGTCGGTTCCCGCTACCGTCGGAATAGGACAATTGTCCTTTTGCACACTGTCACTTGTGCCCCACATTCGCAGGTTTGAAGCTCGTCACAATCATCCCTTCCCAGATCCTACTCGGAATACCACAGACAAGGTTTAGACTTTCCGGATCTCAGGAATGCAGCCAATGGTTCTAGCCTATACCACGAAGACTCTGATCTCACGGAATGGAATGCTCTGTTGTCAGGAGAGGCACCCATGCGTCGTGAACCAGGAGGCCAAGAGATACACACTCAAGCTATTGCAGATAGAACGGAAGTGGTTGTCAGGCACGCGTTCATAAGTGAGAACGATGATGAGTATCACGGATCATCACATTCATCAGGTTGAAGTACGAGAGTATATCTTAGAGAAGAAGTAGGCGTGAATTGAATAGAAAACAGTAGTAATTGCATTAATTCATGAAGAACGGTAGAGCTCCACACATCTATGGGGTGTAGAAACTCCACCGTAGAAAATACATAAGTGAAAGGTCTAGGTATGGCCATGAGGCCAGCCTCCAAACGTGTACAATGATCAAAATAGGAACATAAGATGGTCAAAACACATAAAATAAATCTCTAAAAGTAGTTTTTATACTAAACTAGTAACTAGGGTTTACAAAAATGAGTAACTAAGTGCAGATAATGCATAAATCTACTTCTGGGGCCCACTTGGTGTGTGCTTGGGCTGAGCATTGAAGCTTTTTCGTGCTTAGGCTGTTCCTGGAATTAAACGCCAGCTTTGGTGCCAGTTTGGGCGTTTAACTCCAATTCTGGTGCCAGTTTGGGCGTTTTACGCCAAGATGTTTTAGGATGTCTTTGGACGCCAGTTTAGGCCATCAAATCTCAAGAAAAGTATGAACTATTATATATTCTGGAAAGCCCAGGATGTCTACTTTCTAACGCAATTGAGAGTGCGCCAATTGGACTTTTGTAGCTCCAGAAAATCCACTTCGAGTGCAGGGAGGTCAGAATCCAACAGCATCTGCAGTCCTTTTTAGCCTCTGAATCAGATTTTTGCTCAGGTACCTCAATTTCAGCCAGAAAATACCTGAAATCACAGAAAAATACACAAACTCATAGTAAAGTCCAGAAATATGATTTTTGCATAAAAACTAATAAAAGTATAATAAAAATTAACTAAAACATACTGAAAACTATGTAAAAACAATGCCAAAAAGGGTATAAATTATCCGCTCATCACAACACCAAACTTAAATTGTTGCTTGTCCCCAAGCAACTAAAAATAAAATAGGATAAAAAGAAGAGAATATACAATGAATTCCAAACTTATCAATGAAGATTAGCTTCAATTAGATGAGCGGGACTTGTAGCCTTTTTGCTTGAACAGTTTTGGCATCTCACTTTATCCTTTGGAGTTCAGAATGATTGGCATCCATAGGAACTCAGAATTCAGATAGTGTTATTGATTCTCTTAGTTTAGTATGTTGATTCTTGAACATAGCTACTTCATGAGTCTTGGCCGTTACCCTAAGCATTTTGTTTTCCAGTATTACCACCGGATACACAAATACCACAGACACATAACTAGGTGAACCTTTTCAGATTGTGACTCAGCTTTGCTAGAGTCCCCAGTTAGAGGTGTCCAGAGCTCTTAAGCACACTCTTTTTGCTTTGGACCACGACTTTAATCGCTCAGTCTCAAGCTTTTCACTTGACACCTTCACACCATAAGCACATGGTTAGGGACAGCTTGGTTTAGCCGCTTAGGCCAGGATTTTATTCCTTTAAACCCTCCTATCCATTAATGCTCAAAGCCTTGGATCCTTTTTTACCCTTCCCTTTTGGTTTAAAGGGCTATTGGCTTTTTCTGCTTGCTTTTTTTTCTTTCTTTCTTTTTTTCGCCACTTTTTTTTTTGCAAGCTTTGATTTTCACGGCTTTTTCTTGCTTCAAGAATCAATTTTATGATTTTTCAGATTATCAATAATATTTCTCTTTTTTCATTATTCTTTCAAGAGCCAACAATTTTAACATTCATAAACAACAAATTCAAAAATATGCACTGTTCAAGCATTCATTCAGAAAACAAAAAGCATTGCCACCACATCAAAATAATTAAACGAATTTCAAGATAGAATTTGAAATCATGTACTTCTTGTTCTTTTGCAATTAAAAACATTTTTCATTTAAGAAAGGTGAAGGATTCATAGGACATTCATAGCTTTAAGACATAGACACTAGACACTAATGATCATGTAATAAAGACACAAACATAAACAAAACATAAGGCATAGGAAACGAACAACAGAAAAATAAGAACAAGGAAATTAAAGAATGGGTCCACCTTAGTGATGGCGGCTAGTTCTTCCTCTTGAAGATCTTATGGAGTGCTTGAGCTCCTCTATGTCTCTTCCTTGACTTTGTTGTTCCTCCCTCATGGCTCTTTGGTCTTCTCTAATTTCATAGAGGAGGATGGAATGCTCTTGGTGCTCCACCCTTAGTTGTCCAATGTTGGAACTTAATTCTCCTAGGAAGGTGTTGATTTGCTCCCAATAGTTTTGTAGAGGAAAGTGCATCCCTTGAGGCATTTTAGGGATTTCATGATGAGGAATTTCTTCATGCTCTTGTTGAGGTCCATGAGTGGACTCTCTTGTTTGCTCTATCCTTTTTTTAGTAATGGGCTTGTCCTCTTCAATGAGGATATCTTCCTCTATGACAATTCCAGCTGAATTACATAAGTGACAAATGAGATGAGGGAAGGCTAACCTTGCCAAAGTGGAGGGTTTGTCCGCCACCTTATAGAGTTCTAGGGATATGATCTCATGAACTTCTACTTCTTCTCCATTCATGATGCAATGGATCATGATAGCCCGGTCTATTGTAACTTCAGACCGGTTGCTAGTAGGAATGATAGAGTGTTGGATGAACTCCAACCATCCCCTAGCCACGGCTTTGAGGTCAAGCCTTCTTAGTTGAACCGGCTTGCCTATTGAATCTCTCTTCCATTGAGCGCCTTCCACACAAATGTCCCTAAGGACTTGGTCCAACCTTTGATCAAAGTTGACCCTTCTAGTGAAAGGGTGAGGATCTCCTTGCATCATTGGCAAGTTGAATGCTAACCTCACATTTTTCGGACTGAAATCCAAGTAATTCCCCCGAACCATTGTGAGCCAATTCTTTGGGTTCGGGTTCATACTTTGGTCATGGTTCCTAGTGATCTATGCATTAGCATAGAACTCTTGAACCATTAAGATCCCGACTTGTTGAATGGGGTTGGTGAGGATTTCCCAACCTCTTCTTCGAATCTCATGTCGAATCTCCAGATATTCACTCTTTTTGAGCTTGAAGGGGACCTCGGGGATCACCTTTTTCTTGGCCACAACTTCATAGAAGTGGTCTTGATGGACCTTTGAGATGAATCTCTCCATCTCCCATGACTCGGAGGTGGAAGCAATTGCTTTCCCTTTCCTCTTTCTAGAGGTTTCTCCGGCCTTAGGTGCCATTGATGGTTATGGAAAAACAAAAAGCTTTAGCTTTTCCCACACCAAACTTAGAAGATTTGTTCGTCCTCAAGCAAAAGAAGAAAGAAAGGAGTAGAAGAAGAAGAATATGAAGGAGATGGAGGTGGGTGAGTGGTTCGTCCAAGGGGAGAAGAAGTGTATATGATGTGTGGAAATGAAGGTGGTAAGGAGGGGTATTTATAGGGTAAGGGAGAGGGGGGGTTTCGGTCATAAAGGGGAGGGTTTGGGAGGGAAATGGCTTGAATTTGAATGGTGAGGTAGGTGGGGTTTAATGATGGATGGATGTGAGTGGTGAAGAGAGTATGGAGAAGAGGGTAAGATTTGATAGGTGAATGGTGTTTGGAGAAGAGGTATTGAGGTGATTGGTCAAGGGTGTATGGGGAAGAGTGTTATGGAAATGTGTGAAGAGGAGAAAAGAAGAAGTGGGGTAGGTGGGGATCCTGTGGGGTCTACAGTTCCTGAGGTGTCAAGGAATTTGAGTCCCTGCACCAATCTAGCGTTCAAACGCCCATTCTGTGCCAATTTTGGCATTTAACGCCAGCTCTGCTACCTTTCCTGGCGTTAAACGCCACTCTGCTGCCCATTTCTGGCGTTTAACACCAGCCAGTGCCAGACAGCCCTTTCTAGCATTAAACGCCCATAGTGCTGCCCATTCTGGCATTTAACACCCAGAATGCTGCCAGGCTGGGCGTTAAACGCCCATTCTGCTATCCTTACTGGCGTTTAAACGCTAGTATGCCTGTCCTCCAGGGTGTGCTATTTTTTATGCTATTTTTCATTCTATTTTTGATTTTTCAGTTGTTTTTGTGACTTCACATGATCTGAAACCTAAGAAAAACATAAAATAACAAAGGAAAACAAATAAATATAATTAAATAACATTGGGTTGCCTCCCAACAAGCGCTTCTTTAATGTCAATAGCTTGACAGTGAAGCTTTTAGAGAGCTTCACAGAGACTCAGAGCTTGATGTTGGCCTCCCAACACCAAACTTAGAAGTTGAGTGTGGGGGCTCTGTTTGACTCTGTACTGAGAGAAGCTTTTCATGCTTCCTCTCCATGGTTACAGAAGAAGATCCTTGAGCCTTAAACACAAGGTAGTCCTCATTTACTTGAAGGAATAACTCTCCTCTGTCCATATCAATCACAGCTCTTGCTATGGCTAGAAAGAGTCTTCCTAGGATGATAGATTCATCCTCATCCTTCCCAGTATCTAGGATTATGAAATCAGCAGGGATGTACAGGCCTTCAACCTTCACCAAGACATCCTCTACAAGTCCATAAGCCTGTTTCCTTGAATTGTCTGCTATCTCTAGTGAGATTCTTGCAGCCTGCACCTTAAAGATCCCTAGTTTCTCTATTACAGAGAGGGGCATGAGGTTTATACTTAACCCAAGGTCATACAGAGCCTTCTCAAAGGTCATGGTGCCTATGGTACAAGGTATTAAGAACTTTCCAGGATCCTGTTTCTTCTGAGGTAATTTCAGTTGAACCAGATCATTTAGTTTATTGATGAGCAATGGAGGTTCATCCTCCCAAGTCTCATTACCAAATAGCTTGGCATTCAGCTTCATGATTGCTCCTAGATATTGAGCAACTTGCTCTTCAATAATATCTTCATCCTCTTCAGAGGAAGAATACTCATCAGAGCTCATGAATGGCAACAGTAAGTTCAATGGAATCTCTATGGTCTCTATATGAGCCTCAGATTCCTTTGGTTCTTGATTAGGGAACTCTTTGGAGGCCAATGGACATCTATTGAGGTCTTCCTCACTGAAAATCACTGCCTTTCCCTCCTCCATGAAATCGGCCATGTTGGTTATATTTATGGCCTTGCACTCTCTTTTTGGATTCTCTTCTGTATTACTTGGGAGAGTACTAGGAAGGAGTTCATTAACTTTCTTACTCAGCTGACCGACTTATGCCTCCAAATTTCTAATGGAGGACCTTGCTTCAGTCATGAAACTGAGAGTGATCTTAGATAGATCAGAGACTACAGTTGCTAAGTCAGAGTGGCTCTGCTTAGAATTCTCTGTCTGTTGCTGAGAAGATGATAGAAAAGGTTTGCTTTTGCCAAACCTGTTTCTTCCACCATTATTATTAT
This sequence comes from Arachis hypogaea, assembly GCF_003086295.3. Lineage (NCBI taxonomy): Eukaryota > Viridiplantae > Streptophyta > Magnoliopsida > Fabales > Fabaceae > Arachis > Arachis hypogaea. Next base: position 65,256,724 of record NC_092054.1, on the reverse strand, counting down.
TGAAGCCTTGATTAGGCTTCTGTTGATCCTTCCATAAGAGATTAGGATGATTCTTCCATGAAGGATTATAGGTGTTTCCATAGGATTCTCCCATGTAATTCACTTTTTCCATTGCAGGATTCTCAGGGTCATAGGCTTCTTCTTCAAAAGAAGCTTCCTTAGTACTGCCTGTTGCAGCTTGCATTCCAGACAGACTCTGAGAAATCATATTGACTTTCTGAGTCAATATTTTATTCTGAGTCAATATGGCATTCAGAGTATCAATCTTCAGAATTCCTTTCTTCTGAGTTGTCCCATTATTTACAGGATTCCTTTCAGAAGTATACATGAACTGGTTATTTGCAACCATTTCAATGAGTTCCTGGGCTTCTGCAGGCGTCTTCTTCAGATGGAGAGATCCTCCAGCAGAGTGGTCCAATGACATCTTGGACAATTCAGACAGACCATCATAGAATAAACATATGATGCTCCATTCTGAAAACATGTCAGAAGGACACCTTCTGATCAATTGCTTGTATCTTTCCCAAGCTTCATAGAGGGGTTCACCTTCCTTCTATCTGAAAGTTTGGACTTCCACTCTAAGCTTGCTCAACTTTTGAGGTGGAAAGAATTTGGCCAAGAAAGCATTGACCAACTTTTCCCAAGAGTTCAGGCTATCTTTAGGTTGTGAGTCCAACCATGTCCTAGCTCTGTCTCTTACAGCAAAGGGGAAAAGCATAAGTCTGTAGACCTTAGGATTAACCCCATTGGTCTTAACAGTGTCACATATTTGCAAGAATTCAGCTAAGAACTGATGAGGATCTTCCAATGCAAGTCCATGAAACTTGCAATTCTGTTGCATTAGAGAAACTAATTGAGGCTTAAGCTCAAAGTTGTTTGCTCCAATTGCAAGAATGGAGATGCTTCTTCCACAAAAGTCAAAAGAGGGTGCAATAAAGTCACCAAGCATCTTCCTTGCATCTCCACCATTGTTGTTGGGTTCGGCCATCTCTTCTTCTTTTTCAAAAAATTCTGTCAGGTTCTCTCCAGAGTGTTGTACCTTAGCTTCTCTTAGCTTCCTCTTTAGAGTCCTTTCAGGTTCCGGATCAGCTTCAACAAGAATGTTCTTATCCTTGCTCTTGCTCATATAAAAAAGAAGAGAACATAAAAGAATAGGAATACTCTATGTTATAGTATAGAGATTCCTTTATGTGAGTAGAAGAATAGAATAGTAGAATGAAGAAGAGAGAAGATGAAGAATTCGAACACAGAGAGGGAGAGAGGGTTCGAATTTTAAGAAGAAGAGAAGTGTTAGTGATTAAATAAATAGAAAGAGATGAGAGAGAGAGAATATTCGAAAAGTAAAATAAAAGGAGAATATTTTTATTTTTATTTTAATTATTAGTTATAATTCAAAATTTAAGAGAGAAAATAAATTAAAATTAGAAAAAGAATTTTGAAAAAGTGGTTAGTTGAAAAAGATTTGAAAATCAATTTTGAAAAGATAAGAAGTTAGAAAAGATTTTGGAATTAAGTTTTAAAAAATATATGATTGAAATTTTATTTTGAAAAAGATTTGAAAAGGAAATTAAAAAGATTTGATTTTGAAAATTAAAGTTAATTACTTGACTAACAAGAAACTAAAAGATATGATTCTAGAATTTAAATATTGATCCTTTCTTAATAGGCAAGTAACAATTTGAAAATTTTTGAATCTAAATATTAATTGTTAGCATTAAATTCGAAATTATGAAATAAAAGTAAGAAAAAGATTTTGAAAATCAAATTTTTAAAGTTTTTGAAAATATAAAAAAATGAAAAAGATTTGATTTTTGAAAAGGATTTGAAAAAGATAGAATTTTTAATTTGAAATTTTAACTTGATTAATAAGAAACAATTGAATTTTAAAAATTTTTGACTAAATCAATTCAAATTTTCGAAATTTATGAGCAAAATAAGAAAAAGATATTTTTTTTTATTTTTGAATTTTAGTGAGGAGACAGAAAAACATAAAAATGATGCAAATTACAAGAAATTAAGATCAAAACTAATAATGCATGCAAGAACACTTTGAATGTCAAGATGAACACCAAGAACACTTTGAAGATCATGATGAACATCAAGAATATAATTTTGGAAGTTTTTAAGAAAAGAAAGACATGCAAGACACCAAACTTAAAAATTTTTACTCTATAGACACTAATAATTCTAAAATGCATATGAAAAACAAGAAAAGACATCAACCAAGAAAAATTTAAATATCAAACAAAGAAATTCATCAAGAACAACTTGAAGATCATGAAGAACAAAACTCAATGCATGGGTTTTTCGAAAATTTAAAGCAAAATTAAAAAGATGCAATTGACACCAAACTTAAAAATTGACACTAAACTCAAACATGAAACACAAAAATTTTTTTTTGTTTTTATGATTTTATTAATTTTTTGTATTTTTCGAAAATTATTTGGAAAAAGAAAATAAATAAATTCAAAATTTTTAATAAGAATTCAATGAATCATGCAATGTTAGTCTAAAGCTTCAGTCTAAAAAGATTAGACATGGCTAGCCAAGCTTCAGCAGGACATTACATACAACAGCCAAATTGAAGGGAATCAACTAGGTCCTGTGATGATAAAAGCATCATCTGAAACTCTAGAATTTATTCTTAAAAATTCTGAAGAACAAAATAAAATTTTTTTGTAATATATATATATATATATATATATATATATATATATATATATATGTATATATTGAATTTTTTTTCAAAAATAATAAAAAAGCTTAAAAATAAAATTAAATTACCTAATCTGAGCAACAAGATGAACCGTCAATGGTCCAAACTCGAACAATCCCCGGCAACGGCGCCAAAAACTTGGTGTACGAAATTGTGATCTCTAACAATGGCACCAAAAACTTGGTACGCACGATCTTAATCTCAATTCTTTTTCACAACTCCGCACAACTAACCAGCAAGTGCACTGGGTCGTCCAAGTAATAAACCTTACGTGAGTAAGGGTCGATCCCACGGAGATTGTCAGCTTGAAGCAAGCTATGGTCATCCTTGTAAATCTCAGTCAGGAAGATTCATATGGTTATGAGGTTTTGATAATTAAAATATAAATAAAATATAAAATAAGATAGAAATACTTATGTAATTCATTGGTGGAAATTTCAGATAAGCGTCTGGAGATGCTTTGTTGCTTCTGAACTTCTGCTTTCCTACTGCCTTCTTCCAACCATGCGTTACCTCCTTCCATGGCAAGCTGTACGATCCTCTCGGATGAAAACAAATCCATATGCGCTGTCACCGCACGGCTAATCATCTGTCGGTTCCCGCTAGCGTCGGAATAAGACCATTGTCCTTTTGCACACTGTCACTTGTGCCCCACATTCGCAGGTTTGAAGCTCGTCACAGTCATCCCTTCCCAGATCCTACTCGAAATACCACAGACTTAATCTATGGGGTGTAGAAACTCCACCATAGAAAATATATAAGTGAAAGGTCTAGGCATGGCCATGAGGCCAGCCTCCAAACGTGTACAATGATCAAAACAGGAACATAAGATGGTCAAAAGACATAAAATAAATCTCTAAAAGTAGTTTTTATACTAAACTAGTAACTAGGGTTTACAGAAAATGAGTAACTAAGTGCAGATAATGCAGAAATCCACTTCTGGGGCCCACTTGGTGTGTGCTTGGGCTAAGCATTGAAGCTTTTTCATGCTTAGGCTGTTCCTGGAGTTAAACGCCAGCTTTGGTGCCAGTTTGGGCGTTTAACTCGAATTCTAGTGCCAGTTTAGGTGTTTTACGCCAAGATATTTTCGGCTGTCTTTGGACGCCAATTTGGGCCATCAAATCTCGGGCAAAGTATAGACTATTATATATTGCTGGAAAGCCCAGGATGTCTACTTTCCAACGCAATTAAGAGCACGCCAATTGGGCTTCTGTAGCTCCAGAAAATCCACTATAAACATGAAAGAGGCATGAAAAGGGAAATTAACACTACAAACTAAGAGAATTAAGATATAGGAACAAGAAATTACAAGGCAAACTAAAGGAAAACAATAATTGAACCCTAGATCTAAGATGCAAAGTACCCTATGAATCCTAATTCTAGAGAGAAGAGGGAGCTTCTCTCTCTAGAAAACTAAACTACATGATGCTAACCTATAATTAATTGCTCCCCCTTTGCCTAAGCTTGAATTCTGCATGAAATAGCCTTAGGAATGAGTTAGATTTGGGCCTGGGCAACTTAGAAATCACCCCAAGCGTTTTCACTTTAATGAGGTCACGTGCCTGCTGTGACGCGTACGCATCGGCCATGCGTACGCATCGTCTGGCATTTTACTTCTCACGCATACGCGTCATGTCATGCGTATGCGTCGCCTGGCGACCTCATCTTCACGCGTACGGATCATGCCACGCGTGCGCGTCGATGTATGCACTCCAAATCCTTGTTTTTCCATGAATTCTCCACCTTTCATGTTTTTCTCTTCAATTCTTCAATCCAATACTTGCCTTATGAACCTGAAATTACTCAACAAACACATCAAGGCATCGAATGGAATTAAAGTGAATTAAAATTAGCAATTTAAAGGCATAAAAAGCATGTTTTCCAACTTAAGCACAAAATTAGGGAGAATTATAAAACCATGCTATTTCATTGAATAAATGTGAGATAAGTTGATAAAATCCCCTAAATTAAGCACAAGATAAACCACAAAATTGGGGTTTGTCACAACCTTGGCGTTGAACGCCCAAAAGGGGATGATGTCCCTCGTGTTAAATGCCAGGAAGGGGGCAGCAACCAGGGCATTGAACGCCCAAACAAAGATGGTCAATCACATACTGATAACACCCCTTATAAGTAAGCTAATAACCCCCTCCCCTTCCAATACACAAGGCACTCAGCCTCCATCAACCAAGATTAATGAGTATAAGGCCAAGATGCCATTCCCTCAAAAACTCCGTCAAGCTGAAAAAGATAAACAGTTTGTCTGCTTTGCAGACTATCTCAGAACATTAGAGATCAAGATCCCTTTTGTAGAGGCTCTTGAACAGATACCTTCTTATGCTAAGTTCATGAAGAAAATTTTAAGTCATAAGAAGGATTAGAGAGAGGCAGAAATAGTCTTCCTCACTGAAGAATGCAGTGCAGTCATTCAAAATAGCTTACCAGAGAAATTTAAGGATCCTAGGAGCTTTTATGATACCATGCACTCTAGGGAATGCTTGCACAAGGACAGCCCTATGTGATCTTGGAGCAAGCATCAACCTAATACCTGCTTCATTAATAAAGAAGCTCTGCTTGACTCATGAAGTCAAACCAACCCACGTATGCCTTCAACTTGCTGATGGTTCTGTTAAGCTCCCATCAGGCGTAGTTGAAGACATGATTGTTAGGGTTGGACCCTTTGCTTTTCCCACTGACTTTGTGGTGTTGGATATGGATGTGCACAAAAGTACATCTTTTATCCTAGGTAGACCCTTTCTAGCTACAGGAAGAACCCTCATTGATATTCAGAAAGGGGAAGTAACCTTGAGAGTCAATGAGGATGAATATGTGCTAAATGCTGTCAAAGTCATACAGCATCCAGACACTCCAGAGGAGTGCATGAGCATTGACATCATCGACTCCCTGGTGGAAGAAGTGCACATGGTTACGAGACTTGGGGAAGAGCTGAATGACATCTTTTATGATGCCCAGCTCGAGTTGGAGGTAGCAGACGAAATACAGGAGACTTTAAGTGCTCCTAAGGAAGATGATAAACCTCCAAAGCTCGAGCTCAAGCCATTACCATCCTCCCTGAAATATGTATTTCTGGGAGATGAATACACTTATCCTATAATCATAAGCTCCACATTAGAGCCACAGGAAGAAGAAGCACTCATTCAAACGCTCAAGACACACAAGACTGCCCTTAGGTGGACTATAAGTGACCTTAAAGGCATTAGCCCGACCCGATACATGCACAAAATTTTGCTAGAAGATGATGTCAAACCAGTGGTGCAACCACAAAGGTGACTGAACCCAGCTATGAAGGAAGTAGTGCAGAAAGAAGTCACGAAACTTTGAGAGGCTAGGATTATTTATTCCATCTCTGACAGCCCCTGGGTAAGCCCTATCTCCAAATTGTTCCCAAAAAGAGAGGGATGACAGTGGTTCACAATGAAAAAAATGAACTGATTCCTACAAGGACAGTTACAGGGTGGCATATGTGCATTGACTATAGAAGGCTCAATAACGCCACCAGAAAGGATCATTTTCCTTTACCGTTCATTGATCAAATGCTAGAGAGACTAGCAGGGCATGCTTTTTATTGCTTCCTAGATGAATATTCTGGGTACAATCAAATAGCAGTGGATCCACAGGATCAAGAGAAGATAGCATTCACCTGCCCATATGGCGTGTTTGCCTATAGGCGAATGCCATTTGGCCTATGCAATGCACCTGCCGCCTTTCAGAGATGTATGCTCTCCATCTTCTCTGATATGGTGGAAAAAATCTTTGAAGTGTTCATGAATGACTTCTTTGTCTTTGGAGACTCATTTGACTCCTGCCTTGACCATTTGGCCCTAGTTCTGAAGATATGCCAAGAGACAAACCTAGTTTTGAACTGAGAAAAATGCCACTTCATGGTGACTGAAGGCATTATTCTTGGGCATCGGATTTCAAATAAGGGAATAGAAGTGGATCAAGCTAAGGTGGAAGTGATTGAGCGATTACCACCTCCCACTAATGTCAAAGGAATCAAAAGTTTCCTGGGACATATAGGATTCTACAGGAGGTTTATAAAAGATTTTTCCAAAATCTCAAAACTCCTGTGCAACTTACTCACCACTAACACTCCTTTTGTCTTTGACCAAGAGTTTCTGTAAACCTTTGAGACTCTAAAAGCTAAGCTTATCATTGCGCCTGTAATCTCTGCACCCAACTGGCACTTACCATTTGAACTGATGTGTGATGCCAGTGACCATGCCATTGGCGCAGTTCTGGGGGCAGAGACATAACAAGCTTTTGCACGTTATTTATTATGCCAGTCATGTTCTGAATGACGCACAGAAGAACTATACTACCACAGAAAATGAACTACTTGCAGTGGTTTATGCCATTGACAAGTTTAGATCCTATTTAGTAAGATCTAAGGTCATTATCTACACTGACCATGCTGCTCTAAAGTATATACTCACTAAGCAAGATTCTAAGCCGAGGCTCATAAGATGGGTATTACTCCTGCAAGAGTTTGATATAGAAATTAGAGACAGAAGGGGTACAGAAAATCAAGTGGCTGACCACTTGTCTCGAATTGAACCAGTGGCAGGGACTTCTTCTCCCTCCAGTGACATATCCGAAACCTTTCCATATGAGCAACTCTATGCCATCTGGACAGCACCTTGGTTTGTAGATATTGCAAATTACAAGGCTATAAGATTCATTCCTAAAGAGTACAATAGGCAGCAAGCCTGGAAACTCATGCATGATTCAAAGTACTACTTGTGGGATGAACCATATCTCTTTAAGAGATGCTCAGATGGAATAATCCGACGCTGTGTGCCTGAAGAAGAGGCACAGAGAATCCTATGGCATAGCTATGGCTCAGACTATAGAGGACACTTTGGAGGTGAGTGGACAGCCACTAAGGTTCTCCAAAGTGGTTTCTACTGGCCCACACTCTTTAAGGATTCTAGAAAGTTTGTCCGTAACTGTGATAGTTGCCAAAGGGCTGGCAATCTCCCTCATGGTCATGACATGCCTCAGCAAGGGATCCTAGAGATTGAGCTGTTTGATGTGTGGGGTATAGACTTCATAGGACCCTTCCAACCTTCATGTTCAAACACCTATATCCTAGTAGCAGTAGACTATGTGTCTAAATGGGTTGAAGCAATAACATCACCCACTAATGACACTAGAGTAGTAATGAAGTTCCCCCAGAAGAACATCTTGAGCAGGTTTGGTGTCCCTCAGACACTGATTAGTGATGGAGGTACTCATTTCTGCAACAGACAGCTTGATTCTGTCTTAAGCTGTTATGGAGTTTGCCATAAGGTGGCAACACCATATCATCCCCAAACAAATGGACAGGCTGAAGTCTCAAATAAAGAACTAAAGCGAATCCTTAAAAGGACAGTAAGTGCCTCTAGAAAAGATTAAGCTAGAAGGCTTGATGATGCTCTATGGGCATACAAAATAGCTTTCAAAACCCCTATAGGAACCTCACCATATCAGTTGGTGTATGGAAAATCCTGTCATTTTCCAGTGGAACTAGAACACAAGGCCTATTGGGCCACTAGATTCTTCAACCTTGATGCTAAAGCAGCAGGAGAAAAATGGCTACTCCAACTAAATGAGTTGGATGAATGCCACCTAGCCGCATTTGAAAATGCTAAGATCTATAAAGAAAAAGCAAAAAGGTGGCATGACAGAAAGATATCCTCCAAAGTCTTTGAATCAGGACAAAAGGTCCTGCTCTTCAGTTCAAGACTCAAATTATTCCCTGGGAAACTCAAATCCCGTCGGAAGGGACCATATGTGGTTACTAGTGTATCACCTTATAAGCATATAGAACTTCAAGGTAAAAATACAAACAATAGATTCACTGTCAATGGGTAGAGAGTCAAGCATTACCTTGAAGGGGATATTGAGCCAGGAGGCTCAACACTGCTGCTAAGTTAAGTACAGTGAAGTCTAGCTAAAGACATTGAAGAAGCACTTGTTGGGAGGAAACCCAATAATTAATAGCATAATAGTTTCTATTTCTCTAACTATTCATGTTTGAAATAGTCTTTTTCATAATTAGTTTTTATTAATTTGTTTTTTTTATAGTTAGTGATCATGAACAATGTTTAACAGAGACAGAATGATGCAGAACAGAAAACAGAACACCCTGGAGGAAACACTTTTCTGGCGTTAAAATGCCAAAAATGGGTGCCAAGTGGGCGTTTAACGCCCATGGAGGGGTGGCAACTTAGCGTTAAATGCCAGCCAGGAAGCCTGGCTGGGCGTTCAAACGCCTAATGAGGCAGGCATACCTGGCTCTGAACGCTAGCCAGGGGGCACTGGCTGGGCATTCAACGCCCATAAAGGAGGGCGGCAGCAGCGTTAAACGCCAAAATGCAGCCATTCTGGGCCTTTAAAGCCAGAAAGACAGGAAAGGAGGTAATGCTTCAAAACCTTATCCTTCCTTCATCTTATTTTCTTTTCTCATTCAAACTACCATTTTAAATTTTAATTTTGAAATTCCATGACTTTTCAATCAAATCTTTTTTAAAAATTTCAAATTCAATTTGATTTCAAAATTAAAATATTTTCAAATCTTTTTCAAAACCTCATATCTTTTTCAACTTGTTTTCAAATTCTTTCAAAATCTTATCTTTAGTAATTCTTGTTCATATCTTTTCTAAAAACTTTAAAATCTTTTTCTTACTTCTTATCTTATCTTTTATATCTTTTATATCTTTTAATATCTTTTTCTTATCTTTCAAATTTAACAACTTATCTTTTTCTATCTTTTTGAAAACTTCTTTATCGTTCTCTAAACATTAAATTCGAAAATCCCACCCCTCTCGTATTTATATCCGTGCCCCCTCTACCACATTCACCCCCTCTCCATTCGAAATATCTTCTTCTCTCCTCCTCTACTTCACTTTTTACTTCTTCATTTCTTACCTTTTGCTTGAAGACGAGCAAATCTTTTAAGTTTGGTGTGGAAGAAGCCTTGTTCTCCTATTGAGATTCGAATTCCATGGCTCCAAGAAGTGGCAAGACCGCCCCAAGAAACAAGAAATAGGATGACCCAACAGTTGTTTTCAAACCTGTCAGATTCTACACCAAGCAACATGAAGAACATTATCACAAAATAATGAGTAAGAGGGCAGTAATCCGTGAAGTCAGATTCAAATTAGGAGAATATGAATACCCAGAGATTCAAGAGCAAATTCGAAAGAGAGTCTGGGAGATTCTATCTAATCTTGAGATCACTGTTGGATTCAACATGATCCATGAATTATATGCAAATTTGTGGATGATAGATAAGCAAAAGAAAGATGGAACATCATTCCATACTTTTTGCACTATGGTCAGGGGGAAGATCCTCTATTTTCATCTGGATAGGGTGAGAGAGATCTTTAAATTATCCTTACAAAAAGATGACCCTGATTCCTACAATAGAAGGGTGGCAGCCAACCCAAAGCTGGATCAAATCCTAAAGGACATATGCCTGCTTAGAACTCAATGTATTAAGGATACAAAAGGCAAGCCAAACCAGCTGAAAAGAATGGACCTCAAGCCAATGCTAAGGGATGGCTAGACTTCATTAGGCGTTCTATACTCCTTACTAGTAACCGCTCTGAAGTCACTATTCAGAGAGCTGTGGTGATTCACTACATCATGATGGGAAATGAGATAGAAGTTCACCAAATAATCCCCTATAAGATGTACAAGTTGGCAAACAAGATGTCTACTCAAGCCAGGCTGGCCTATCCAAATCTTATCTTTCGCCTATGCCAAGAGGCTAAAGTCCTTATTCACGTAGATACATTCATTCCAGTGGAAAGCCCAATCACCAAGCAGGTGATGGAAAGCTCCAAGGTACCAGAGGATCATTCCAAAAGGAAGGCACCTGAGCCTCCCCAAGAGATCCCTCCAATTGAATATTGGGATCGGTTGAAAGCATCTGTGATGCAACTACAAACCACCTTGGATCAACTAAGAGAAGAGCAGAAAGATCAGACTAGCATGATTTGCAAACTGGTCAAGGAACAAGAGAAGTAAGGGCGTGAGATAGAAGAGTTGAAGCGCTAGAAGCTCTCCCCTAAAGAGCCCAGCGCCTCCCAAGCTTGAGGTTGTTGAGTTCCACCCCTGTGACTACTTTAATTCCTGTTTTCCATATTTCTGTTATTCTAATTCCTATTTTTCATGTTTAGGTTTACATGATCACTAGTAGTATTTAAGTTTTTATTTATTTTTCTGTCTTTTAAATTTTAGAATTACATAAGCATTAGTAGTGATTAATTTTCCAATTAGCTATAAAATATTCTTCTTATCATCATTAAACATGAATAAAATAGTGATTTTTTTTAGTAGTAAGAATGCATAATTTTCGAATTCTATAATAAGAATAATCAGTTATTTTGATGTGGTGGCATTGCTTTTGTTTTCTGAATGTATGAATGAATAGTGCATATTTGAAATTGAAATTAAGAATGTTGGCTCTTGAAAGAATGATGAAAAAGGAAAAGTATTATTGGTAATCTGAAAAATCCAAAAATTGATTCTTGAAACAAGAAAAAGCAGCAATAAAGCAAGAAAAAAAAAGCAAAAGAGAAATAAAAAGCAGAAAAAGCCAATAGCTCTTTAAACCAAAAGGCAAGAGCAAAAAGCCAATAACCCTTTAAACCAAAAGACAAGGGTAAAAGGATCCAGGGCTTTGAGCATTAACGGTAAGGAGGGCCTAAAAGAAACAAAATCTTGGCCTAAGCACTTCAAATGAAAAGTGTCCCTAACTATATGCTTGTGGTGTGAAGGTGTCAAGTAAAAAGCTTGAGACTGAGCAGTTAAAGTCGTGATCCAAAGCAAAAAGAGTGTACTTAAGAACTCTTGACACCTCTATCTGGGAATTCTAGCAAAGCTGAATCACAATACGAAAAAGTTCACCCAGTTAAGTGTATATGGCATTTATGTATCCGGTGGTAATACTGGAAAACAAAGTGCTTAGGGCCACGTCAAAGACTCTAAAAAGCTGTGTTCAAGAATAAAAAAGAACTAAACTAGGAGAGTCAATAATATCATCTGGATTCTAAGTTTCTAAGGATGCCAACACTTCTGAGTTTCAATGGATAGTGAGATGCCAAAACTATTCAGAAGCAAAAAGCTACTAAGTCCCGCTCATCTAATTGAAACTAAGCTTCATTGAAAACTCTGAGATTTATTGTATCTTACTATTCTTTCTATCCTACTTTATTTTTAGTTGCTTGGGAATAAGGAATAGTTTAAGTTTGGTGTTGTGATGAGCGGATATTTTATACGCTTTTTGCCATTATTTTCATATAGTTTTTAGTATGTTTGTTTAAGTTTTATTAAGTTTTCATAGGTTTTGGTGCAAAATTCACATTTTTGGATTCTACTTTGAGTTTCTGTGTTTTTATGCAATTTTAGTTATTTTCTGGCTAAAATTGAGGAGCTGGAGTAAAAGTCTGATTCAGAAGAAGAGAAAGCACTGCAGATGCTGTCAGGATCTGACCTCCTTGCACTCGAAAGAGCTTTTCTGGAGTTACAAAAGTCCAAATGGAGCATTCTCAATGGCTATGGAAAGCTAACATCCAGGGATTTCTAGCAATTGATAATAGTCAATACTTTGCTTCAGAATTAAAGGCCCAAAACTGGCATTCAACGCCAGCCATCTACCCTATTCTGGCGTCCAATGCCCAAGAGAGGAGTGACTAGCGTCCAACACCCAAGAAGGTACCCCTAGCCAACGTTCAATGCCCTAGATCCCTCCTAGCACGTGGCTCACTCTTTTACTCAGCCCAAACACTCACCAAGTGGGCCCCAAAAGTGAATTTTTGCACTAAAAAACTGTTTTACCCTTCTTATGTAATCTTTAATCATTAGTTTAGTATTTAAGGGAAAACATCACTCTTTGTTAAGGACTTTTTGACACTTTACACATTTTACATTGTATTTTCTATCAGTATGAGTCTCTAAACCTCCTAGGTTGATGGGAGGAGCTCTGTTGAGTTTTATGAATTAATAAATGTATTACTATTTTATCTTCAACCCGTGTTTGATTCCCTATTCTAAGATGTACCTTCATTCTTCATCCTTATGAATGTGTTGAACCAGCACAATGTTATCTCATTCTACATGGGTTCAGAGTGAGTCTTTCATCAGATAATGATGAACCACTAGCTTGATTATACATCTCTTAGATGGCTAATCCACGACTTCGTTGGGGACTTCTCGAGACACAAGTTCAACCCAGGTATGGGGAGATTAGGGTCTTTGTGGTAAAGGCTAGAACCAAAGGGGCAGCATTCTCTGATCTGGAAGATTCGACTTTGTCTGTGGTGTTTTGAGTAGGATCACTAAAGGGAATGGACTGTAGGAGCTTTACCCTCAATCAGACTGGATCCGCACTAATCCTGGGGTTCAGATTTGGAGAAGCATTGGCGACCTCTCAAGAAAGGCGTTGATCACATACAGCCTGCCATAGAAGAAATCATTCACAGTTGGAGGAGACAGTGAAACCGAATTAATTCAGAAGAACAAAGCATCTCTGAAGCCTTAACCATCTTATTATCATTGCATTCACCATCAACTGAGTAACGTTATCTTTATTTTACTTTTATGCACTTTAAACAATCAACTAACCTTTCAATCCGTCTGACTAAGATCTACAAAATAACCATAGCTTGCTTCAAATCACAATCCTTGTGGGATCGACCCTGACTCACTCAGGTATTACTTGGACGACCCAGTGCACTTGCTGGTTCAGTTGTGCAAAGTGTAATTCTTGCGCACCAATCCTCCACATTTCTCAAGAGAAGTGCTTTGATTGCTTGAGCATAGTAGCATCAAGTGGTTCATCGCTTCGGCTATGGTCGCCATGAATTGCCCTTACTTCTCTCGGAATCCTTCTTGCTCTTGGAGAAAAGCTTGAAGCTCTTGTTATTCTTGGGGCAAGGGTTGGAGAACTTCATATTTAGATAAAAAAGAAGGTTCATTGGTTGGAAAAAAAGTTATATAGTTGGAAAGTGTGTTATGTGGGTGAGTGTATTGAGGTAGTGTGTAAGGAGGTGATGGTAAGATGCATAAGCATTCGGATTCCATGGAGGCAGATGGTGTGGTGCTTGAAGTTTTGGTGGTTGAGGGTTGTGTATGGGGTATCGTTCATATCTTTAGGTTTGGTATACACATTGGGGAGGGTTTGGCTCATTGTAACATGGGGGAGGTGGTTTCCATGAGTGTTGCTCATACGCATACGATTCCTCCCTCAATTGGTTCTCCCATTCTATAATGCAATCTAAAGTTGAAGTTATCATACCCTACAATATAATCACAATAAAACACCAAGCAAGGAGGGTGATACTCATAGATAAAGCAGAAAACAAAATCTCAAGACATCAATAAACAAAGGAAACAAACACCTAAGTGTTAACAAAAATAAACAAACAATCAAAAAGTATAATCTATTTACAATATTCACATATTCACAAAAACAAAAAATATGACACCAATTGAATGGTCCCCGGCAACGGCACCAAAAACTTGATAAGCGAGAATTGTGCCGGTCTACAATTTCTCAATAGAAAATAAGCGTTTCGTTACAAGTATAGTCCAAACCGGCAATTAACTCTCACAATCAAAGTTTAGTTTCAAAGATTGTCACAATTCAAAACAAATATAAACCGAAAGTTTTAAATCCTGGGTCGTATTCCCTCGGACTTATGCAAATTGGTGTGCACACCTTTGGTTGTGAAATACGGGGGTTTCAAGCATGAACGAACTAGCAAGAGATCAAAAGAAAATTAATGCAATTTAGAATAAAGCAAGATCAAAACTAGTGAAAATGCAATAATTGTATAAAAGAGCCTTGGCTTGGGAATGAGGATTAACGAATTCTATCATTGTCATAACCACAACTATGGCAATTATGATGAGTTAATCTCACTTTGTCAACCTCTAAAATCGAGGAGTAATTTAAGCAAGCATAATTGACCTTAATCTACAAGTCCTAGCTAACTTACTAATTAACTTAGTAAAAAGCTAGCGTTAGTGGAAACAAGAGTCAACTAACAACCCAAGAATTACTACTAAATGTCGGACATTATGACTCTAGTATCCTAGGAACCCATTTCCTAAGTCAAGGTGTGAAAATCTACTCAAAATTTTCAAGTGGCATTTTCACAAATACTTAGTGGGCAATAAAGCAAAACATGACAAATTGCAAGAGAAAATGAGAACTATAACCAAACTATGCACAATATCAACAATAGAAAATCAAGCAAACATATATAAACTATCAAACATCAAAATCATCAATAAAAGATTCAAGAAATCAAAATTGAGAAAACTAACAAAATAACTTCTATTATAAGGAAACAAAAGTAGATGTGATGTGATGTGAATTAAAAGGAAATTAAGAGTACTTACAAAAGTGGTAAATTGAAATTCAAGATAAAAAATTGTAGATGAGTTATTCTACTATGAACCCTAATTAAAAACTAAGAGAGAATCCCCCAACCTAAACCTAACTAAAACTACTCCTACTATGGTGTGTAATGTTTGTAATGAGGCCCCCTTTGATATAGCACTCCAATCAGCTTCAGCACTTCCAAAATTGGGCCAAGAGACCTTCAAAATCGCGAGCCACGTGCTTCATTAATGAAGTCACGCGCCCAAATTTGTGCATACGCACAGGGTTGTGTACGTATGCACACTTGCTGATTTTCATATTGTGCATACGCACACTTGAGTGTGTGCTTCTCCTTTGTTTTCTTCATGTATTCTCCCCTTTTACATGCTTTCTTCCACTTCTACCAAACCACTCTTGCCTAATTGACCTGAAATTACTTAACAAAACATATCACGGTATCGAATGGAATAAAAGTGGAATTAAATTGATCAATTTAAGCACAAAAATACATGTTTTCACATTCAAATGCCATTTAGGGATAAAACACAAAAGTATGCTATTTTAGTGAATAAACGAGGGTTTATGTGGTAAAATCCATCTAATTCAAACCAAAAATTGTTATCAAATATGGATCCATCACACCCTCAGCATCAATTTACCTTCTTCCACATCAATCAAAACTCTCCCAATGGCTAGGAATGGTCTTCCTAGGATGATAGAACCATTTTCATCCCCCATGTCAAGAATTACAAAGTCTACTGGGAGGAAGAACTTACCCACTTTGACCAAGATATTCTCTACCATTCCATGTACGTGCTTCAAGGATTTATCTGCCATTTGTAATGCTATCCTTGTTGGTTGTTCCTCTTTGATTTAGAACTTCTTCATCACAGACAATTGCACTAAATTGATACTTGCTCCTAGATCACATAAGACTTTCTCAAAGGTTGTGCTCCCAATGGTACATGGGATTTGAAAGCTCCCTGGATCAGGCATCTTCCTTGGCAAATTACTCTGAATTATGACACTACATTCCTTGGTCAGGAGCACTGCCTCATCGTCCTTTAAAGGCCTCTTCTTGGATAGCAACTGCTTCATGAACTAGACATAGAGAGGCATTTGCTCCAAAATCTCAACAAGAGGAATATTGATTTGTAACTTTCTGAAGATTTCCAAGAACTTTAAAAACTACTTGTCCTTGGTCTCCTTTTGAAGCCTCTAAGGATATAGCATCTTTGACTTGGATGGGTATGTACTACAGCATCCTCGGTCTTTTCTGGAGCTTCTTTTTCAACCAGTCCCTCAGTAACTTGTGCTTCCTCACCTACCACTGGTCCACTTACCAAGGTGATAACCTTGCACTCCTCTCTTAGATTCGGAATTGAATTACTAGAAAATATATTGGTGGACCTCTAATCAATCTTAGCAACTTTTGTGGCTATTTGACCTATCTGAACCTCCAAGTTCCTAAGTGAAGCTATGGTTTCCTATATGAAACTAAAAGTACTCTTGGAGAGCTCTGCAACTATAGATTCCAAGTAAGAAGATTTCTAAGAATGAGAAGGTGCATTATTGTTGTTGAAATCACTCTGATTGAAATTATTCTGATGGCTCTGATTGTTATTGAAGCTCTAGTGCTTCAATGGTTATTTTTCCATCCAAAATTTGGGTGATTCCTCCACCTCGGATTATAAGTTTTGGAAAAAGGATCATTATTGGGGGGTCTAGAGGAATTGTCCACATAATTAACCTGTTTAGAGGAAAATTGACCATAATTATAAGGCTCACCTTGAGAAAATCTACCACTCATGTCATCATCTTAGGTATTAATAGCTAAAACTTGTAGTCCACCCAAGTATTGAGTAATGACATTTATCTGTTGAGACATGGCCTTGTTCTGAGTAAGAATTGTGCCTAGAACATCCAATTTCATGACTCCTTTTCTCATAGAGGTCCTCTTAGAAGAATACAGATATTAGTTGTTAGCAACCATTTCAATCGAATCAAGAACTTCCTCAGGAGTCTTTTTCATGTCTAAAGATCCACCTGCAGAATTATCCAAAGACATTTTGGTGGCCTCAGTAACTCCATCATAGAAAATCTGTAACTGAATCTAGTCCAAAAATATATCAAAATGACACTTCCTGAGCATCATCTTGTACCCCACTCAGGCTTCATAAAGAGATTTACCATCTCTCTTCCTGAAGGTTTGAACATCAGTCCTCAGTTTAGTCAGCTTTTGAGGTGAAGAAAACCTGGTTAAGAATCTATTAACAAATTTATCCCAAGTATCCAAGCTTTCATTGGGCTATGTATCAAGCCATTGCTTGACTCTGTCCCGTATAGCAAACAGAAAGAGAAGCAACTTATAGACATCCGGATGAACTCCATTAGTTTTTATAGTGTCACAGATTTGTAGGAAATTAGAGATAAACAAGTTTGCGTCTTCCTGCAGGAGTCCATAAAACTGGCAATTCTGTTGCACCAAAGAGATGAGCTGAAACTTCAACTCAAAATTATTAGCAGCCACAGGAGGTATAATAATGCTATTGCCATAGAAATTGGGGCTAGGAGCAGTGTATGAACCCAGTGTCCTTCTTGGTTGCTCAGGCACATTAGTAGCATTGAGAACAAGAGGATTAACAACATTGTTGTTGTTGTTTGGATCCATAGTAGCTCCTTCAGTTTTCTTCTCAAAATTATTCTTGAGAATTTCAGCGGCTTTGTAAGCTTTAGCCTACTGTAAACGCCTTCTCAGAGTTCTCTCAATCTCAGGATCAAAGTCAAGAAGAGGTTCTTTGTTCTTGTTCCTTCTCATAAACAAACAAAAAATAAGAAAAAGTGAGAATTTCTACGTCAAAGTGAAGAGAATTCCTAGTGAGATAACTTAAGTAAAGAAATAAAACAAAATAAAATAAATAAATACCACTAGATTTTCAAAAATTACAAAGAAAAAATTAAACTATTCGAAAATAAAAAAAATAAGCAAGACATTTCAAAAATAATGAAGGAAAAATAAAGCAAAGAAACTAGGGGGACACCAAACTTAATTTCAGAGATTAAGGGAAAGAAATTTTAAATACTATAAAGCTACTTTTCAAAAATTCAAAGAAAGAAATTAAACAAAATTTAGTGAAAATGTCTAATCTAAGCAATCAAACAAGGGTAATTGTCAACCACAAGTTAATCCTCGGCAACAACGCCAAAAACTTGGTGCGGTATTTTAAACCACAAACTAACCAGCAAGTACACCGGTCGTATAAAATAATACCTCAGGTGAGTAAGAGTCAATCCCATGAGGATTGATGGACCAAGCAACAATGGTTGAATGATTCACTTAGTCAGACAAGCAGAAAAGATTGTTTCGGGTACATTAAACAGTAAATTAGGAATTCAGAAAGCAAGCAGTAAATTTGGTGTGAAAACTATATGAGAGAATAATTAAGGTTTCAGAGGTATTTATTTTTTCGGATTAATATTTCTTACTAACTATTTTAATCATGCAAGATTCAATTCATGACAAACCCTAATTCCTTAGTAATTTAGTCTCCTCTAACTTAATCAACCGCCAATTCCTTGGTCACTTAATTTAGATTAAAGGGTTAAGTCCAATTCTAGTTTATTAGTCACAAAAATCTGAATTACCCAAATATAAGAGGATTATTTGTCACGTATCCCGTTAAGTCTAGGTGATTAGTGGTTTAGGAGGAATTACTTTCAAGCTAGTATTCAAGTGAGTTAACTTTTCAAAAAATCAACAAGAATTCATGTAGAACAAGAGTTATTTTCCAATACACTCAATTCATAATATAAAGAACAAAAGTAATCCTTGAATTCAAATGAATACAATAATTAAAATAGAGTGACATTAGTATTAATCCATAGAATAAACAGAGCTCCTAACCTTAACAATGGAGGTTTAATTGCTCATGACTCAAAAAAAATAAAACTATAGTTCTAAAAGTGCGTAAAGTGTAGAATTAGGTAAAAGAGAAAAGAGAGCCCAAAGGGCTAAATATTTTCTCCTTTTATATCTAATCCTAATTGATTTGAAATTAAAACTTTAACACCTAAAATATCTTTTCTTAATTTAAAAAATTAAATTGAAAATCAAATAAAGCTTTCCGTGATGATTTGTTGAAGACATGGGGACCAGGACCACTCCTATCAGCGCTGCCGGTGTTTAGTGATAGTTTCTGGCATTTGGCACTGGGACTCCAGAGAAAAATGAGTGATGGACGCTGACGTCGGGTTTTCTACCACTAAAGAAATTCATAGAAACGGTTGCGTTGTAGATATAGTTTCTAAACCGGCAAAAATCCCTTCGTGCAAACGTGTTGGGTGTCACAAGTAACAAACCCCTTTAAAAATTGTTAACCGAGTATTCAAACCTCGGGTCATCTTCTCAAGGAACTGCGAGGAAGTATGTTCTTATTATTGGCTATAAAGGTTGTAATCGGGGTTTAGAAGGTGAGAAGCAAGTAATTTAAATAACGAGTGAATTAAATGGCAAGTAAAAATAAATAATAACTGCAAAACAACTTTTGGCAAGATAAGGGAAATTAGAAGTCCAACTTAGTTATCCTTCTCAACAATAATGACTTAATTCCACTTGGTCAACCTTTACCAGAGCAAAGGAAAGTTAAGGGACTAATAAAATTGACCTTTGAATCCTAATTATTTCCTAAGAAAACGACAAAAGGTTGGGATTAATTAAGTTCAACTCAATTAGCAAGGTAACAATTATCAATTATGTTGAGTTTAATAACTGTTGAGTTACTGAATTCTTACCCAAAACCAAAAGGGGAAAAAGTAAATTGCTGAAATAATAAAAGAGTCCTTAGATGGGAAGCAATGGCAGCTTAAATCAAGAGAACAATCATAAACTGAAAATACCTCAAATTATCATTAATTCAATTAGAAATTTGTAACATGGAATAATTCTTAGATCAATTTATAATAATAATCAATTCAAATGTTGGAATAAATAAATAGAAGTAATACTAAAAAAACATTAAACCTGGATCCAGAGTTACTTCTAAAACAAGAAGAAATCCTAAATCCTAAAAGAGAGAGAGAAGATCTCCCTCTCAACTAAATCTAAATCATTGAAAGGTGAAAATATGCGAGCCCCCTTGAATGGAAGCATTCCCACACTTTATAACCTCTGGTCTATGCTGTCTGTACTTGGATCTGGGCCAAAAAGGGCTTCAGAATTCGCTGGGGGCGTATTCTGTAATTTCTGGTGCGTGGCCTCTGTCACGCGGTCGCGTCATTTGGAGCTTTTCCTTGCCACGCGGTCGCGTCAGTCATGCGACCGCGTCATGTGTATTCTGCTTAAGGCGCGCGGTCGTGTCAGTCATGCGGCCGCGTCGCTGCTGATTCGTGCTTGGCACGCGATCGCGTCATCCATGCGATCGCGTGGACACCAGTTTCTTTAAAGCTCCGTTTTGCTTCCTCCTTCCATTCTAGTATGTTTCCTTTTTCATCCTTTAAGTCATTCTGCCTTTAGAAAATCTGAAACTACTCAACACACTAATCACGGCATCGAATGAAAAAAAAGGTAATTAGAATAATTAATTTTTAAAGCTTAGAAAACATGTTTTTCATTATATGACATAATAAGGAAGGGAAAGTAAAACTATGCAATTAATGTGAATAAGTAGGTGAAGAGTTGAATAAATCACTCTAATTAAGTACAAAAGAACTCATGAATATGGGTTTATCAACCTCCCCACACTTAAACACTAGCATGTCCTCATGCTAAATCCAAGGTAAATAATTAAGGTTAAAGTGATGGAATGTTACGAAATGCAACCTATGCTAAATGCATCTACCTAATGAGTCATGCAATTCTAATTCATCCACTCATATATAAAGTTTACATGTAGCTAAGTTAATTCACATTCTCAAGGAGTTGTGTGTATATATATAGCCAACCCTTAAATAATAAAGCACTTTAGCAAATGAGATGGGAAAGAAAACATTGTACAAACTTGCAAAACAATTAGTAAATTTTAAGCACAGATATATGTTGGTGAGTTATTGAACCCTCACTGGGTTTTGTGTTTACTCTCTAGTCAATCAGTGTTTATTGGGTTTATTCACTCTATTTTTCTTTTTATTCTTAATTTCTACAGCTTTGTTTTTCATATAACCAATCAACAATTATAGAATATAGTCATACCAAAAAGTCATGAGGTCTTAATTAAGGTTGTAATGGGGCCAAGGTAAAGGTAAGGATTTATGTATAAGGTTAAGTGAGCTAATAAGAGAATCCCTAATTAGACTAAGATCTCACCTAACATACACATCTAGTAAAATAAAATTTCTTTACCTAATTTCCCATAATTTCCCACTTATTGTTACATGCTCATGTTTCACTTTTTATTTTATTTTTTTATTCCATGTGCATTGTTTTCATTGGGGAATTTCCTTTTTGTATTCCCTTTTATTTAGATGCTGAAAAATAACTTTTTTTTTTATTGCACATGATGATTAAATCACTTAGATTTTCTCATGAGCATGCTTCCCAAATTTTATTTTATTCCTTTTTACTTTTTTTCTACCCTTTTATTTCTATTACCCATGTTTCCAAAAGGTTTCCCACATTTAACTCTATTTATAATTTTCTATCTTAAGCTAACTAAGGATTCACTTGGGGTTTTCCTTTGTTTTTCTGCTTAAGGCTAGTAATTTGGCTAAATAGAATAAAGGGGTTTTAAAAAGGCTCAAGGGGGTTAACAAGGGTGATGTAAAAGGTAGGCTGATTTAGGGTGAGTGAGCTAAAATCAAATGATGGCCTCAATCATTCTCTTGGTGTGTATCTATCCTATATTCTATAATTGGACATATAGATTAAAGCAAAGTAAAGAACATCAGAATAAAAAGAAATGTGACACACAGAAATGAAATTATGGTTTGAATGCAACCATACAATTTAAGCTCAAGACTCACAGGCTGTGTGTTCTCTAACTCAAGCATCATATATCATTCATATATTGTATACAGGTTTAGTTAAAAATTCCCATTATTCTCTTGAAAAAAATTATTTAGGGTAGCTTTTAAAGTTTTAATGTTCCTCCTTGATGAAATGTTGTCAACTAACATGTAATGCTATATATACAAGGTGTGGGTTGTTTTGATTCTGTTAAAGTTTCTAGTTTACTTCCTTTTTATATTTTTCTATTTAAACTATACTATCTTATGCTAAAAAGGGTAAACTATACTAATTAATCCACTAATAAATCAGAATTGCAAACTAAACTAAATAACTAAACTAAACTAAATAACTAAAATATGAACAAAAAATGCAAAATGCAGAAAATAGAGTAAAATACTCAAGTAGCAATGTATAAGTACTCAAAAAATAACAGTAAAAGAAAAAGAGGAAAATACAGAAAAAATATCCAAAATAAAAGAAAAAAGTATGTAGTGGTTCACCAAAATAAACGTCAGAGATGGCGACCTCCCCACACTTAAAACGCAGCATCGTCCTCGATGCTCAATCAAGCCTGGTGTGAAGGAGTGTCATCAATGGTAGGGATGGTAGCTGGGGTCTCCGTGGCGGTGGTGGGCTGAGGGTCTGGCTGCTGTGGAGGTGGTACGGACTGGAGCGGGATCTCCGGATCTGCAGCCTCTATCTGGGGCATATCCTCCTGATGCGGGGCAGCCTGCTCTGTGGCTGCCTGCTGATGAGTCTCCGCCTGGGAATGAGGCTCCTCCTTGTGCTCATCCTCCTCCTCGTGCTCATCCTCTGATGGCTCTGAAGGGGTGTCGGGCTCGGAGGGGATGTCGGCGCCCTGTCTGATCATCAATAGAATAAGGAAAATGAGTAATTGAATTGTGATTGAATGAATGTTAAATGGAAAGAAAATAAGCAATATGCCATGGTTAGAAAGTTAGAGGAAAGTGAAAATAATCAGAAAAGAGACCAAAAGGGTTAGTATGGTTAGGATTTGAAAAAGAAATTAGTAAATTAAAATCAGTGAGTTAGGAAGGTAAGTGGCATAGAAAAATTCCATATAACAAGGATTCACAGGTGAGAATAGAAGTACTCATAATTGAACAAGCAGTTTATGAACCAGGAAATCAAAAAAGGATGAGAAGATCTGCCATAGCATTCATGTAGTGGTTTGGGTAAAGCAGAGTAAAATAAATTTCAGAAATGCCAAACCAAAACATGAATGAAAACAAAATTAAAAAAATTTGGGCAGCATTCCGGCTAAAAAGTGGATTGTCCCGGAAAATAAACAGCAATTTAATCAGTTCATATGAATTAAAAAATCAAGCTGCATGTACATAAATATAAAATAAACATAAAAACTCAATGTAAACAGCAGCAACATACAAGAAAGCAGCATATGAATCATGATTATAGCAGCAACAGATTTGCACATAGGATAAAACAAAAGTAAGAACAGTGCAAGTAAACAGACCTAGATCCACTAACCACAGCCTAAGATACCTAACAACCTAAAAATCCACTACAACATGCAAGTCTAGCTATTCTAATTACGAACATAAACGGAATAAAAAATACAAAAAAGTTACGAACAGATAAAAAAAATTGGTTGCGTGTTGCGAAACCTGGGAAGCGGAAGGGGTTGAACAGGGAAGAAGGTGGCTGCGGCGGCGTCCGGCGCGGTGGTGGTGCACGGCGACGCGGTGGTGGCGGCGGAGGGGGTTGGTGGCGGAGAAAGGGTTTAGGTTAAGTGTTGGAGGAAGAGGATAGGGGTGGGAGGTGTGCGTTGGGGTTGCTGGCTGAAGGGGTGGGGCGCGGTGGATGGCCGGCGGTGGTGGGCGTTGGTGGTGGCGAGCAGCGGTAGAAAGGGGAGGAGAGAGGAAGAAGGAAGGAGAGAGAAGGGGAGGGGGTGGTACGGCGGCGGTGGCGGGTCGGCGGTGGCGTCTGGGGATGGTGCGGTGGCGGCTGGAAGGGGAAGAGGAGGAGGCAGAGAAGGGGAAGAGGGTTGGGGGTGAGGGCTGCGCGACTGATAGGGTTCGCGGGCTGGGGGGTTATATTTTCGAATCCATGCGGCCGTGTGGGGCACGCGGTCGCGTGGTTGGGTCAAGAATGGGAGTGACGCGATCGCGTGGGGTGCGCGATCGCATGAGAAGGGGAAAGAAGGGTGACGCGATCGCATGGGTCGCGCGATCGCGTCGTTGGAAGTCGTGCTAAACGCACGACTCCAGTGCCGTTTTAGCGCAACTCTCTGTCTCCTTTTGGGGCGATGTGCAATCCATGCGACGCGATCGCGTCGCTCACGCGGTCGCGTGGGATTGGTATTGGGTAAGTGACGCGATCGCATGGGGCATGCGATCGCGTGGGCCAATTTGTGCGAAACGCACAAGGGCCGCACGATTCCAGCCCAACTTTCTGTTCGTTGGATCCTTACGCCGATATATATATCACGCGGCCGCGTGGGTCACGCGGTCGCATGGGTGGTGTTTTTCGCGATATGATGCGATCGCATGGGGCATGCGGTCGCGTCGTGCAACCTTCTTTTTTTTTTATATGCATGAAAAGTGCAGAATGCAATGACTATCATGGATGCTTATGCATGATTCCAGGTTTAATAAATTAAAATAAAAAAGGAAAAATTAAAGCAATTAACAAGAAATAAATTGAAAAAGAAGCGACCATACCATGGTGGGTTGTCTCCCACCTAGCACTTTTAGTTAAAGTCCTTAAGTTGGACATTGGAAGAGTATCCTGTTATGGTGGCTTGTGTTTAAATTCGTCCAAAAATCTCCACCAGTGCTTGCAATGCCAATAGCCTCCGGGGTCCCAAACTAGGCATGTAAAGCTTCTGCGCAGCTTTAAACAGATATCCAGCCTCCCGGGATGACGAATGTCAGAACATAATCCATGATCCCAAGCTGTGTTTTTAGATCCGCCTTCGTTTTGATTTGTAAGTTTCCATTCGGGCGGGTTAAAGAGTAGAATCTCACCGTGGCGACCAAACGTTCTCCGTGATCCATGCAATTGAGCACGATACCAATCCGTGTACTTCGAGGTGAAGCGTGGAACCTTATTGAACCTGGTGCACCAGCTCTGAGTACGAGCCATTTCCCTCTTACTCTTAAAGCCGCAGAGAGCTCTAAGCTGGCCATCTGTTTCAAGCAAACCATATTCAAGTGAATAAATAAAATTATAAGTTAAGGATTGTACCCACTTGAAGCTTGTATTGGGTGGTAATGGCCTTGAGATAGGTATTTTTGGTGGTTCTGCGAGTTTCGTTTTCTTGTGTTCTTCTGTGAATTCTTCCACTTCCTTGCAAAGATCTTCAATTGTATCTGTATCCTGGTCAAAGTCTTCTATGTCTTCCTCATCACTCGAGTCATAGATTGGAGGTTGAGAGAAATCTACCTCCGCATCATCTTCATATTCACTTGGGGAAGATTCTTCGATCTTAGAGAATTCACTTGCAGACGTAAGTTCATCACTAGGAGAACTAGACTTGTGACTATCATCATCAAGGAAATTTGCTTCTTGGATTATTCTGTCTGATTCTTCGTAAACGACTTGCCTTGGAGATTGTACGGTATCCTCCTTAGCATCAACTGTGGTATCTCGGACGGAGTTTTCCTCGATTCTGGATTCCCAAGGAAGTTCAGCATCGCCTAGATCTTCAACCAACTCTTCTTCTTGAACAATGACAGCTTCTTCCATTTGTTCTAGTACGAATTCATTCTCTGTCTTGTCCACTGGAGTCTCTAGTATTTCTTTCATGCTACGCTCTTCATTGGGCTGTCCACATGGGGCTGTGGTTGATCCTTGTATATTTGAGCGCCTAGTGGCCCATTGAATTAGTGCTTGCTCCAGTTGTTGAATGGTTGTTTGAAATTTAATCATTGTTTCTTTCAGGCAATCCTTTCCTTCGCGGTTTGCCAGACTTGGACATGATACAAAGGAAAGTGGTGATGATTGGGAACGATTGGATTGGTATTGGGGTAAGGAAGGATCATATGATGGCGAATGGTGAAGAGAAGCTTGTGAGTGTGGTGGTTCGAGGTTATGTTGAAAGGATGGTTCACATGCACGGGGTGGGGCTTGTTGGTAGTTACAAGGTTGTCCACCATATCTTACAGTTGGGTATTGGTGCACGAATTGTGAATCACACTTTTCACAACTCGTACCACTAACCAGCAAGTGCACTGGGTCGTCCAAGTAATACCTTACGTGAGTAAGGGTCGAATCCCACGGAGATTGTTGGTTTGAAGCAATCTATGGTTATCTTGCAATTCTTAGTCAAGAAGTCAATTTTATTTATCAGTTGAATTGCGAATAAACAAGAGAGTATGGGTTAAAGGTTACTTGTTATGCAGTAATGGAGAATATGTTGGAGTTTTGGAGATGCTTTGTCTTCTGAATCTCTGCTTTCCTCTGTCTTCTGATTCACGCACGCACGTCCTTCTATGGCAAGCTGTGTGTAGGTGGATCACCGTTGTCAATGGCTACCATCCATCCTTCCAGTGAAAAGGGTCCAGGTGCGCTGTCACCGCATGGCTAATCATCTGCAGGTTCTCAGTTGTACCGGAATAGGATTTACTATCCTTTTGCGTCTGTCACTACGCCCAGCACTCGCGAGTTTGAAGTTTGTCACAGTCATCCAATCCCAGAATCCTACTCGGAATACCACAGACAAGGTTTAGACTTTCCGGATTCTCATGAATGCCGCCATCAATCTAGCTTATACCACGGAGATTCTGATTAAGGAATCTAAGAGATATTCATTCAATCTGATGTAGAACGGAGGTGATTGTCAGACACACGTTCATGGATTGAGGAAGGTGATGAGTGTCACTGATCATCACCTTCTCCATAGTTAGGCGCGAATGGATATCTTAGATAGGAACACGCATGTTTGAATGGAAAACAGAAATACTTGCATTAATTCATCGAGACACAGCAGAGCTCCTCACCCCCAATAATGGAGTTTAGAGACTCATGCCGTCAAAGAGTACAAAGTTCAGATCTAAAATGTCATGAGATACAAAATAAGTCTCTAAAAGTTGTTTAAATACTAAACTAGTAGCCTAGGTTTACAAAAAATAAGTAAACTATGATGGGTGGTGCAGAGATCCACTTCTAGGGCACACTTGGTGTGTGCTGGGGCTGAGACTTAAACAATTCACGTGCATAAGGCTGTTTTGGGCGTTCAACGCCAGGTTTGGATCCATTTCTGGCGTTGAACTCCAACTTTTAATCCTTTTCTGGCGCTGGACGCCGGAATTGGGCAGAGAACTGGCGTTGAACGCCAGTTTACGTCATCTATCCTTGAGCAAAGTATGGACTATTATATATTGCTGGAAAGCCCTGGATGTCTACTTTCCAACGCAATTTGAAGCGCGCCATTTTGAATTCTGTAGCTTCAGAAAATCCACTTTGAGTGTAGGGAGGTCAGAATCCAACAGCATCAGCAGTCCTTTTTCATCCTGAATCAGATTTTTGCTCAGCTCCCTCAATTTCAGCCAGAAAAATACCTGAAATTACAGAAAAACACACAACTCATAGTAAAGTCCAGAAATATGAATTTTTCCTAAAAACTAATGGAAATAAACTAAAAACTAACTAGAATATACTAAAAACTATATGAAATTAACCCCAAAAAGCGTATAAAATATCCGCTCATCACAACACCAAACTTAAACTGTTGCTTGTCCTCAAGCAACTAGACAAATAAAATAGAAGACTAATAGGTTGAGAAGCAATAATATCTCAGAGTTTTTGAGTGAAGCTCAGATTCTAATTAGATGAGCGGGACTAGTAGCTTTTTGCATCCGAACAGTTTTGGCATCTCACTTTATCCATTGAAGCTCAGAGTGATTGGCATCTATAGGAACTTAGAATTCAGATAGTGTTATTGATTCTCCTATTTCAGTATGATGATTCTTGAACACAGCTATTTCATGAGTCTTGGCCGTGGCCCTAAGCACTTTGTTTTCCAGTATTACCACCGGATACATAAATGCCACAGACACATAATTGGGTGAACCTTTTAGATTGTGACTCAGCTTTGCTAAAGTCCCCAATTAGAGGTGTCCAGAGTTCTTAAGCACACTCTTCTTTCTGCTTTGGACCTTGACTTTAACCGCTCAGTCTCAAGTTTTCACTTGACACCTTCACGCCACAAGCACATGGTTAGGGACAGTTCAGTTTAGCCGCTTAGGCCAGGATTTTATTCCCTTAGGCCTTCCTATCCACTGATGCTCAAAGCCTTGGGATCCTTTTTATTACCCTTGCCTTTTGGTTTTAAGGGCTATTGGCTTTTTTTTTTTTTGCTGCTTTTTCTTGCTTCAAGAATCATTTTTATGATTTTTCAGATTATCAATAACATGTCTCATGTTCATCATTCTTTCAAGAGCCAACATATTTAACAGTCTTAAACAACAAATTCAAAAGACATATGCATTGTTCAAGCATTCATTCAGAAGACAGAAAGTATTGCCACCACATGTAACTAATTAGAATTTCTCTTATTAAAACTCGAAATTTTATTGCTTCTTATTCAAAAGATCTACTATTTTATTCATGTTTGCTGATGATGAGAAAAATAAACTATGGCTTAATTGGAGATAAAATCAAAATAGATACTAATTACTACTATATGACTCCTAAGGTGAACTTCTATAATGACACTATCACAGAGTTAAAGCAGAAATTAGAATTTAACAACCTTTGTTCTGGGAAGTGGATGTTCCTCTGATCCGTGGGGTGCTTGGTCCTTCAAGAGATAACTTCTGGCGCTTCAATTCCCTTAAGTCACGCCCTTGCTCCTCTTGTTCTTTAAACATATAGGTAAGAATTTGACTGTGTTTCTTCTGTTCTTTTATTATTTGTTCCATAGCTTCCCGTATCTTGGTAACAGACGTCTCAAGATACTCCCAGTATTCAGATTGAGGGATTTCTGGGAGAAATTCCTGTGTTTTCCTCTTGGTGGGATCATCCTGTGCTTGTTGTTTTTCCATTGATGCTTTGGTGATTGGTTTCTCAACTGAGATATACTCAGTTATTCCCATCCTTACTCCAGCGTCCTTGCAGAGCAGAGAAATCACGCTTGGATAAGCCAACCTGGCCTCTTTAAAATTTTTGTTAGCAATTTTGTAGAGTTCAGCTGAGATTAGCTGATGAACTTCCACTTCCTTTCCCATCATGATGCAATGGATCATCACTGCTCTTTTAACAGTGACTTCAGAACGGTTGCTAGTGGGCAACAGAGAATGCCCAATGAAGTCCAGCCATCCTCTGGCGACTGGTTTGAGATCTTATCTCTTGAGTTGATTTGGGACACCCTTTGTGTTGGTGGTCCACCTGGCTCCAGGGATACATATGTCCTCTAGAATCTTATCCAGGCCCTTGTCTGTTCTCATTATTCTCCTGTTGAAGGAGTCTGGATCATCTTTCAGCTGAGGTAGCTTTAAGATCTCCCTGATCCTGTCAGGGTGGGTATGAACAATCTTTCCTCTGACCGCGGTCCAATAGTCATAGAAAGCAGTCCCAGATAGTTTCTGCTTGTCAGTTTGCCACATATTAGCATAGAACTCCTAAACCATGTTCCTCCCTACTTTCGTTTCAGGATTAGCTAGGACTTCCCAGTTCCTGATTCGAATTTGCTCTTGGATCTCCGGATATTCATCTTCTTTCAGATCGAATCTAACTTCCGGGATCACTGATCTCAGACCCATTATTTTGTTATAATGGTCTGAATGTTCTTTAGATAAGAACTTCCCTTGATTCCAAAGTGGTTTTGGAACGCTCTCTTTCTTGCCTCTTGGAGTGGGTTATTTTCCTTTAGGAGCCATGATCTTAGTGATCGCGGATAAACACACCAAACTTAGAGGTTTGCTTGTCCTCAAGCAAAAGAAAAGAAAGGAGAGGGATAGAAGGAGAGCTAGGTGCAATTGTTGATGGAAGGGGAGGGAGGCCGAACCCAAATTTAAAGGGAGGGAGGGTGGGTTTTCGAAAAAAGAGATAAAGATATGATAAAAAAGATTGATTTGGAAAAGATAAGATAGAAGATATGATAAGAGATGATATAGTTTAAAATTGAAAAGATATGAAAGATTTTTGAAAAAGATAGATCTAGATTTTGAAAAAGATAAAGTGGAGATTTTGAAAAAGATATTGATGAGTTGAAAAG
Source organism: Arachis hypogaea (assembly GCF_003086295.3). NCBI lineage: Eukaryota > Viridiplantae > Streptophyta > Magnoliopsida > Fabales > Fabaceae > Arachis > Arachis hypogaea. The sequence continues at coordinate 65,226,465 of NC_092054.1, read as the reverse complement.
ATAGATTTGTTTTTTTTTAAAAAGATTTGAAAAGAGTTGGATTGAATTCGCAAAGAGGGTTTGTGCTTATGGATTAAGATATATTTGATATTTTTAAAGTAGGATTTTTAGAGATTGGGGATTTTAGAAATCAGGGTTCTTAACATGTTTATGTAAAAAAAATCATGCATTGAAACATAAAATTTAAAATTAGAATGAAAAATATGTAGAATTTGGCTCCTCCCTACCATCCTGGCGTTTGAACGCCCAAACACTGCCTATTTTGGGCGTTCAACGCCCAAATGCTGCTCTCCTGGGCGTTCAACGCCCAATTGTTACCCTTTTCTGGCGTTGAACGCCAGAAAGCTATCCTTTACTGGCGTTCAGCGCCCACTGGATGCCCCTTTTGGGCGCTGAACGCCCAAAATGGGCCTTCACTGGCGTTTTCTTACCAGTGAGCTCCCTTTCTCTGTTTTGTGTGTAGATTCCTTCTGTAACCCTGTGAATTTATGAAAATGATGATTTACCTTAGTATCAATGAACTCTATACAAACAATTAAAAATAAAAATAGAAATAGGGCAAAATGCTTAGAGGATTGATGCCCCATGGCTGGGTTGCCTCCAAGCAAGCGCTTCTTTATTGTCTTTAGCTGGACCTTGCTGAGCTTTTAGTCTAGCTTCAGCCTTGAGCATTCTTGCTCAACGTTGCCTTCAAGATAGTGCTTGATTCTCTGTCCATTGACAATGAACCTCTTATCAGAATCAATATCTTGAAGCTCCACATAACCATATGGTGATACACTTGTAATCACGTATGGTCCCCTCCACCGGGATTTCAATTTCCCGGGGAATAGCCTGAGTCTAGAGTTAAACAGCAGAACCTTCTGTCCTGGTTCAAAGATTCTAGATGACAGCTTTCTGTCATGCCACTTTTTTTTATTTCTCTTTATAAAGCTTGGCATTTTCGAAAGCTGTGAATCTGAATTCCTCTAGCTCATTTAACTGGAGCAATCATTTTTCTCCTGCTAACTTGGCATCAAAGTTTAGGAATCTGGTTGCCAGTAGGCTTTATGTTCCAGTTCCACGGGCAGCTGACATGCCTTACCATACACGAGTTGGTATGGAGAGGTCCCTATAGGGGTCTTGAATGCTGTTCTGTAAGCCCACAGAGCATCATCCAAGCTCCGTGCCCAATCCTTTCTACGGGTACTTACTGTCCGTTCTAGGATTCTCTTTAATTCTCTGTTAGAGACTTCAGCTTGCCCATTAGTTTGTGGATGATATGGAGTAGCCACCTTATGGCAAATTCCATACCGAACCATGGCAGAGTAAAGCTGTTTATTGCAGAAGTGAGTGCCCCCATCACTGATGAGTACTCTAGGGACACCAAACCTGCTAAATTGTTTTTGTTTCTAATGTTTGGGGTAAGTCCTATTTGTGTCCCTAACGTTTAAATCGTCCTATTTGTATCCTTAACGTTTATAAAAGAGATTCAATGTTATCCTACTATCAATTATACTAACAAATCAGATTATATTTTTCAATTATTCTCACTTGGATGTATTCATTTTCAATTAGGTCTCACTTGGATGAGTTCGATTTTAATATTATACCCACTATTTGTGTTTAGATTCAATTATGTCCCTAGAAAACTGAATTATGTAAATGTTGTAGGAATTAGTTTCAACATTTGATAAGCTAATTTTTGGAGTAGATCATCGATTCTATCCCAGACATTTGTATTCTAACTTCAAGAAGAGATTTTTAAAACTCAAACTAAAGCGTTCATGATGTGTAATTGATGGCAGGATGACATTGAATCACTTTTACAAACGTTAAGGACATAAATAGGACGATTTAAACGTTATGGACACAAATAAGATTTATCCCAAACGTTGGAGAAAAAAATGATACTTTACTCTTTTGTCAAAAATTAAATTTTTTGGGTACAAAAATTATTATTATTATTATTTTTCCATCAAATTATATTGTCCTCTCCGTTAAAAAGGATAGAGTCCCGATTGACACTCACGAATAAGAAAGTCTAGAGAACCACTAAATTTTGTGTTTTGTGGCCAACATTTAACTATCAAACAAAAAATAAATAATTTTTTACTATTAGATATAATCTCACACTATTAAAAAGTAAAAACACTATGAATAACCAATTGATAATTAGAAAGCACAAAAATTGCTGCCCTAGCATTCCTCCTCACGAATTAATTATTTTTGTTTTTTGTATTAAGGAAGAACTAAGAAGTGGGCGAACAAAAGTCGCACTTTCCGCTCTTGCAAGAGCGAAGGTAGAGGATGACATAGCACCTCTTCCTACTCCCGCACTCCACAGTCCACACTCTACCACTACACTTCTGAGTTCAATGCCTATGTCTTTCTCTCCCTCCCTCCTTCCTCTCCTTTGACTAAAAATCCAATGGACTCTATACTCCACCCTCACCCACTCCATTCCCATTCCCTCCGTTCACCATTCCCATTCCAATTCCCAATCCGAAACCAAAAACTCACTCCCAATTTAAACCTACTCCGGAACAACAACAACCCTATCTCTATCACGCGCGCTTCCACAACCACACCCAAACACCAAAACCGAAACGACGTCGGAGTAGCCTCACCTCCCAAATGCCTCTTCAAGGAAGCGCTCTTTTGTTTCACCCTCGGAGTTACGGCCCTCGGCGCCTTCTCCTCTCCTCCTACGGCAACTGCAATTGCCGTCCCTGCCGTTGTGAAAGATGTCTTTTCCTGGAAGAAGAAAAACGCCGGGAAAGAGAAGGCGAAGAGTGGTCATGAGTACGCTGATTGCACCGAGAAGCTTCTAGAAACGGTTTCGGTTCTTCTGAGGACTGTGGAAGGTGTTAGGAACGGGAACGGGGGAATGGAGGAGGTGGAGGCGGCGATGAAGGCGGTGAATGAGAAGAAGGAGGAGGTGCGTGGGGAGATCAATGACAGGCTGTACCCGCAGTTGAGAGTTCTGAGAAGGCAGAAGGGTGCGTTGGGGAAGCGCGCCGGGCAGATAATCGATGAGATTTTGGCTGCGAAAGGCGAGTATGAAAAATTGAGGAGGAAGGAGAAGAAGAAGGGGTTGGAGGAGGAAGAGAAGTTGACGGTGGAGACGATAGAGAAGAAGGTTGCGGAGTTGGAGGATGAGTACAATGGGATATGGGAGAAAGTTGGGGATTTGAAGACGCGATTTCAAGGAAGGAGACGGTGGCTTTGAGTTATGGAGTCAGGGAGATTAACTTCATTCAGTGGGAGTGTGAGCAGATGGTGGAGAGGTTTAAGCGAGAAATGAGGCACAAGGAGAAGACCAAAAGGTTTTACTTGAATGCATTTTTTTTAATAACCTGATTGATTGCATTTTGATTAGTTGCATTAATGTATTATTATGTTATGTCTTAGTTAAATTTGGATGTGGTTTTTTTAATCTAGTTTTGTTGGTGGCGCGTCAATGCGGCAGTTTGGGTGAAATTTCAATAAGAGATTTCATTCCTCATACTCTTCAATATTTTCGGATGTAAAACTCGCACTTTTTAATTTTTTATCATTCTTTTGTCTCTGAGTTGCCTGATAGATAGGGAGGAAGTTGAAGTTGCCTTTACTTTTGCTTGAATATGTTTTTGAATTAGCCATTCTTGTAAGCTAAAGCTGCAATCAAAGCCATATAACACATGTGTTATTTTAATCTATTTGACGGTGTCAAATTTTCTCAGTCTTGAGTGCAAAGGGTTTCTTTGTTGCGCAATATTCTATAATGCAAGTTAGTTATGGTATTAAGCCTTTGGAATCATATGTCTTCATGCATAAATTTGTGGTTTCAGTTCGTCTGCAAGTCCAGTTACCAGTCTCTCAAAATTGGACATTCAAAAAGACTTGGAAACTGCACAGAGAAAACATTTAGAACAAATCATTCTTCCTAGTATTTTGGATGTTGAAGATCTTGGGCCATTCTTTCATCAAGATTCCATTGATTTTGCTCAAAGTTTGAAAAGACGTCTTCAAGAATCAAGGGATATGCAAAGAAATTTAGAGGCTCAGATAAGAAAACATATGAAGAAGTTTGGCAAGGAAAATCGCTATATTGTTTCCTCACCAGAAGAAGACGTGGTTAAGGGTTTTCCTGATGTTCAGTTAAAGTGGATGTTTGGAAATAAGGAGGTTGTGGTTCCTAAAGCTGTTAGCCTTCATTTGTACCATGGTTGGAAGAAGTGGCGCGCAGAAGCTAAAGCGGATTTAAAACGCAATTTAATGGAAGATGCTGAGTTTGGCAGAAAATATGTGGCTGAAAGACAGGTTCCATTTCGCTTTTAGATGTATTTTTAGTGCTGAATCAACTTTAACCATACATATTTTGAGCATAAAGTTGGGTCAGGCTTTTTGGTCATTAGCTGCTGCTATGTTCATTTCTCATTACTTGCCCATTGTAGGAAAGGATTCTTTTGGACCGTGATCGAGTAATGTCAAGGGCATGGTACAATGAAGAGAAAAATAGATGGGAAATGCATCCCATGGCTGTTCCTTATGCTGTCTCCAGAAAGCTAATAGAGCATGCTCGGATTAGGCATGATTGGGGTGCCATGTATGTTGCATTAAAGGGGGAGGAGAAAGAATTTTATGTTGACATAAAGGTTGTAGCCTTATCAATTGTATTTCTTCTTAAGAGACCTATTTTGTTTTGTTACTCATATGATGGTTAGTGAATACCTTCTTATTTCAGGAATTTGAAATGCTTTTTGAAGATTTTGGGGGTTTCGATGTGCTGTATATGAAAATGCTTGCTTCTGGTGTTCCAACAGCTGTTCATCTGATGTGGATTCCTTTCTCAGAGCTGGACTTCCGTCAGCAGTTCCTCCTGATATTTAGGGTGTCTCGCTGGGTTTTTAATGGGCTGTGGAATTCTGAAGTTGTTGTGAAAGCAAGAAATCGGATCTTTACAGAACTTAAGGATATAACTGATGACTTAATGATGGTGATAGGGTTTCCTATTGTGGAGTTTTTAGTCCCTTATCCGGTATCGTTGATCTGAGAACTTCCCATTTGCTAATTAAGTGGTCAGTTTTGAATAACAAGTTTTTGAAACCTCTGTTGTCACTGTATTACAGGTGAGGATGAGATTAGGAATGGCTTGGCCAGAGGAAATATATCAGACAGTTGACGCCACGTGGTACTTGAAATGGCAATCAGAGGCAGAATTCAATTATAAATCCAGATTAACGGATGAACTCACTGGATGGTACTTTTGGTTTTTTGTTAGAGCTGCTGTATTCGGATTTGTTATGTTTCATGTGTTCAAATTTTTGGGGAGAAAAGTCCCACGTCTGTTTGGCTATGGTCCTTTGCGAAGAGATCCCAATATGCGGAAGTTGCGCCGAGTGGTATTGCTTCTTTCTTGCATCTGACACACTATCTTCTAAATTTCTGATTGTTTCCATGTTTTGGGGGATTCCTGCAATCCTGCTTAACATTAGCTTGTGTATTACTTGTTTCAATTTTGATGTTGCATAGTGACATTTTATTATGTTACCCTAGCTTGAGGGTAAATTGATGGCTTACAAATCAAGATGAAAGCAATATGAAGTATTGCAGAAGTCACAATCACATAGGAGACTATTCCAATTTAGTTTTACTGAACTGTTAAGAAAAATTTGTGTTGATTCAAATATGTTGTATTTGATTTAAACCAAGCTTCAAACTTTCCATATTAAATATACTGAGTTGGTTAGTTTCATTGATAAGAATGTAGGTCTTATATTCTTTAATTATTTATTAAGCAATAACCCATGTTATTGCCCTCCTGGACATAGATTACAACCACTAATGCCATGCCTTCAGCTTCCTTGATTTAGTATCTGTTAATGAGCATAGTTTCTTGACTAGTAGATTGGGAGCTTATTATTACTCATTATAATAAAATCTTTTGCAGAAGTATTATGTTAACCAAAAATTAAGAAGAATCAAGCAGAAGAGAAAGGATGGTGTTGACCCCATAAAGACAGCTTTTGAACAGATGAAGGTAACCAAGCAACCCCCTGCAGCGCGCAAGGGGTGCCTCCCTCCTTTAAATCTGTTTTGGCAGTATTTAGTATATACTATTCTCGCAGAGGAAAAGTTGTAAGCTTTATGGCTGTTTTGCAGAGGGTGAAGAAACCACCAATACCATTGAAGAATTTTGCAAGTATTGAGTCTATGAAAGAGGAAATCAATGAAGTTGTGGCATTTTTGCAAAATCCAAGGGCATTTCAAGAAATGGGTGCACGGGCACCTCGGGTATGATATAGCATGAAGATTTTTCAACATTAAAAGGCATCTTCTGTTTTTTTTTTTTTTTCTTTTTTTTTGTGGCTATCACTAAATTGTGAATTTGTGATATAATCTTTTTCTTATCATGTTTAGATTCTTCCTTGTAGTTTAATGCATAAAGAATTCATTATATATTTGCCCCCTGATAAAAAATATATATTAGAAGATAGGAAAAATTATAAAAAGTGGATAAGGCATCCTCCAAAGAGATCAAAATTAACAACTTTGTTTTGATGAAACTACAGGTATCCTCTTATCAGAGGCATCCTTATCTGTTTCACATGCACAATATGATTTGAAAATGCCTTTATCAACTAAGATCAGCTCCTGAGAACTGTTCTCTATATGCAGGGAGTTCTTATTGTAGGCGAGAGGGGTACGGGAAAGACATCTCTAGCACTGGCTATCGCTGCCGAGGCAAGAGTGCCAGTTGTTGAAATTAAGGCCCAACAATTGGAAGCTGGCTTGTGGGTTGGACAAAGTGCATCTAATGTTCGTGAATTGTTTCAGACAGCAAGAGATTTGGTTATCCTCTTAAACCACCTTAATGTTTATTCTCTTTTTCCTTAACTTACACTGTTTTAGAACCTTTGTTTCAGACAGCAAGAGATTTGATTATCCTCTTAAACCACCTTAATGTTTATTCTCTTTTTCCTTAACTTACACTGTTTAGAACCTTTGATCTTTGATCAGAATAAAATATTTAGTTCAGAAGAGAAGAGTTGGTAAAAATGTCCAATAATATAAGCTTTGTATGGTCATGTTTCATTTAAATTGGCCACTGATGTATCCTTGGTTTGACTAGTGGTCAAACCATTTGAATTGTGTGCCAGTCCTCAATTTTTTATTCCCTGGTGGTGTTTTTAGACATTGATCTTTCATCTATGCATCCTCTGTAGTACTGTGGTAGTCTGAATCTGTTACTCTATCCATTCTAGGTTATCTATCTCCTGTTTTACTGATTAGCTTGCAGCTACATGTAGGCTCCTGTAATAATATTTGTGGAGGATTTTGACCTTTTCGCTGGTGTACGTGGCACATTTATTCATACCAAAAATCAAGATCATGAATCTTTCATTAATCAACTGCTTGTGGAACTTGATGGGTAATTTATATCTTTGGGTTCTTTTTTGGCTTATTGACAATGAATATATGCTCATATATCAGATGGATCGAGCTATGCAGTTTATCTTATTCTGTTCGCTGTTACAATTTGCAGCTTTGAGAAACAAGATGGGGTTGTTTTGATGGCTACTACAAGAAATCTCAAACAAATTGATGAAGCCTTGCAGAGGCCAGGTCGCATGGATAGAATATTTCATCTTCAAAGACCAACTCAAGCAGAGAGAGAAAAAATATTATACTTGGCAGCAGAGGAAACCATGGATGATCAGCTTATTGATTATGTAGACTGGAAAAAGGTAAATCCAAACATCACTTTCCCCTTGGAAAATTCAGTTACAGAAAACAGGAAAAGTACAAGTAAGAGGATTATAAGATATCTTACCCAGTGCCTGGTTTCTGTTTATGTTGGAAATGGTAATGGTACTTAAACTACCACGAATAAGAACGAAACAGAAGTCATAGATAAAAAAAAATCCTATATCTTGAAATCCTTGAAACTGCTCCATAGTAGAGGGATAAAGTTAGTTTCCACCAAGTAACCCAGAGGATTTTTGATAAGATAGAACTCACCAAACAATGCAAAAAAAATAAGTGACCTTTCTGACGGTGAATTATACATAACATTTTTGGAGAGTGTGGGGGGGGCCAGGAATCTGCAGTTCGTTTGTATAAATCTTCTATCTATCTATCTATTCTTAATATATAAAGTAGATACATAACCCATATTACTTTTAAGACATCTTTCTTCTCCTACCAATGCCATGTCAGCAACATCGCTTACTTGGCAAAATTTTAGAATCAACCACTCAATTTTTGCCAAATCATTAGCAAAAAAAAAAAAAAAAAACAAAATATGCAAAAAACAATACAATAATTACCAACGACAATAATTAGAAATTAATAGCGTCTAACTAAATTTGTAACTTACAAAGACATTAAATCCATATTTCTATATTTATTATATCTTACCGTTGTAAACAATACAAAAAAATTATAATTCTAATAATTAATTTATTAATTTCTATAAATAACTCATTCAATGTAATAAACATCCATATTACAAATGTCATAATAATATTATTAATTATAATAAATTTTACGTTACAAATATTTAAATTCCATATTATTTGAACTACTTATATAAGTCTCTTATTACTATTCTTTCAAATAACATCAAATTTAGCACAAAAAAATTACTTCCGAACTACACACCATCTCAAACTTACTCAAATGAAGATAATTACGTTGAATGTGAAAAGTGTAAGAAGAAAGCATATGAAAAAGGAGATAACTACATTTGTGACACATGTAATCAAACACCACACTATCCAACAATAAGGAAACTCTATATATTTTTCATAATCCCATCTATCAAATTATTAGTTACTAACTCGATACTTATTTTAGGTTCGAAATTCAATTAAAGGTTTCAGATCAAAGTGGTACAACAACTTTTGTACTATTTGATGGTGAAGCAAAAAAATTGTTGGGTACAACTGTTTCAAATCTAATGGCACTCCAGAAAAGTAATGACATTGAAACACCACCCCAATTGAAAAATTTGTGCAACCTCACTTATATTTGAAGTTAAGGTAAATGATTTTAATCTTAAAGAAAGTTCTAAACAATACATTCTTACCAAGATATTTGTTCCAACAACAAAAAACACTGAACCTCCACTCATTACAACAAATAAAACAGGTAATACAAAAAAATCACTTATTTTAGTTATTTTAGACATCGTTTTTATTTCTAATTTAAATTATTCATTGATTATAGGAACTAACTTCGCCAACACTAATATCATTAGATGAAGATCACATACCATCAAGAGATTAAGGAGAAAGAAAATTATATAAATTCAAGACACATTCGGAAGAACATAGTTGCAAAGATGGAACAAACAACACAATAAAAAGTACATGTAACTCAACAATTCATAAAGAACATGTCTTCACAAGAACCTACACAGAAAGAAGAAAGTAACAACTCTAACAACAATCAATAAAAAAAAAAGGAGGACGAGCGCCACATAAGAAGACTAAGTTTATCAACTAAAACAAATGTAAAAATCAAACCACCAAATAAAAATGTCATTTTGTACATACAACTCTAATATCCAAATTTTTTGTACTACAAATTATTTTAAATAAAATACCTTTTAAATTTAACTTTAGTTTACACATTTAATTTAATTCTACAAAATATAACAATTTTTAATATTTATTATATACTATCATTAATTTACCGCCCTGCGCATTGGGTCTCATTCTAGTTAATAGTTATTGCTATTAAGGACATTTGTCCAAACAAATTTCTTGACCTTAAGATAAGGGAGAGGGAGACTTAAGAAGACTCTAAATGAGGTGCTTAAGAGAAACCTAAGCATAAATCTTACTTCGAACATGATACATGACAGATCGTAGGGCATTGATTAATCCATCTAGCTCATCCCACCCAATGGGAAAAAAGGCTTTGTTGTTGTTGTTGTTGTTGTGTGTGTATTTCAAAAAGTGTTGTTAAAATTAAAATATAATTTTTTTATTATTTAACAATGCTTTCTAAAAAGTGTTGCTAAAAAAAGTGTTACCAAAATGTAAAAAAAAGTATGATTTTAATTTTTATAACACTTGCATATCAACTGTAGCCACCATAAGTATAGGCATACTAGAATCCACCATATATATATATATCATCCCTACATTTACACTTAAAAGCTCTTTGATTTCAGGTTGCTGAGAAGACAGCTCTTTTACGACCTATTGAATTAAAACTCGTACCTGTTGCTTTAGAAGGAAGTGCCTTCCGAAGCAAAGTTGTTGACACAGATGAATTGATGAGCTACTGTGGTTTATTTGCAGTAAGAGTTTGCTGATTCTGTACTTATTTTCAACAATATTAGGAACTCTTTTATATTTAGATTTATGTGTGGGGCTTAAAGCAGGATATGATTCTAGCCCCTTTTGTGATCAATTGCAGAGACTTCCCCAGGCAAGTCAACTAGTACTTTATTTAACTAGTATGAACTTTGCTTTACTTCTATATTGTTTAAGGTTAGAATAACATAATAATTTAGATTTGTGCTTAGTGACATGCATTGGATTAGAAAAAGAAAAGAACTTAGAGAGGAAACGGAAGACATTTCTCCTCAAATGCTTTCTGCAGTTAAAGAAATGAATTTGAAGCATGTTTATAATAGTATTAACATGTTAGTATTTCTGTTATTCTTTTCAAGAATTCAACTTTACTATCTCTCTCTCTGTTTTCTTTTTTTTTTTTTTTTAAATTATGCGGATTTTTAATGAAAAGCAGATTGAACAGTACTTCGTACTGCCTAATTTTATTTATTTATATATTTATTTGCCTTGTTAACTTGATACTCATATGGATCTGTTTCTTTTTACAACCATATTTTCTAAATTTTGGTTTGATTTACTTTGTCTAGTAAGAATGAAGTATATTTATTTCCTTTGGTTAGACTTGCAGTTCCGCAGTCCCCTTGTTTCTGCGGAAGACTAAAATTGCCAAGATGTTAAGCAAAGCATGGGTGAATCATCTTGGACTGACATTGACAAAGGAGGATCTGCAGAGTGTTGTTGATTTGATGGAACCATATGGTCAGATAAGCAATGGGATAGAGCTTTTGAGTCCCCCACTTGATGTAAGAAACAATGATTTTTCCATAATGCTTGTTATGTATTCAACATAAAGCTCCTCCTTATGTATAATCACTGAGTTTTGTCATCCATTTTCAAATTTGAGTATAGTAGCAGCCTAAGTTTTCTAATCTTTTGAAGTTAAAATTTAATATCATTATGATGCTAGAGAAAAATAACTAAATGATTTTCATTATTGTTCAGTGGACAAGGGAAAGCAAATTTCCACATGCTGTTTGGGCAGCTGGCCGTGGTCTTATTGCTCTTTTATTACCAAATTTTGATGAGGTTGATAATTTATGGCTTGAACCACTATCCTGGCAGGTTAGACATATTCGTCCATGCTCTGCTTTATATTGCCTGGAAATATTCTCATTTACTTAATACATCTCTGGCGGTAGAAATGTTGCTTCTCTTTCAAGTAGTTCATAGGAGTTTAGGTTGCATTTCGAGACTATATAGGGACACAAATTTAGAGACACTGGAGGGGAGAAACCTATTTGGAAAAGGAGACATGTATAGAAACAGGCAAAATATTTTTGTCCCGAGACAAGTTTTCTCTGTATTTTTTCTCTGTCTTTATCATCTCAACATTTTTGTATTTTGTTCTGGGACCGGTTACCAAACAACACGATCAAGAACAAAGTCATTGTACCAAATACAAGAAAATTAACTGAATGGAGGATATCTTATATTCTTTCGCATTCATTTCTTCTCTTCTAGTAACTTTTTCTTCTATTAAGGAGGCTATTTATTGAATGCAATGCAAGAAAGCTAATATTTACTTTGTACTATTAGCCATATCTACTGCTGTTATAGCAGGCCTTGTTGGTAATCAACTTTTGCTTCTATGTGTTACTGTTTCCCTAACTTGGTGAAGAAGATATGGATGAATAACTTTTCTTCAAAAGCATTGCATATATGTGTTAATAAAGTATATAATACAGTATCTCTGCTATTTTCTGTTGCCTGTCTAGCCTGTCATTTGTTTCTAGAAGTGACTAATCTTTTTCAAGTCCTAAGTCTTTAGTTTGCTGTATGACAATGTAATAAAGACTGAAACCCTGATTTTTAACTAAGTGGCTCTATATGGGGATTATAGCTAAGTGCTAACCTGTGTTCTCCAAATTCTGCATGGTAATTGTGTTCTCCAATGGTGGAAATTATAATTTGTTGATCATAGTCACTTGAATAATGATAGATACTTAATCGTGTTTTGTACAGGGAATCGGATGTACAAAAATCACAAAAGCAAGAAATGAAGGCTCCATTAATGGAAATTCAGAATCAAGATCATATCTTGAAAAGAAACTTGTCTTTTGTTTTGGATCACATGTTGCATCTCAAATGCTACTTCCTTTCGGGGAAGAAAACTTTCTGTCTTCGTCTGAGATACAACAGGCGCAAGAGGTTGGCCATATCTGTGGTTGATACATCTGCATGTCTTTCATGTTATAATGTCTTTGAAATTGAACATACTGCTTATCATTTTTTTCATTAGCACAGAAAATTCGACCCTTTTTACGGTTTTTTTTTTCTTTTATTTATTTATTTATTTTTGAAAATTTTTTACAACAGATTGCTACAAGAATGGTCATTCAGTATGGTTGGGCCCCAGATGACAGTGCTGCAATTTATTACCATAGCAATGCGGTATGCACCTTCCTTACATGCATTTTGGCTGTTGTGGTGAATGATCTTTTTCCCTTCTTACATTCGTGGGGTTCAAAATATCTGGTAGGGAGTTGCAGGCATATTCAATATGTTAAGAAGTGGATTTTTTTTCTAAATTAATTTGCTGAATTGCTTTTTATAAATAAAGGAGGAAAAACATAAACTCTGAGAAGAACCAGAGGATATAGAATCTATCAATCTAACATAATAGTAATGCAGTTTAGCTCATAAATGGTTAATTCTTCAATATAAGGCTATGTTTCATGTGCACTTTGTTAATTCTCTGTTTAACTATTTCAATTATGGATGTTTCATGTGTGACTTGATCATGAACTTTCCCATTGATGCAACATATGAATAAAGGGTTATTTTGATGGAGGAAGAGTTTCATATTTTACTCTAATGTTGATTGATTCCCTCAAACTCAAATGTATAACCATTAATCTTTGAACCACTGCTTTTCCAGTTCCACGATGAATTGTAGTCTGGGTTTCCAATGCTGGTGTCCTACATGCTTCTATCACTTTCAAGTTTCATCTTTCCCTTTCTTTTATTTTTTATTTTTGTAAGCAAAGAAGATTGTAGTGTAGTGCTTTCTGATAAACAAAACTATATATTTATATGATGAAGGGAATTATGTCAACTACATAAGAAAGGCAAACATCTATTATGATTATTATTTTCTTTAAATGCTATTATTTTATATGTTTTCTTGTGACATTTTGGTGACGTAGTCTACTGCACTAAGCATGGGGGATGATCATGAGTATGTGATGGCGGCTAAAGTTGAAAAGGTAGCTGTTTCTTAGTAAAATTTTAACTTCTTGTATGAAAAAGCTTCTTACTTGATCTACTTATGATGTTTCTAGATGTTTGATTTGGCATATCTCAAAGCAAGTCAAATGCTACAGAAAAATCGGCAGGTGCTAGAAAAGATTGTAGAGGAGTTACTTGAGTTTGAAATTTTGACTGCAAAGGTAACTGATAATGTGTCTGGGATGTTATATTTAGTATTGTGTACTTGCTTTTAGGCTATCTTGAAACCTTTGCGCGCATGTTTTTCTGTTGATATCCAAGGAGCATGAGTATGCATCTTCCTAATTCTGTTGAAGGTCCCCATTTATCATATCCATTGACAAAGGATATACTGACTGAATCATTACCCCAAATTTTTGTTCATTTCAACCACTTAATATGGTTATGTCTTAGGGAAAGCTGCCAACCCAGAAGCTTAACCTCTTGATCTAGCATTGCTTTTGCAAGATCTTATCCTCTCTGAATCTATGATTTGGTAATTTTAGTTTGATTGCATGTTTGTTAATTCCAATTTGTTCATATTTTTGGGGGAATATTAACCAACCTCGCTATTATTTACAATTTTAAGAGGTATTATTGTTTGTTACATCTATGATGCTATTTATATATTTCTTCAATTGTTTTAGTATATAGACTCAGCTGGATCCACTTTCGTGGTTATTCACTTATTCTCTAAATTTTGCGGGTCTCCTTTTAGCTGGTATTGTTTATATATTTATTGTACTGGGAATGGATAAATCAGTAGTATATATTAGATTCTCAAATTAAATTGAAGTGCCTGTTCAGTATCGCTGATTATCTGATTAAAAGCATATGAGGCACCTGTTTGGCCACATTTATGGCTCATACTTGATCTCTGAAAGTTATTATTCCCTTGTTCATAACACAAGTTGCTCTCTAACAGGATTTGGAAAGAATTACCAAGGATAATGGTGGAATCAAAGAGAAAGAACCTTTTTCTCTTTGTGAACTTCAAGCTAGTGAGGTATATGATTATTGTGAAAACTTTGGATCTTCCTATAAGTCTAGCAATTTCAATAGAGTCCCTCGGCATTTTATATCTTTGCCTTGTCACTTACTCTACATGAAACCGATTAATTTTCCCAAGCCTTTTGTGTTTATTAGTTACTTTTGGTTTCTTATGTGTTACCATAGATAGTATGGCATATCAATGTTGAGTTTGCAAAACCACATTGACATCTATCATACAAATATCTTTTAATTTGTCTCTGCAAGATGTTGTATCATGTATAATTTATGTTAAAACAACAATACAATTGTATAATACATCTATTATAGATGAACTAACTGTTTCTGTTATTGTTTTCAGCCAACATCCCGCGGATTCCTTGAAAGTGGAAACGCATTGGAAGTGCTCTCCTAACGTCCTAGATAAAAAAGGGGATACTATCGGTATTGTACAGTCTTAAGTGAGGCCCTTGTTCATTTTTGTTATTTTGTTTGGTTAGGATCGTGATTAACTTTCAAATTGACATGGTAAATTATTGTCATGCGTTTGTTCTAGGGATGTCAACGGGCGGGGCATGCCTCCTTACTCCCCGTGCCCGAACCCTGATTTGCTCCCCGTAGCATCCCATGCTCCATCTCCCTAATTGATAAAATTTTATGGAAATTCTAATGAAAATTTTCTTAAAAAATATAGAAGTCATAAAACATTGGAACAATATACAAATACATCTTGTCCAAGATTACAAATTAATTATAATTCTCCATCATCTTGTGTTTCTTCTTGTCCTCCCTCTCGTTCTTGAAAATTTGCTTCAATTGGTGACGAGGGTAACTTTGTGTTGGTTATGATCGGTCATTAATTTCCATAAAAGTAGAGTTGCAATTATCAATCATGTACAAAACACAATTTTGTAAGAGCAAGAACAAAAAATTGTTATACAAAAGCTATTTAGATCCTCATATTTAGACATACAGAAAAAATTCAGCTAACGTAAGATTTAGTTCAAGTTTAGACAAAAAAAAATTAGCAAACACAAGATTCAATTCAAGCAGACAAACAACACAAAGTATCTATGCTGATTGGAGTGCCTTAAAGAGTAAAAGTTATGTTCAACATTATCTTTTTCCATCGTTAAAAGGAAAAGGGCTAAACAAAAACATAATGTTAGGAATAGCAATAATCCATTGATTACCACCATTCTTATTCTTAATCCTTAAATTTAGGGCAAGCACAAGCACAAGCACAAAAAAGTGCAATAGAAAAATCACAAGGATGTTAAATGTGAAATAGAGCAGAATAAACTAAACACAACATTCACCAACTATGGCAGAGAATCAAATAGGAACATAAACGGATAAATAGGATTTGAACCTGAAGTGAAGTGGAAGAGGAGGAGGGACAACCAGCAGCGATGACGAATGCGAGCAAAGGGGACAATGTAGGAAATGCAAGCGGCTATGACTAGAGAAGTGGTGATGGAGCAGTGAGGGGTGGTGGGGCGATGATGTGACGACGCAATGAGGGGTCACAGACTAACAGTATGGTTGCATAGACACGAACAAACTGAATGACGCGGCGGAGTAGAGAGAGTGACGCTGTAACACGGTGAAGGGTGATGGCGCATAGTGATGAAGGATTGAAGGTGATGACTGCTGACTGCAGAGAGGTTGGGGAGAAGTCTTAAAGGGGATGCCACAACTGTATATATATGGTATGTGAAATGACTAAAAAATTATAATAGAAATTAATTAAGGACAGTTAAGTAAGTTCACAAATTTTGAGGATTAGCGGAGATAGGGTGGGGATTCCTGCTCAGGTCCTTACACCTGCTTCGGGAGAATTTTGCCTCCCATCCCTGTCCCCGCGGAAATTTTCCCGTCTCGGAGAGTTTTTCCACCATTAGTTTGTTCAATCATTGTAGCATCAGAATCTATTTAGAATATATTAAAACATAATTTAAGGTAGTCTTTCATTGTATTTTTGGTCTTCTAGTTTTTTACTCTTGTGCCACGTTTAGCTAAAGTAGCTAATTAGTACAATTTGCTTACTATATATTTAATTGAATTATCTTTTAATCTTTTTGCTTCTAATTGAATTACTTTTTAATTTTTGCTTTTATTTCTTATGTGCCTCATTATTTATGAATTGTAATATCAGTTTTTAAATGCAATTAAAAACAAAATAAAAAAAGCTATTACCATTTTAGTCATTTATTAATTGTAATATTTGTTCTTATTCTTCTAACTTTTTAGAGAACCATTAACATTCAAATCATTTATCAATTGTAATATTGGTTTTTAAATACAATTAAAACGAATATAATTGCCTATTATGTAGTGAATGACACAATGGTCATAAGCAACACAAAACAACATAAACAACATATATACACCTAAAGGTATACTTCTAATTCTAGAACATCCATTTCATTCACAACATAACTATTGATAAGAAAAAAAATGTACGAGGAATAAAAGACACAGTGAAAATGAAAAGATAACGATAAAAGAATAAAAGATAGTGGATAGATAGTTTTCTTACCAGACTTTTAAAAAATCTGTTCTAAGCAACTTCGGTAACTGAAAAAGTTTTTCTTATTAGATCTTCAAAGATCCTGTCTTTGACAATCTAGATCAAAGGAATGAAACTAAAATAAATAACATTAAGAATTACCTTAGATTGGATCCTTCAATTTCTTCATGTAACAAGCAAAGTTGTAAACTCTGCAGAATTAATAAACATTTAGCTATAAATTAATTATTATTAAAAGAATATAGGTTATTAAATTTTTATAATTTAGAGACGTAAAAATATTTAAAATACGAATTTTGATACTAATTTTAAAGATTTTAGCTAAAAATTGGGTCAACGACCTGAATCGATTGGACCAGACCCAAGGTCTAACATATAAAAGCCATCACCTAGCCAGCTTCTCCCTTTCATGAAACATTTCCACGCTAAACTTCAAGAAGGGAAACAAGAAACTAATCCTAACCTTCACTCCCAAATTTCAATTCCACATATCTCTCAATTCAAAGCTCCGATCGCCACACTGTTTACGGCTATGCGACCACCGCATCGAGCTCTTCGAAATCATCCGAACAAAGTGATAAGGAATTTACATTTTCTCACCCAACCCTTCCTGCTTACAATTTCGAAGTTTTGGGTTATAGACATTGAGATTTGTGATGTTTTCATGTTTTAGGATCAAGCTAGCTTGTGAAAATTGTTGTGTTTTGTCCAAAACAACTGTGGGTAAGGTGAGAAAACTATCAAATCTTCGTGAATTATTGAAATTGGTAACCCTATGTTGATTATAGTGATATTGTATGAATTAGATTGTGTTTCTTGTTGAATTGGAGCTCAATTGGTGGATATTGGAGATTTAATTTGAGCCTTGAAAGCTGAAAATTCATTTGGTAAGGAGTTGGAGGCTTGGAGATTTTGGAAGGAGGGCATTTTGAGGTGATCCGAGCTTAGAAAGGAATTGGCCAATGTATGGTTTTGGTTTCTCATAGTTAATGTATATTATCACGTGAAATCTTAAGCTAGTTGACCATAGGATAAGCTGAATTATGTGAATTGTTCATGTTTTGTGGATATAGAAAATGATTGTGGAAATTAACGTGCATTGTGGTTGGAGATTGTGAATAGATATGATATATGTATTTGATATGAAGTGTTAATGGTTAGTGTTGGATTTGGTGAGATTGTATGAATGAATTTATTAAATAGATTGTGGTTTTGAGTGTTGGTATGTTGTGAAGTGATTTGGAAAGCATGAGAATATGGTTTGCGACATGAGGGGCTGTTTTGGGTTGTGACATGCTGGGTTTTGAATTAAACGTTTTGGAAAAACTTGTGGTTTGGTGTTTTTGGGTAAAAGCTAAATTTTTGACCAATTTCGGTGGGCCATCACTTGGCTTTCAGACCCTCAAATTTTGTAAAACTTGTTTTGAATGTAAATTAGGTCCATGAAGTTTATAAGGTTCGAAGAACAGACTAACACGATTTTTAACGAAAAAGTTTGCGCGTTTGAAGTTTGGTGTGTAAAATTGATTTCTACAAACTTAGCAGATTCTTCTGAAATACCTAAGGCATGCGTACGCGAGAATAATATTTGTTCAACAGACTCGCGTACGCATGAGGTGGATGCATACACGAATATGTTAAAATTCCAAATCGTGCGTATGCAGGAATGTGTATGCGTACGCGAAAATGCTTTATTTACACTCACGCATATGCGATTGAGGGCCTGCGTACGCGGGGACCCCTTCTGTTTTTATGAGCTCACGTACGCGGACGGTGCTCGCATATGCGATTTTGGCATTTTAACACTAATGCGTACACGAGAATGGGCATGTGTACGCATGACCCATGTTTTTCTGAAAAGTGTATTTTTAAGTTTTAAACTATTCCTCTAGCTTTCCAAACCTTTTTAACACCTGTTTAGGGTCCATTAGCGAGTTTTTAAGCATTAGAACAAGGGTGAACGTATTGAATGAATTAGATAGAAAATTGAGAAGGAGATTGAGAAGTAAATGGTTGCAATTGTTAAAGCAAAGGAGCGATGAATGATACATGATATGTGATTGATAATGATGATGAATTTGAGATGAAATGAGATGTAAATTGATGATGATGTTGACATTGAGAAATAATGATTTAAATACCTATACGGCTTGGACATATTGAGGCAAATTGTTGACCCTCTGTCGCAAGATGTGACCGGGCACTTTAAATCTTCGGGTTCCCCCATGAGCATGCATATATAAATAAATTTGAGCTTGGGGTGCTTGTCTTCCCCATGGATGAGCTTGGGTTTTTTCTATGGATATTTTTGAGCTTGGGGATGCGCGCACAGAGGGACTGTCTAAGGTTAGCTACTAGGGCATGTCGGGTTGGCTATATAACCGACAGTTAAGCTCAACAGCCGTAGGACAGACATACATTATATGCATTTGAATGTTTTGCTTGACTGTGCATTTTGTTTTGGTTTGCCTAACTGTTTTGCCATATTTATCTGCTACTTGTTTACTTAGAGTATCTGAATTCTATCTGTGCTTTCTTTGTTTGGTTTGTTTGTATATGTATTTGATAGACCCCTCATACGGCGGAGGAGAGATGAGGGTTATTCCATCGGTGTTTCGGAGGTTTGAAGGAGATGAAGGCGAAGTATTAGCTTAGAGCTAGGAATCCCATAGTTAGAGTACCAAACCTTCTGGTTTAGAACTAATTTTAAGTTTAAGTTTAATTTCTGAGTAAACGGAGTTCTAGGAATGCCTCTGCCTTTTTCGAGACCTTTTATATTAACTACGCGGGCACCTTTACCATGATGAGAACTCCTGGCTCTCTTTCCATACATATTTCTGCTGTTTTTCAGATGCAGGTTGAGTGGCAGTGATAAACCACTATTTTATGGTTTATCTTGTGCTTAATTGAGTGGTTTTTATCAACTCTTTACCCACTTATTCATACTATTTGCATGGTTTTACATTTGCCTTCCTAATTATGTGCTTTGATTGAAAACATGCTTCTTTGGCCTTAAGTTCCCTATGTTTAAACCTCTCTTATTACCATTAGATGCCTTGATATGTGTGTTAAGTGATTTCAGAGATTACAGGGCAAGAATGTCTTAGAGGATGGAAAGGAAGCATGCAAAAGTGGAAGGAATACAAGAAGTTGGAGAAATTGCTAAGCTGTCCAGCTTGACCTCTTCGCACTCAAACGACTATAACTTTAGCTACAGAGGTCCAAATGACGCGGTTCCAGTTGCGTTGAAAAGCTAAAGTCCGGGACTTTGATTTGATATATAATATGCCATAGTTTCTCTGACGCTAGGCGACGCGGTCGCGTGATCCACGCGGACGCGTCGCAGTGGCGAAAAATCAGCGTGGCAGATTTCTTCTCCAGCGATTTCTGGGCTGTTTTCGACCCAGTTTGCGGCCCAGAAAACACAGATTAGAGGCTATAAAGTGGGGGAATGCATCCATACATGAACAAGCTCTCATAATTCACAATTTTAGATTTAGATGTAGTTTTTAGAGAGAGAGGTTCTCTCCTCTCTCTTAGGATTAAGATTTAGGATTTCTCTTAGTTTTAGGAGTGCCTCTCAATCCCAGGTTCAATGTTCTTTTACTTTATATTTATCTCTTACTTTCAGATACTTTAATGCTTATATTAGTTATGTTGCCTATTTGGCTTATGCTACATTCATGTTATGATTTTCTTAATTAATATTATTTGAGGTATTTCAGATTTAAGATTGCTTTGCTTTATTTATATTGATGCTTTTAATTTAATTTAGAATTTTCCCTCTTGGCTTTGGTTGAGTCATTGGAGACACTTGAGTTTCAAAGTCATTGTTGATTGAAAATTGGAATTCTTCAAGAATTAATTCGAGTTCTAATAACTCTAACTTTTCTCAAGGAAAGACTAGGATCTGAGGAGTAAAAATTAATTCATCCACTTAACTTACCTTTATAGTTAGAGGTTAACAAAGTGGGAGAAAAATCGAATTCTCATCACAATTGATAAGGATAATCAGGATAGGACTTCCAGTTCTTATACCTTACCAAGAGCTTTGTTATTTATTATTTTAACGACTTGTTATCTTACATTACTTCTTCCTTACTTCCAAAACCCCAATTTACAAAACTCATAACCAATAATAAGAAGATACTTCCCTGCAATTCCTTGAGAAGACGACCCGATGTTTAAATACTCGGTTATCAATTTTAAAGGGGTTTGTTACTTGTGACAACCAAAATTTTTGTAAGAAAGGTTGATTGCTTGGTTTAGTAACTATACTTGCAACGAGAGTTTACTATAACCTCTAACCCATCAATCTTCAAGTTTCTTCAAAATGGCGCCGTTGCGGGGGAATTGCAAACGTGTGCCTTATTATTAGTTATTGTAAATATTTGCTTTTTACTTGTTTTTTTGTTTTTATTTTTGTTTTTATTTTTCCTTTTTCATAAATTAAGAGGTTATTGGTTTTTATTTAGTTATTAAAAATTTTTTTTTCAAAAATTTGTTCTTCGTGTTCATCTTGACCTTCAAGTTGTTCTTAGTTGTTTTCTTCGTTTTGATCTAAAAATTTTAAGTTTGGTGTCATTTTATTGTTTTTCTCTTTCCTCATTAAATTCAAAAATATTTTTTCTCTTTATTTTAATTGAATTTTCGAAATTTGCATAAAAAAAAATTTCAGATTTTTATTTTAAAATTTTTATCTTATCTTATCTTATTTCAAAAATCAAATTTCAAAATTCAAATTTAAAAATTTTCAAAATTCAAATTTAAAAATTTTCAAATCTCAAATTTCAAGTTTCAAAATTCAAACTTCAAAAATTTAAAATTCAAATTTCAAAATTCAAATTTCAAAATTTTAAATTTCAAATTTCAAAATTTAATTTTCAAATTCAAAATTTAAATAACCTTTTAATTTAAAATTTGTTTTTATTTTCGTTTTTAATTTTTATTTGCTATTATGAGTTCTCACTACCATCGCTATGAATCTGGTTACAATTATGTTGAAGGAAGAAGAAATTACAATGAGAACAGGCATCAAGGTTGGAACAATCAAAGATGAGAGGAGCCACAAGGATTTGATCAACCCTCATGGCAACAACCACCTCCAATGGACTATCAACAACCACCACCATATGCCTATGAACCCTTTCCTCAACATACCTTTGAACCACCAAACTCACAAGCCCCTTTCCGCTATTTACCTCCATATGACCTTAACCCTCAACCACCTACCAACCACCTTATGAGCCATATGAACCATATATAGAACCACCCCAATTCCAACCCAATTACTCCCAAGAACCACCACCTCAATATTTGCCATCTCCATATCCATCAATCCAAGAGCACTATGATCCTACTATTGATAGCCGAGCACAACAAGAATCAACGGATCGTCTCACGGAAACATGTGCAAAACTTCAAGCAACCCTTCACCAATTGAATCAAGTAATAAATAGACTACCTTCCCGACGTTCGGACACTCAAGGAACCCCCATGGCTTCATGTGGGCAATCTAATGAAGAACGTAGCATGAAGGAGATATTAGAAACTCCAGTGGACAGTACGGAGCATGACTTTGTACTGGAACAAGTGGAGGAAGCTGTAATTATCAAAGAAGAAGTGGTTTATCAACCATGGAAAAGTCAAGACATAGAACCTCCTTCCAAGACGGTTGCATTTGATGTTGAGGAGGGTGTACAACCTCCAAGGTAGATCATGGTTGAAGACTTTGTAGAGGTTGATCAAGAGATGGAGATCAAAGAAAAAGAAGCACAGCCTCCCATGCCCTTGGTAAGTAATGAAGAAGAGATTGAATTGGAAGAAAGCTACCAAGAGGAAGAGGTTGAAATTGAAGAAGCTTGCAAAGAGGTGGAAGTTGTCAAAGAGCACAAGGGAGTGGAGCTTGAAATCACCTTGCCAAAGTTATTGGAGACTCCTCCCCCTAAGTTGCCATCATCCTTCACAACATTCAAGTGGGTAAAATTCATATCCCTTAGCTTTCTAATCCCACTTGAATATGGGCTATTGGAGACGGATGGTCAACTTAGAGCTCTTTGTGGCATTAAGAGTAAGAGAAAAATGGTCAGTGGTAAGAATTGTCCTGCAAGGTTCATTATGGTTGGAAGCTTTAAGTTTAAACGCAAAGGTTGGTGTAAAGCTCAATTGAATGGGTCTAGGAAGCTGTTTGGTAGCTGCAGTGAGAATTCAAATCACTTATCACCCGGTTGGAAAAATACAGATCCCGACAAAAATGGGTGTAAAAGCAAGATTTGGGATCTTGAAATCTGCTCTGACATTTGTCACCCCGGGAGCCTAAGAATCTGTTTGAAGCTTCTTAAGGGCTTTACGTGCCTTGTTTGGGATCCCGGAGGCTACTGGAATTACAAACATTGGTGGAGATTCCCGAATGAATACAAGCATAAGCCACCATAACAGGGAGCTCGCCAAATGTCCAACTTAAGGACTCTAACTAAAAGTACTAGGTGGGAGACAACCCATCATGGTATGATCGTTCATTTTTTATTTTTATTTAGTTTTATTTGTTTTATTTTATTATATTGAACCTGGAGTTTTGCATCACATTCATATTAACACTGCATTCTGCATTTTTTTTTTCAGATTAAAAAAAAAAGCACGCACGCGACGCGACAGCGTCGCTGACGCGTCCGCGTCACTAGTGCGTTGGGAAGAAAAGAATTGAACAGAGAGTCATGCGAAAGCGTGGTTGGAGGCGCGCCTTTAGCATAATTTGACCCACGCGACCGCGTCGCCGACGCGACCGCGTCAATTGAAAAATAGCTTCCCCACGCGTCCGCGTCACCCACGCGACCGCGTGGCCCTGTAAATCGACGTAAAAAGGGTGTATGGCCAAAAGTTGAGCTGGAATTGGGCTGGACTCGTGATGGAAGCCCAAGCCCTCCCACGCGAACGCGTTCCCCATGCGTCCGCGTCATATTGGAAATAAGGCCACTCACGCGATTGCATGCCCCACACGATCGCGTCACCCAATATTTGGCAACTAATGATTTTGAACAGAGAGTTGTGCGAGTGCGAGGCTGCCC
Source organism: Arachis hypogaea (assembly GCF_003086295.3). Taxonomy (NCBI): domain Eukaryota; kingdom Viridiplantae; phylum Streptophyta; class Magnoliopsida; order Fabales; family Fabaceae; genus Arachis; species Arachis hypogaea. The sequence continues at coordinate 65,202,337 of NC_092054.1, read as the reverse complement.
TCGCGCCAGTAGCATAAAACGGGTCACGCGACCGCGTGACCGACGCGACCGCGTCAATCAGTATAAGCGCAAGTTGCGCGACCGCGTGCCCCACGCGACCGCGTCGATTGCGCCGCACAGCTTCCCTGATTTACCACTTATCTTATCTTTTCTTCCCCAATCCTAATTTTTCCTCCCTCCTTTCTTACTTACTTCTTCTTTCCTTCTTTCCCTTCTCATTCTTCTTATCTTTCATTTTATTTTATTAAATTTATTTGCATACTTTCATTCATTGCATATTTTTATTTTTTCTAAATTTATTATTTTACCATTGGTGTTCAAATGTTCTTATTCAACTGTTACATCTTTTCTGGTATTTTCTTGGTGTTTAGTGACTTGTTTAATTCTGATTGAGTAATATTATTTCAATCAATGCCAATCTTTTATATTTGTATTACTTTTGCATTGACATGAATTTACATTATCTCTCCTTCCCCACTCTCTTCCCATTGTTGCAAATTTTGCACCACTGGTATGCCATGGCTTCTATTGTTTTCTCACGTACATGTTGAAGCTTCCATGTAAATGAGACCCTTATCATTTGGCATTAACCCACCCATACTTCATTTATTTTCTTATCTTTACTTCTGGGTATTACTGTTCTTCTTTTTCTCTTCTTTTAGGCTGGCCACCGAAGACGGAAAAAGGGAGAAACTTCTAAAAGGGGAGACAAACAAGTCCATCTGCACAATCCTTGAAGGAAAACATCAGTTGGAACAACCCGTCCACCTGCACATCTCTGCATGCACCAAGAATGGTACAATCTTTAAGTGTGGGGAGGTCGATACCGATCTCCATGGGTTAGTTACTCTTCTATCTCAACACCCATGATTTATTTTCCTTGTTAGTTGTTGCATTTGCATGTTTGATTGCATGATTATTTGATTTTGTGCATATTTTACCACTTGGTTGAAGAAATATTTTCTTTTTCAAAAAAAAAAAAAAACTTTCAGAGCATTTCACTAATTTGAATAAAATTTAATGTTACACTTGTTTGAAGAAATATTATACTGGAACATGGTTTAGAGCTCGAACACACAAAACTTGTGAGATTTTTGAGCCTATTTGAATTGGTTGCATTTTACCAACCAATATTTTATTTTTGGTGTGTGTTTTTCTCTCTAAAATTGTGATCTTTGTCTTGCTTAATTCTATATTTCCATTATTTGATGTATGCATACACTTACATGATTGAGGCCTTTGTTTCACTGAGCTTACATACCCATATGGCCTTACCCTTTCATTATTCTTTGCAAACCAATGTTGAGCCTATTATACCCTTTTGTTCTTTACTTTAGCACATCATTAACTCTAAGCGGAAAACAATAATGTCCTTAATTTGAATCCTTGGTTAGCTTAGACTAGTGAGAGTGCTCATGAATTAAGTATGGGGAAAAGTTGAATTTGGAAACATTTGGTTTGAGAATTGAGTGTGTTAGAATTTTCTGAAAATGTGAAAAAAAATGTTTAGGACATGATTCATGCATCCAATAATTTAATCATATGCATTGAGAAAAATAAAAGAAAAGAAAATATATATATATATATATATATATATATATATATATATATATATATATATATAAAAAGTGAGAAAAAGAAAAAAAAAAAGAGAAGAGCAATTAAGCAAAAAGGGGACAAAATACCCCAAAGTAAATGGTGAAAGCAATGCATATGTACTGTACCTGAAATTAGAATGCATGAATTTGTGGAAAACATGGTTAATGGATAGTTAGATGTGGTATTATGATTCATGGATTGTCTAAAGTTAGGTGGAAAGTTTAAGTTAATTAAGGATTCAAATTTTAGTCCACTTGGCCAAATACAATCCTACCTTGATCCTAACCCCATTACAACCCTTAAAAGACCTCTTGATATGTGTATCTGTGCATTAAATTTATGATGATTGTTAGATAAAGAGCAAGCCTTAGAAAGCAAGGTTAGTAGAGAATTGAGAGAATCGAACCTTAAACACTTGAGTGATTAGAGTGTATACACTGCCAGTGAGGGTTCGATGCTCAATTCCTTGTTCCCTGCTTTCATGAGCTATTTTCTTCTTGCAAGTCTATTTGTACTTCATTTTCATGATTTGAATTAGTAAAATCCAGTTCATATTTCTTCTTGAAAGATTTGTTTACTTTTAACTAAGTAGGTAGAAACATTTTGTATTTAGTTGCATTCATATAGATAGGATTGCATTTCATACATTTTACCATTCCTCTTCACTCCTTTATAGCTTCTCTTGAGCTTAGCATGAGGACATGCTAATGTTTAAGTGTGGGGAGGTAGATAAACCACTATTTTATGGTTTATCTTGTGCTTAATTGAGTGGTTTTTATCAACTCTTTACCCACTTATTCATACTATTTGCATGGTTTTACATTTGCCTTCCTAATTATGTGCTTTGATTGAAAACATGCTTCTTTGGCCTTAAGTTCCCTATGTTTAAACCTCTCTTATTACCATTAGATGCCTTGATATGTGTGTTAAGTGATTTCAGAGATTACAGGGCAAGAATGGCTCAGAGGATGGAAAGGAAGCATGCAAAAGTGGAAGGAATACAAGAAGTTGGAAAAATTGCTAAGCTGTCCAGCTTGACCTCTTCGCACTCAAACAACTATAACTTTAGCTACAGAGGTCCAAATGACGCGGTTTCAGTTGCGTTGGAAAGATAAAGTCCGGGACTTTGATTTGATATATAATATGCCATAGTTTCTCTGACGCTAGGCAACGCGGTCGCGTGATCCACGCGGATGCGTCGCAGTGGCGAAAAATCAGCGTGGCAGATTTCTTCTCCAGCGATTTCTGGGCTGTTTTCGACCCAGTTTGCGTCCCAGAAAACACAGATTAGAGGCTATAAAGTGGGGGAATGCATCCATATATGAACAAGCTCTCATAATTCACAATTTTAGATTTAGATGTAGTTTTTAGAGAGAGAGGTTCTCTCCTCTCTCTTAGGATTAGGATTTAGGATTTCTCTTAGTTTTAGGAGTGCCTCTCAATCCCAGATTCAATGTTCTTTTACTTTATATTTATCTCTTACTTTCAGATACTTTAATCCTTATATTAGTTATGTTGCCTATTTGCCTTATGCTACATTCATGTTATGATTTTCTTAATTAATATTATTTGAGGTATTTCAGATTTAAGATTGCTTAGCTTTATTTATATTGATGCTTTTAATTTAATTTAGAATTTTCCCTCTTGGCTTTGGTTGAGTCATTAGAGACACTTGAGTTATCAAACTCATTGTTGGTTGAAAATTGGAATTCTTCAAGAATTAATTCGTGTTCCAATAACTCTAACTTTTCTCAAGGAAAGACTAGGATCTGAGGAGTAAAAATTAATTCATCCACTTAACTTACCTTCATAGTTAGAGGTTAACAAAGTGGGAGAAAAATCCAATTCTCATCACAATTGATAAGGATAACCAGGATAGGACTTCCAGTTCTTATACCTTGCCAAGAGCTTTGTTATTTATTATTTTAACGACTTGTTATCTTACATTACTTCTTCCTTACTTCCAAAACCCCAATTTACAAAACTCATAACCAATAATAAGAACATACTTCCCTGCAATTCCTTGAGAAGACGACCCGAGGTTTAAATACTCGGTTATCAATTTTAAAGGGGTTTGTTACTTGTGACAACCAAAACTTTTGTAAGAAAGGTTGATTGCTTGGTTTAGTAACTATACTTGCAACGAGAGTTTACTATAACCTCTAAACCATCAATCTTCAAGTTTCTTTAGGCAGCTCGTTGAGTCCCTCTTTACAAGTGAAGAATAATCTTTTGTGCTGTTATATTTTGTTTTAGGCTATGTATATATGTATATATAGATTTTCCGCATGTATATTTTGTATTTTGGCCTTTGGAGAAACAAGTGTTTAGTATATGTTTTGGGATAACTTTGGGTTATGTTTTATATATATGTATGTATATTCTGGCCAGCCTTAGCTTCACCGGTCGAGTTTGGAGCTTGATAGCTATATATTTGGAACTCCAATAATTATATATATGTGATATCTTTCCTTTTTAATGTCTTTTATCCATCTTACGCGTATATTTGCAAGTGTGATGCAAATTTCTGTCTTTTCTTTTGTTTAGCTTCTTCTTCAAGGCTCCTAGATATGAGTTCTTTCAACTATATTTATATACATCTCTTTCTTTCAGAGGTCGTAATACCTCGCCACCTCTGCTTTACGACTTAAGCATAAGGCTCTGTGTGATAGGGTGTTACAAAAGCAAATCACTCACCTCACTTAAATACACATAGAAAAATGTGTATAATAGCACCCATAAAATTTATTCATACAAAAATTGCATAAAATATCTTACAAACTTGTTTAAATAGACCATTAATTGATCAGTTTAAAAATGAACTAAATCTTCCTAGAATAAAATTATGAAATCTGAAATTAAATAAAAGATATGAATCCAAAATTAACTCTAACTAATTCAAATCAAATTTGATCTTATTAGATTAGATTAGATTTGATCTAAATATTAAACATCAAAAGATGCTACTAAACAAAGGCAAAGACATTAACTTTTTTAGCCTTACTCTCACTAGCCATCACTCAAAGGCAAAGACATTAATTCTAAAATGGCCAAGTAATTAAAATCATGCAAAGATTCACAAAACACCCAACAGAGTAATAAATTGCAGAATTATAAGAAAGCTCAATATTCTCACAAGCAACATCTATATAGAAGGAAAATCAGATTGAGCTTCATAAAAATTATTCATATATTTAAATACAAATAAGTTGGGAGTAAGAGTAGTGATTAGATCATATCTTTTGAACAACTCATCAATAACCACATTGTCATTACCTTGTTCAATCACATATGGAAAATAATCAATCAACTCCGTCCACTTTGCATGTCTTTTGTACAAGATCCCTTGTACTATCAAATATAAAACATACAACACCTTGTCGTATGTTGAGTACTTGATACGTCTTTCATATTACTGCTTACTAAAATTTGGAATTGGTTGTCTTTCTTCCTTCCCATCGACGTTATTTCCTTCGATACTTACTATAAAACTTATAAAATCTTGAAAAACTAACATGAAAACACTAGGTATTTCAAGGTTAGATATATGAAAAATTAAAGACTCTTTGAAATTTAATGATACTAATGCACTCTTGCCTAAACTAGAATTATCTTGATCTCTCTCACAAGTATATTTATTGTTCTTAGTTTTTTTTCTCCCATTGACTATGTAACAACCCAATTAGCAAACAAACCTTTTGCCGGAAGTACAATGAAGCAGGCACCTTAAAATATACTAGTACAGTAAAGCAAACACCTTAAATGTACTAGCAGGCACCTCAACACACTAACCTCGCCTAGCACTACAGAAAGCTAACTTTTGGAGCCATTTAGATTGGGAATCTGAAAAATCCGGATGACATGGTCAGACTCCGTGCAACGAGTTGGATCCGAATCTGAAGATAAAAAATTATATTATTATTTTAGTAGTTATAGTTAAACCTGAGATAAGTTTAATAATATAATAATCGGATCTAAAATCTTCCAAAACGAATTAATGTCAGCATTCTCTGATGAGCTTAGCTATGTTAAGACAATCTAGTAGATCCTTCATAGCTAAGATATTCATGTTATTAGTATCATATATACTAGTAGCTTATATGTTTACTTTAGAAAAGTAAACACATGTGATCTGATATATCTAGCTTTGGTAATTATCACCCAAATGATATTTTAACGATAACTCACTTTATGACTCACCTTCTTAATGACATAGTCTCCTCCATTTCAGCCACCTCCTCCTTCATTTGTTCACCTTCATCCACGAAATTTCGAGAAAAAGAATAAGAGAGAAAACCAAGCAAATATGTCCATTTTCATCAAGCTTCAAGTTCGGCTAACTAGAGAGCCAAAACCCTTCTCAAAAATCTAAACCGATAAAAGTGTTCTCCTTGATCTCCTCTTTACTCTTATATTAATTTTCCTGAGGTAAATTAAAGTAGGATTTATGTTTCTTCCTCTTGAAGTCTCGGCCATGATGTATCCATGGAAGAAACTTGATGTTCTTAATGTTGTTGATGTTCTTCTTAGGAAAATCTAATTAGAAGCCTTATGGAATAAGGAATCCTTGATTTCCAGCTTGAAAGGTGAAGAAAACTTCTTACTCCTTGCTAAAGAAGGTTTGATTTTGATGATGCACTAAACGAGTATCCATGTTTTGTTCTAATTCATGATTGATTCATGTTCTAGGTATCTTGAGAAGTGTAGCTTTAAAGTTTTACGCTCAAGGGGTGAGTAAAACTCTCCCTTTTCCCTTGTTTGTAATTCGGTCTTCATGGCTTTCTTAGGCTAAAGGTTATCTTTGACTGAAAACTAGGCAAGAAAGTGGTGTTAGAAGTTCCAAGAGAAAACTGGTTACAAGCTTAAAAGAAAAGTAAGAGTTTAGTTGTATTAATTGTATGAAAAGTGTATGTTTGTTGTGTGATTGATAAATTAATGATTATTGATTCGTATTAGATGTTTAAAAGGTTGTTTGGTGATATTTGTATGTTATTTACAAGCTTAGAAACTTGGTGTTCCTTAGAAGTACCATGGTCGAATTGTTAGGTACTTGTAAGGGACCTTGTTCTAAGCTTGTTTAATATTTTTGAAGTGAAAATTGAAGGTTTAATTCATGAAAACAACAATACTTAAAGATATCAAGTAAACGCTTAAAGAAAATGTTAATAATCAAAGAAGATAAGAGAAGCGAAATATATCAAGAGGGAGAAGAATTTGGTCAAGGAGAAAAGATAGTGAGATGAAAATGTTAAAAAGTGGGGTATAGTGGTCTTTTGATGAAAGATTGAGGTCGAAATGATAATTTGAGGATACAAGGACATTATGACCATTTAATAAAATATGAGGGTAAAAAAGTCATTTTGGTTTTCAGGGATAAAAAGGTAATTATATAAGAGATCAAGGGTAAAAAGATAATAATGAAAAGTGATAGGGCAAGATAGTAAATATATAAAATCTTGAGGACAAAAAGATTATAAAATTATTTTACGAAAGCTGAGGGGCATAACGATAATTTTGGTAAAAAATTAAGGACATAAATGTAATATTACGAAAAAGCTAAGGATATAATGGTAATTTAAGTAAAGAGGGGAAAAAATATAATTTAAGGCTAAGAACGTTGAGCCATTTTACATAACAGATTTAAGGTAAATGTGAGGAACTGAGGGAAGATCAGTGATGACTAAAAGAGAAGAGAAAAAGTAATGAAGAAAGAAAAAATTGAAAAAGACAGAATGCTTATAATGAACATTCTTAAAAGATTATTAACAGAATAATAAATGAATAAATGTCTTAGTCCTGATGAATGATTAAATTTTTGCCTAACAAGTCAAGGGTTTGGTAACAACCCGAATTTTCATGTCAACACGATATTTTTCGAAAAATGTTATTTTCAACAATTAGTTTTATTCGATGAGTCAATTCTGAGCTTTGAAGTAAAATAAATGATAATATAATTTTATTATTATGTTATTAAATGATTTTACATGCTATAATTATAATAGAGCCTAGATATTATTATTATTATTATTATCAAATCTGATATTTGCCGATATAAGTAATTATCGGTATTTCTTCATGAGTTTAAAGTTGCTAATGTTTCATCAAATATCTTTTATTCTTAAGTTACTAATGTCATTTATATTAGTAACTCATATATATTTAACCCTAAGACCTAAATATATATTATTATTACTTGTGTTTTAATATATCCAGTTTTTATAATTATTCGTTTAAGATATTTATAACTTGAATCGTTTACTCAGTAGCTCCAGACCTTGACACCTAGTCAATAATCATCCTTAATCATCATTACATCTATTAAACTTTTCCCTTAAGTGACCGAAAAAGAAAAACAAAACAAAAGAAAGAAAGCACGAGAATATTGAGGGAGAAAATCATGACACATGCCCTCTTCATTTACTAACCAATGACACTTAATCATGAATAATCACTAACCATCTTCATTTCTCTTCATTCACCACTGAACTGAACTTGAAAAAAAAAAAGAAGAGAGAGAGTCAGGGGTATTCCTGAGAGAACCGTGACCCTCCACCATTTTCCTTCTTCAATTTCTTTTAATCTGTAACTCCAATAAAAAATCTAAACCGATTAAAGTGATCGTATCTTCCTCCTCTATACGTTCGTGTCACTTTTGTTCGCTAGAAGTTGATGGTGATGTCGCTTCCTTTCCCCTTGAGTTTGGCCAAAAAGCTTCTTCAGCTGCTTGCTCAAAAAGCTTCTCTTGAGTTTCCGTTATCTTGATTTCGTACAGAGGTAGGGTTTTGGTAATTTCTCACCGGTTAAATTTGTATTGGATGAGTGAATTAATGTTGTGATTGATTGCTAATTGGAGTGATTCAATTTATGTTGAATTTTTGTGATATATTGATATTTGTGATAAGTTTGAGGTTCGTTCGGTTTAAATACAGCCAAGAACCGAATTATTTTGATGAATCCATAGCGAGGATTATTTTGGAAATCAAGTAAAACACGAGGATGTGGTAGGCGTGGTGCGAACCTTGTAGATGATCATATGAGTGATGTGAATGCTTTTATTGCTGCGGTAAATACCATGGCTGAGGCTGTGCGTGAAATGAAAACTGCTACAATACGAGTAATTGACTGTTTAGGAGAGAGGAATGGAGATCGTAATGGAGGTCATAATGGTGAGTGCAACGGAGACTGTAATGGTAATTGTAATGACCAAATTTTCAGTATTTCTAGATCATACCGGAAACTGAGTGCTACTAATTTGTCTTCCTAATTATTATCTATTATTTATCATATGAGCCTGATTCGTTGTTGAAGTGTTGTTATTTTGTGGGGTAAATTTTTTTCAAAACATTTAAGTTTTCAGGCATGAACATACATAGATGATATCATAAGTAACAACAAGATAAGCAGTCAAAAGTAAACACACATTTATATAAATTCATACATCTCAAACAACTGACATCATTCAGTCATCTAGCCTTTATTAGATCATAGATCTTAGGTTAGAACACCCCTAGATATAGCTAGATAATAACCTTATACATATATATATATATATATATACATACATACAACATCCCAGGCCCTGACCTGTTCAAGGAGTCCATAAGCTGGCGCCCAGGCTAGCCTAGACTCTTCACTCACCTAGTCCCTCTAAAATACTAATGTGAGGGAAAGTACATTCTAGGTCTTCAAAACTCAAGTCAGGTGGAACGTCATCAACGAACTACGGAAGGGTACTCATGCTTGCATCTGAAGGGAGAAGGGAGAGAGAAGGGGTAAGAACTGGGGAGTTCTTAGTAAGGTCGGGGTTATTAGTTAAGTTCATTTATAATGTCTTTGCAAGTTTCTAAGTCCTTTGAAAATCAGTGGTTTAACCATCAAAAACTCAAAACCTTTTTTAAAGAAATCAGTTAATTAACCCAAAATCAAAACTCACTTTTCAGATAAAAGAATCTTAAAAGTTCCCCAGTGGTATGAATGACCAACCTGTTCCAAACATAGGTTAATTAAGTCTATGTTGAACCAGCTTGATATTTCACACTTTACTAAACCACACTCAAACTAATCAAGGCTTTCGGCCCATCACATGATCAATCATGGCTTCAAGCCTAAACAGCTCAATCACATCCAGTTCACCACAACTCAACCAATTTCAGTTACAAACACAAGCAATAAGGTTCAAGCACAATCAAGAACAGCTACATCAAGTATAGCAATTAGCAATTAAACAAAATTATTCACAAAGGAAATCCAATTACAATATGCACAAATAAGTATGATGCATGTCTGGTCCTACTGCAGGTAATGAGCTCATTTGTCGGTTACAGACCCACTCCCGACGTTACCCGGAGTCCTTTGACCAGGTAGGGCTTTCCTGTTGGCAATACCCATCGCAAGAGTCCTTTGACTTGTAGAGTGGCACTAGCTACCCACTACAAGAGTCCTTTGACTTGCAGGACGGAGCTAGTTTGCCCAACACACTCACTGTAAGGGTCCTTTGACTTACAAGAGCACACACACACACTCACTGTAAGAGTCCTTTGACTTACAGGAGCATATGCTAGTTGTGTTTTCTTGACACCTCTGTAAGAGTCCTCTGACTTACAGAATAGCACTATAGCTAAGTATCCCAGGAAAGCGTTCTCAGTGGTCGCACCACCATTTATCTGACTGCCTCTCTGCAGCAGATTCTTACATAACCATTCTCAAGCATCGCCCGAAGGCTCATAAGTCACATATAACCATACTTTCCATCACTTAGAAATCATCCTTTTTCATCTTTCCACAATCATAAGTCAAGCATCACAGTGATGTCATTTCATAATTCTCTGTATACATCACAACATCACAACAGCACACTGCTATATAGTTCTTAACTCCCTTTCTTTCTAACATGTTTGTAAGTTTTTAGAACTTATTTCATTACCTTACATTCTTCGATACCTTATCTTATACCTTCACTTAGGTGTTTAATAAAGAGAATTAGGGAGTTATAGACTCAAAACTGCCATCTTGAGACTTTTGGGAAAAATTGTCTTTTTATCAATATTTTATTATTATTAATAAAATAATATTATTAATAAAATAATATTTTAATATTTTAATATTAAAATAATAATATTTTATTCAACTTTCAAAAATTGCATTTTGACCCCTGAACTTTTTGGAAATTGCATTTTGACCCCTTAACTTTAATATTTGCACTTGGGCCCCTTAACTTTTCTTTAATTAACTTTCAACCCCAAACTTTTTAATAATTGCATTTTGTCCTCAAAATCATCAAATGAACGTTTTCACATCCTTCCAAAAACCAAAAACATTTTTCCAAAAGTTCATCAAATTTTAGCTTGATTTTCAACCAGTTTTTCAAACTTTTCGGTAACCGATTTTTACCTGATTTTGACCAAACCAAAGAGCAACGTTTCAGCCATCAAATACACATAAAAAACAAGTCAAATATCATGAATTTCATGGCTGGAAAGCCACGTTTTCCAGCAGCAACAACAACAACTTCAGAACCATCAAAAACATAATTTTCAAGCATTAAACAACAAGATCTCATGATCAAACCATCACACAAACACTCAAAATCAAGCCTCAAGCAACAAGATCTGATTTAACACTTCAAGAACACAGCCAATCATTGATTAATTTACCAAACCTTACTTTCTTTGCTGCTGCTAAAAGTTGAACTAAAAACAAGCTTCTAGAAGCACTTTTACGCCTATTTTAACATCAAAAATAACTTTAGAACCATATGAACCATGAAGGCTGAAGCTTCATGATAATGAAAAGAAGGTTATTCTCACCTTAAAGCAGCTAGAGATCACGTTTACTTAGAGCCTATGGTGGTTGAACAAGAGATCCGAAGAGAAAACATGAAGAAAACACCATTAGCTTGAGTTTCCACCATGGCTGAAACTTCAAGGAGGAGGAGCAGCCATCATACCTTAATTTACTCCTTAAAAATTGTCATAAAAATGAAGAGGAGAAAGAGATGAACATTTTGGTCGGATTAGATTTTTGATACGGGTTTTAGTTTGAGAAAGAACGGAGGTTGAAGCTCAGGTGTTCATGGAAGTTCTTTCACTTTCTCTCATGGTGATTTTCGAATTCTAACTTGTTTAGAAAGTAAAAATGATAGTAATGATGATACATGGGAGAATGTGGGGTTTGGATAAGCATTATCCTAAAGTTTGGTGTAAAAATATCTCAAGAAAGGATAATTACTGAAGCTAGATGTGTTAGAATACAAGTGTTTCTTACTTTTCTCTTAAGAAAGCTTGGCTCGGAGAGAAAGAAAGGAAACATGTGGTGGCTAACTCTGGGAGAGCCACGTGTCACTGGGTGCTGACTCATCAGAGTTTAATAATAAAATATCATTCTGGAGATAATTACTAAAACTAGATACATCAGATTACACTACTAAAGGATAAGCATGAGCTTTACTAGTATAAATGATACTAGTAACATGATAATCATCAGAATAAACGATATATGATGAAGCATTAGCATTGCTAAGTTCATCTAGGAATGCCGGTATTATCCATTACCGGAAGATTTCTAGCTCAGTTATTACATTACTAAACATAGATGAACATTAACCACAGTAGAAAAAATAATAATATAATATTCCAAATAAAATAATAATATATGAATATTATATTAATATAATTTTTCTCTCGAAATTCGTGACTGGCTCGTCACATAGAGACTAACCACGGAAATCAGAATTTTGAAATTCGGACTCGAAGTGGCTCAAAAACGCAACTTTTCACGACTTGCTTACTTAGATCAGGAGAGGTGTCTGGTGCAGTCAGCTTGATGACACAGCACCTGTGCAGCAGAGGTGCTTATATGCACTAAAATTCCTAAAAATTTCATAAAATTTCCGTTTGATCCCAAAAAACCGCTGTTTCTTCGAGGCTAAAAGCTAGGCCGTTACAGTAATGAAGGCGTTGGAAATCACAACAACCCTATGATGCTGAAAACTTTTATGAAAGTAAATCCGCCCAAGTTTAGAGGAATGCTGGTGGCTAATGAAGCTGATAATTGGTTCTGTGGTATCGAAAAGTTGCTACGAGCGCAACATATGCCAGAAGGACAACATGTGGAGTTTGCAACCTATATGCTGGTGGGAGAAGCTGAACACTGGTGGCATGGAGTGAAATGCTTGTTGAGACAGGAGGTGGAAGAGATTGTCTGGGATACTTTTAAGGAGGAATTTTACAAAAAGTATTTCCTTAGATCCGTTCGTGATGCTAAAGAGATGGAATTGATGCAGTTGAAACAAGGGAATATGTCAGTAGTAGAGTAAACCCGAAAATTTGAGGATCTATGCCGATTCTCTAAGATCTGTGATGAGAGATTTATGCCGGTTTAGAATTTCTCAATATAGAAAAGAGCTTCTTCGTGATAGCATAGTCCAAACCGGCAATCAAATCCTCACATCAAAGTTTAAAATAAAGGTTGTCACAATGCGAACCAGTATAAAAAACCGAGAGTATTTAAACCTCGAGTCGTTCTCCCTAGGAATTGTAATCGAGTGCTAAATTATTGGCTATGAGGGAATGGGGGTTGAGATAAAAATTGACAAGAAAATAAAAGGCAAGTAAGTAAATAAGCATGCAAGGAATTTAACTCAAAGCAAGTGAAACAATGAAAATAGAATTTAAGTGGCAAAAAGGAACTCTTGGCAAGGGTTAGTGTGCACGAAATTGACTCCGCAATATTCACACAGATAGATCGGCAAGTGCACTGAGTTATCCAAGTAATACCTCAGGTGAGTGAGGGTCGATTCTACAGAGATTGTTGGTTTGAACAAGCAATGGCTATCTTGTAGATCTTAGTCAGGTAGATAGAAAATATAGTTATGGAAAAATGCATAAAAACAGAATAAATAAAGTATTACTGGATAGATGTGAATTCAATTGATAAGAGAACGGTTGAGGCTTCGGAGATACTTCCTCCTTCTGGATCAACTTTTCTCACTGTCTACTTCAACTTCTGATGATTCATTCCATGGCAGGCTGTAAGTGATTAACGCCAGGTCAGTGGTCATTAATCTTCTCTGCTTCAGATCAAACTCTAGGTCAGTGGTCATCCAATCTGAACGGGGGTGAAGCTCCTGCAGTCCATTCCTTTGGTGATCCTACTCAAAGCATCACAGACAAGGTCGGATTCTGGATTAGAGAACGCTGCTCCATTGATTCTAGCCTATACCACAAAGGTCCTATTCTCCCCGTACCTTAGCTGAACTGATGTCTCCAAGTCCCCAACGAAGTCATGGATTAGCCGTCTAAGAGATGTATAATCAAGCTTGTTGTTCAGTGCTATCCCGTCAAGGACTCGCAAGAGCCCATGTAGAATAGGGATGGTGGTCAAGTTACACTTCCAATTCATTAGAATAAAGAACGAAAATACATCTTAGAATGGAATCAAGCATAGATTGAAATAGAACAATGATATTATTAATCCATAATAATCAGCAGAGCTCCTAACCTTAACCTAGGAGGTTAGTGACTCATGGCTTACAGAAAGTAGTAATGTATTCAAAAATATGGTATAATGTCCTGAACAAGGGTGATCCTTGTTCTATATATACTAATTTAATAACTAAGAAGTACAAAAAATATGATAGAATAGACTAGAGGTGCGAAATCCATCCTTGGGCCCACTTTGGTTGAGTACTTGGACTGAGCTTGGCGTCCACTTTGAGGAATGGGAGGTGAACCACGCTGCCTTGTGCTTGTGTTGGGCGTTGAACGCCCACTAGGGGGTGGTTGGCATTCAACGCCAGCTTTGGATCTCCTTTGGAGCGTTGGACGCCAGCTAGGGGGTAGCTCCTTGGCGTTCAATGCCCAGAATGGGCAGGCTCCTTTGAATAAAAGTATAGAGCATTATATATTGCTGGAAAGCTCTGGAAGTTAGATTTTCAATGCCGTTGAGAACGCATAAATTGGACCTCTATAGCTCTAGAAATGCTCGTTTGAGTACACGGAGGTCAGATCCTAACAGCTTCTGCTACGCTTTCCTTGCCTCTGAATCGGACTTTGCCAAAACTCTTCAATTTCAGCCAGAAAATAGTTGAAATCATCGAAAAACACAAACTCAAAGTAGAATCCAAAAATATGAATTTTGCATTAAAACTGATGAAAATATAATAAAACTTAAACAAAACATAACAAAAACTATATGAAAATGATGCCAAAAAGTGTATAAAATATCCACTCATCAGTTAGGAATTATGGATTCCTATTCTAGTCATTGACCCCAAACATGGTAATTGTGAAGAATTCCAATTAGTCAATCCTAACATCGAGGATAAGTCAAAAGGGCATAATTGATCTCAATCCACAAATCCTAGTCAACTCACTAATTAACTTAGTGAAAGATTAGCGTTAGTGGAAACCAAACCAACTAACAATCCTAATCACAATATAGAATGGACATCTATGACTCAAGGTCACCTAATTGCCCAATTTCAGGCCAAGAGTATTATACAAAAACTATAATAGGCATTTTATGAAACACTTAGTATACACAAAAGGAAAATATCATAAATTGCAATAATGATAAAATCTATAACTACTAATTACAAAGAAATAATAATAATCACTCAAACAAACATCAAAGGAATATAAAATATCAAAATTTCATTAAAGAAATCAAAATTGACAAGAGGCCCCTAAAATTGTGAGCCACATGACTATTAATGAAGTCACGCACCCAGACTTGTGCATACGCACAGAAGGTTATGCGTACGCACACATTGAAATGCTTTTCTCCCTTGTTTCTTCTTGTGTTATCCCAATTTGCATATTTTCTTTCCACTTCTCCCACATCTTTCTTGCCTAATTGACCTAAAAATACTCAACAAAACACATCACGACATTGAATGGAAAAAAGTGGAATAAAATTGCTCAATTTAGGCATGAAAAAGCATGTTTTCACATTTAGGTGCAACTTAGAGAGAAAACACAAAAGTATGCTATTTAAGTGAATAAATACGGGTTTATCTGATGAAATCTATTCAATTCAAGCCAAAATTTACGATCAAATATGGACTCTTCAATCTGTTAGGAAAATCCAAATGATTTTGAAGAATAGAAGTGTTTGAAGTACGTTCTGCATGACCACCCTTTCCGAAATCTGATTAACACTCCGCTCTTTAACGCCAATATGCCTTATGAGTTCCCGTTGTATTGGCTTCATCCTGATGCTGCATTTCACCCATTCCAAGACGGATATGTAGCTCATCAGCATCCTAATAAGCTTGAGGATCAGGTGGTCCCTGAGCCTGATCCTATGGAGGAGTTTGTACCAGAGTTTGTAACACCCTACCATATAGAGCTTTACGCCTAGGACGTAAATCAAAGGTGGCAAGGCACTACGACCTCTAAAATAAAAAATACATAAAATAATATAATTGAAGGAAATCGTAACTAGAAGCATTGAAAAAGAAGTTAATTAAAAACGAAACAGAAATCACATGACTCACGATTGGGTCAAATCAGAAAGGTAGATAAAATTGAACGGAAGGGATAATATATATATGATCAGAGTTCCAAAGATACAAATAACAAGCTCCAAACTCGACCTGTGAAGCTAAGGCCAGCCAGAGTATGTAAATATATATGTATACAACCCAAAACACGACTTGAACTAAAACCTATTTCTCTATTATCAACCTCTAAGAGGGACAATATACAAAATACAAGGTTCGGAGAATAACTATGAACATACGTATATACAAGAACAACCAAAATGCTAAACCCAAATATAGTTCTTCGCTTCTTAAAAGTCTCCAGACTCTCAGTGAGGTGCTCCCGATGCATGTGAATGAGAATCGGGGGTTCTCAGCAAGGTAAAGGTGCCCGCATAGTTAATATAAATGATCCCGGAAAAGCCAGAGGCATTCCTAGAACTCCGACACTCAGATTTAAAGCTTAGAGTTATAAATTAAACTAGAAACAAGGTAAACTATTAAAGGTACTTTGGTTCTAATCCAAATATAACTTAATCCCCACAATTCTCACTCTCCTCCAACCCTTCAAAACTCCGGTAGAATAATCCTCGTCACACCTCCACCATACGAGGGATCTCTCAGTTGTAGAGACATACAATACAGACAAGAAAAAACACAGATAGAATATAGTTACAACAAGTATAGCATATAGCAAATAAGCATAGATAATCAACTAGGCAAACCCAAGTAATGCACACTCAAACAAAATAGCAAATGCATAAGATGTATGCCTGCCCTACTGGCCGTGAGCTCACGTGTCGGTTACTTTGCTAGAACTCGACACACCGGTAGCTAACCTAGATATCGTCTTTCTGACATGCCTCCACACTCTTGGGATATAGTGCCCGTCGAATTTCTTGTGATAAAGTATTCCCACACTCTTGGAGTATAGGACCCACCACGCTCTTGGGTTATAGTGCATGCTGCCCTCATGGGATATAGTGGCCGACACACTTCCCAGGGTAAAGTGCTCCTGCACTCTTGGGATATAGCGCCCGCCACACTCTTAGGATATAGTGCTTGCTACACTCATAGGATATAGTACCCGACACACTTTACAAACAGAGAGAAAATAATGCAACATAAACAGGATAGATAATACACAACCAGTATCACAAACCAAAACGTAACTTAACATAATCATTCTTCAATCCACCTCATCATAGTCACAGTCACTACCTATCAGGGATATAGTGCTCAGTACACTCTTAGGATATAGTGCTCGTTTGGTAAACCACAATTTTATGATTTATTTTGTAATGAATTTGGTGAATTTTGTCAACTTTTCTCCCATTTATTCACTAAAATAGCATGATTTCATGAATTTCTCCTAATTGTACTTAATGGTTAAAAACATGATTTTTAGGCCTTTAATTAGCTAATTTTAATTTACTTTAATCCCATTCGATGTTTTGATATGTTTGTTGAGTGATTTCAGGTTCATAAGGCAAGGATTGGGTGGAAGTAGTGAGAAGAAAAGCATGTAAAGTGGAGAATTCATGAAGAAATGAGCATTTGGAAGATTCATGGCGACGCGTACGCACGATCGACGCGTACACGTGAGAAGGTCACTTGCCAGGCAACGCGTATGCGTGACCCATGCATACACGTGATAAGAGGCACGTGACCAACTTAAAGGCAATACGCTGGGGGCGATTTTTGAGCCATGCAGGGCCAAGTCTAACACATTTTTGATGCTTTTGAACCCAAGGATTGAAGGGGGATGAACCAAGTAGTCATAGATTAATTTTCATCATGTTTTAGGATAGATTTCTAGAGAGAGAAGCTCTTTCTTCTCTTTAGAATTAGGTTAGATTTAGGTTAATTTCTATTAGATCTAGGTTTAATTGTTGTTTTGATTTAGTTTCCTTTACTATTTCTTGTTCTAGCATCTTGTCTCTTTTATCATTATTTGTTATTTCTTGTATTTGTTTACTTTATTGTTTATGCACTCTTGTTTCCTTTGATTTCCATTAATGCAATTTATGTTTGATGTTCTCATTGTTTAATTGCTTTGTTATTGTTATTTTCTTGCTTTGGGTGGTTGTAGATTTTATTATTCTTGCTATTTTACCATCCTTTCCTTTTATTGCATTCTAGGTGTTTGATAAAATGTTTTCTTTAGCTATAGGTTATATTTCCTCTTCTTGGCTTGGGTTGGTTACATGGGTGACCTTGAGTTGCTAATGTCCAAGTGATTGATAATTGGTGTCCATTGACACTAGTCGTCACTAATTCAATTAGTGAGTGGCTAGGACTTATGGATTAGGATTGATGAAGCTCATTTGACTTTCCTTTAATTGTTAGAGGATGACTAAATGGGATTGATACTTGCAATTATCATGTTGTTGTTAGTAACTAGGATAGTGATCCTTAACCATCAACCCTTGACAAGACATTTTTACCATTTGATTTCCGTTCCTTTGTTTGTTAATTGTCATTTAGTTTCTTGTTATTTACATTTCTTGTCTCTCATTACAAAAACCCTAAAAGAAATCCTCATAGCCAATAATTGAGCACTTCATTTCCTAGGGAGAACGACCCGGGATTAATACTCCCGGTTATTTTGATTTGTATATTGACAATCTTTTTAAACTTTGATTGAGGATAATTTGTTGGTTTGGACTATGCTTGCAACGAAATTCTATTAGAAAATTTTAGACCGACATTTATCCTCCATCACCGTCACACTTTCCAATCATAATCATTATTCTCATAGTCACTTTCAATCATTCTCATCATTCTTCTTCCTCAACTCTTACTCGGAGCAAGTGGACAATGCCACTGCAACTTACCGAGAGTCTCAAACCCTTACTCGGAGCGAGTGGACAACGGCACCACCTCTTTCCCGATTGCATAGATCTCATCTAATTACAAGTCATCATTACTTCTATCATCCTCATCAATCTCCTTTCATTCAACGTTACCAACGCCTCTTTACTTCAGCTAACACTTTGCAAAGCTCTTCCAAATATCTCCTCTATTATACAACAAACTCTTCCTTATTCTATTGCTTAAAAGCTCACTAACGGACCTTAAACATGTATAAGGGAGGTTTGAAAAGCTAGAGAATTGGTTTACTATACAAAAATCTCACTTTTAGCCAAAACAGGGGTCTCACGTACGCGAGTTTCTGATCGTGTACGCGAGAGGGCAAAACAGGAGGAACTTCTCGCATAGCGTGTGATGCCCACATACGTGAGCGTCCAATTTAGCAGGTCCGCATACGCGAAATATCGAAGTAGTGAGTGAATCTTGCGTCGCGTGTGCATGCTTGCACGTACACAACCCCTTCTTTTCCTAAAAAAGCTCCTAAGTTGCAGAATTTCAAAATTTGACACCAAACTTCAAACGCGCATAACTCTTTTGTTTTAAATGATTTTTCATCTGTTCTTCAAATGGTATAAACTTCACGGAGCCAATTTTTATTTGAAAAAGTTTGACAAAATTTGGTGGTCCAGAAGCCGAGTTATGGCACGCCGAAATTGGTCAGAAATCAAGTTTTACCAAAAGAGCTTAAAACCTCCACTTTCCGAATTCTCAATTTTAAACCAATTGCTTTACAACTAAAACTGCCCCACAGCTCCAAAAATCATATTCACCTATTTTCCAAACACTTCTCATCATCTCCACACCTAAATTCGTCAACTAAAGCCATAGTTCCTACTCATAATTACCACCAACATCAACATTAAATATCAACAATTTATAATTATCATCAACTCATTATATTAACAATTTAAATTCATAATACTACCACCAAAACCATACATACATATATAAATACTCATTTACTAACCACATTACTGAATCAACTCATACCGTTCAACCTATCTTAAGGCCTTCTAGCCTAAGTTTTCACGTGAGATTAAACATTAACTACGAGAAACCAAAACCATACGTTGGCCAATTTCTCCCCAAGCTCAAGTTCCTCAATTTAAGCCTCCAAGATTCCAAATCAAGTGTTATAAGGTCCAACCACCAAAGCTTGATTTTAAGTGCCCCAATTTACCAATTAAGTCTCCAATTTAACATAAACTCAATCTAATTCCATGAAATTCACCAAATTAATAACTGGCGTTCAGATAATTGGATAACCATAAGCTTTTAGAGTTTTCTTACCTTACTCACAGATCATTTAGACAAAGCCCATCAATTTTTTCAAGTTAATTCAATCCTAATACATCAAAACATCAAAATTCTCAATACCCATTAACCCAAAAATGAAATCTGAATGGAAGGGAAGATCTGGACATGAAAACAAAGTTTTTTACCACTTTGTTAGGAAATAATTAAAGAGGACTCCAAGACAAACGCGTGGCCATTGATGGCTCGTCAGTCGGAGCTCCGGATTAAAAGATATGTAGATTTGAAGTTGGATAAGGTTTGAGGTTAGGGTTCGAGTGAAATCCCTATTCTTCAGCATGCATTCATGTGGTTTTGGGGAAGAAGATGACATTTTTGGGTTTTATATAATGGGCCTTACGCCTGGTTTGGATCCAGTCCAACCGATTTGGCCCAACGACACAATTTTTGGCCAAAATCATTAAAATTAGTATCAAAATTCACATTTTAATTATTTTTACCTTTCTAAATTATCAAATTTAATTTTCTAACTTTTTAAATAATAAATAATTTATGGGTTAATTATTTACTAATTATCTAGGATTTACAAACCATATACCTGAGTGGGATATTTCTGTAGAGCAGATCTTAGTGTCTTTGTCTGAGCCCTCATCTGAGGAGCTGCATACCACCTCCATCAGTGGACCGACGAGTGTGGACCAGAGTAGTAGTACGAGTGCTAAGACCCCTCCTGAGATTATTGAGATTATTGATGATGAGGACGAGGATCCTGAGGAGTATTCATATGTGATTGAGATTTCCTCTGACGATGACAGTTGATGCTTGGGAGCTGAGGATGTGGCTTTTGGGAGTTTTTGTGTTAGCCTAGCTTCTGTATTTAGTCTCTCACTTTTGATTAGACTCACTGAGAGAGTAGGATGTATATAGTTGACTAGCTAGTTTTCGGGCGCCAGCTTGGGGCCTTCCTATATGGACCAGGGCGCAGAGTGTTGATTATGTATATAGTAACAAGATGTGAAGGGTTTTACACTAACTTATGACCTGTATGATAGTATATATATATATATATATATATATATATATATATATATATATATATATATATATATATATATATGATGTATATTATCTCTATTTCTGAAGTTTGCATTATTTTATCGTACTTATTTAATTATTACTCTTTTTCAAAAAATCGGCCTCATGCTAATACGATTACAAGCTTGATAATAAATATTTAGTTAATTTTTAGGAAAGCAAGTTAGTGACACTTGATTTTCAGTATGATCATGATGTACTGAAAATTGGATCGTTACATTTTGGTTTCAGAGCAGTTTGTTCCTATTAAAGCCTGGGGAAATGGACTAAATCATGCTTCATTGCATACTCTGAGTTGTGTCTCATACATATAGAATATCCTTATGATATATATTGCATGAGTGTCGCTGTGTATTCATTTAAGAGATTATTCACACTTTATCTGAGATGTTAAGACTGATCACCTTAATTTTGAATGTAGGGTGTGAACAGGATCTTGATGGCTGCATGGGAACGGGGACGTGGTAGGCGTGGTGCGAACCTTATAGATGATCCGATGAGGGATGCAAATGCTTTTATGGCTGCGTAGTGCACGAATTTGTGACTTGTACAACTGAACAGGCAAGTACACTGGGTCATCCAAGTAATACCTCAAGTGAGTGAGGGTCGAATCCCACGAGGATTTCCGGATTAAGCAAACTTTGGTTATCCTGCAGATCTTAGTCAGGCGAATAGAAGGATAGTTATTGTTTGTTGTAGGCGCATAAACAAGCAATAACAGTAAACGTAGAAACAGTAGTGAGAGATCAATTAAGGCTTCGGAGATGCTTCTTCTTCTGGATTACCCTACTCAAAATGCCACAGACAAGGTCGGATCTTTTGGATTAGAGACTGACGCTCTATGATTCTAGCCTTTAAAGCCACATGAACCTCAATTACCCCTGACTAACGAGGTTTTATATCACATACCCCAATTAGCCCAATTAACTTGTTGGAACCCGTGAGGCATTCTCAAGTTGTAGCTCAATACTATCCGAGTCAGGACTCGTAAGGAACTCATGTAGAATCAAGATTCATAAGGATGAAGAACGACAATGCCTCATAGAATAGAATCAAACATAGATTGAAGTAGAAAAGTAATTCCATTAATCCATAGGAATCAGCAGAGCTCCTAACATTAACCTAGGAGGTTTAGTTGCTCATACTGTACAGAGAGTAATGTGTAATATTCTAATGTAGTGGAGAAGATCCTAAACAATGGTGATCTTCCCTTATATATACTCAGACTAAACCTAAAGAGACATTAATTATAATTAGAAATTACAAAAATGAAATAAACTAAGCTAAAGGTGTGAAAATCCACTTTTGGATCCACTTGGTGAGTGTTTGAATTGAGCTTGGCGTCCAACTTGAAAGAGTGGGCGTTGGACACTTACTAGAGAGTAAATATGCTGCTTCTGTGCTCCCCTTGTGGCGTTGAACGCCAGGTTTGGGTGTTCAACGCTGGCTTTGGTCCTCTTGGGGCGTTGAATGCCCACTAGGGGGTAGTTTGGGCGTTCAACACCCATTTTGGCCGGTTCAATTCAAAGAAAAGTATAAACCATTATATATTCCTGGAAAGCTCTAGAGGTTAGCTTTTCAACACGGTTGATAACATGTTATTTGGACCTCTATAGCTCCAAAAATGCTCGTTTGAATGCATGGAGGTCAGAATCTGATAGCATATCCTATGCTTTCCTTGCCTCTGAATCAGACTTTGCCAAAACTTGCCGAATTCAACCAAAATTCACCTAAAATCATGGGAAAAACACAAAATCTCAAAGTAGTATCCAAAAAGTGAATTTTGCACTAAAACCTACTAAAACATATTAAAACTTAACAAAATATATTAGAAATACTAAGAAAATGATGCCAAAAAGTGTATAAAATATCCACTCATCAATGCGGTAAACACCATGGCTGAGGCTGTGCATGAATTTGCAACTGCTACAACACGAGCAATTGACCATTTAGGAGAAAGGAATGGAGATCATAATGGAGGATGTAATGGTGAGCGCAATGGAGATTGTAATGGTAATGAAGGTGTTTGAAATCACAATAACCCTATGATGCTGGCAACTTTTCTGAAAGCAAATCTACCCAAGTTTAGAGGAAAACTGGTGGCTACTGAAACTGATAACTGGTTCTGTAGTATCAAAAAGTCACTGCAAGTGCAACATGTGCCAGAAGGACAACATGTGGAGTTTGCAACCTATATACTGGAGGGAGAAGCTGAACACTGGTGGCATAGAGTGCAACACTTGTTGAGATAGGAGGTGGAAAAGATTGTCTGAAATACTTTAAAGAGGAATTTTACAAAAAGTATTTTTCTAGATCCGTTTGTGAATATGTCAGTAGCAAAGTATAGCAAAAAATTTGAGGATCTGTGCCAATTCTTTAAGATCTCTTAGGAAAATCCAGATGATTTTGAAAAATGGAAGTGTTTGAAGTACGAATGTGGAATTTATGATGATCTAATGCATTCGTTAGTACGACTAGAAATACGAAATTTTGCGGAGTTTGTCAATAAGAGTCAGCTGATGAAAAACTGTGAAAATAAGATGGCAGCATCAAGGATGAGTCATCCAAGCTTACCACCAAGAAACTTTAATAATTTCCATCGGCATGCGGTGTGAAATAAGTTTATATTGTGAAATAAGTTTATTTTCACCTTTTGTTATGATTTATAACTTATTGTGTATGACTGCTATCCTTTGCAATGTGTTTTTCCTATAAAAATATACTCTGAAAATGTATACACATTTTTAACGGCGAATTTGGCTCATATGCTATATTAATAGAGTTAGAGTTTTAGGGGAACAGATTAGTAACACCATGTTTTTGGTATGATCATGACGTGTTAGAAATTGGGTCGTTATAGACTCTTGCCTCATTATTCTCTTTCTTTCTCTCAAAAATCTCTCTTTTACTCAAACATTCAATTTTTTTTTTCAGTTTTTTCTTCTCTCAACTTCTCTTTTTTCTCTTGTTTTTCAATTTGGTCATATCTTAAGGACCCCTTTGAGAACTTTTGCACTTTTTGTTCCTTTAAATACACATCTCCACCTACAACATACTAAACAAATTCTTGCACCATTGGTTTTAAAGAAAAATGAAAGATAGGATTAGAAAACTCTTTTTATGTTGATATTTATGATTCTTCGTAAAATCTGCAACTTTGAATTTGGTCTTATCCTGAAAATTTTCTCCTTTAGAAACTTTTATAGAATTGGAGTCTAAAGAGAGGCAAGTTGTACTACAGTAAATGTGGAAGATAGCGGTGGCTAATTTACGGTTGTTTATCCAACCGCCACAAATTGGCAAGATTGGGCAGTTATGGAAGTGGTTTGTATTTCAGCTACAAAAAGAATTAAGATAACGGCGGTTCTCTTCCCAATGGCCACAAATCAAATCAAGAAGAGAGTGATGAGTGATGATTTGTGCCGATTCAGAAATTTAGACAAAATAAAATTTCTTCCGTTGCAAGTATAGTCCAAACCTGCAATGGATCTTCTCAATAAAATTTTAAATTCAAAGGTGTCACAGTCAATACAAAATAACCGGGAGTTTTAAGTCCCGGGTCATCTTCCCTAGGAGTTACAATGAAATGCTCAATTATTGGCTATGGGGGATTTGAGGGTTTTGATTATAGGAGGCAAGAAATTAAAATGGCAAGTAATTAAATGGAAAGCAAGTAAAAGCAATGAAAATGGAAATTAAATGGCAAAAAGAGGCTCTTGGCAATAATTGGAGAATTAAGAATTCCTATCCTAGTTATGGACCACAAACATGGTAATTGTGTAGAATTAATCCCAACTAGTCTATCCTAACATCGAGAATAAGTCAAAAGGGCATAATTG
Organism: Arachis hypogaea; assembly: GCF_003086295.3. Classification (NCBI taxonomy): domain Eukaryota; kingdom Viridiplantae; phylum Streptophyta; class Magnoliopsida; order Fabales; family Fabaceae; genus Arachis; species Arachis hypogaea. Next base: position 65,177,194 of record NC_092054.1, on the reverse strand, counting down.
ATCTCAATCCACAAGTCCTATCCAACTCTATCAATGGAAGGCTTAGGGTTAGTAGAAACCAAATCAACCAACAATACTTACACAATGTAGAATGGACATCCACCACTCAAGTTCACCTAATTATCCAATTTTCCTACCAAGAGTGTGAAAAAATAGGCAAAAATCTAACCAAGCATTTTATCAAACACTTGGAAGGCATAAAAAGAAAGCATGATAAAATAAAAAGAAATAATAAATTTTATAACTACCATATGGATGAAAACAATAATAACAACTAAATTAAACAATAAGAAACATAAAACATGAATTGCATTAATTGAAATTAAAAGTAACAAAGTGTCATAAACATAAAGGAACAAAATAAAGGAAATAACAAGTAGAATTAAAGAACAAGAGTGCAAGAACAATAAATGGCAAGGAAAACTAAATGAAAACAAGAATTAAACCTAAATTTAAAGAGATGTCTAACCTAATCTACCCTAATTCTAGAGAGAAGGGAGAGCTTCTCTCTCTAGAATATGACCTAAAGCATGTTTCTAATCTACCCTAATTGCTCTCCACTTGACATGGAATGATGCCTTTTTGATATAGCACTCAATCAGCTTCAGGAAGTCCAAAACTGGGCTCTGGAGGCCCAGAAATCGCCCCCAACATTTTCCTTTAAGTGAGTCACGTGCACTGATTCGTGCATACGCACAGATGTGTGCGTACGCACACATGGATGTGCTCCTTCTTTGATCTCTTCATATTTTCTCCCTATTGCATGCTTCTCCTCCACTCTCTTCAAGCCATTCCAACTCGTTATACCCAAAATCACTCATAAAAAATATCAAGGCATCGAATGGAATGAAAGTGGAATAAAGTTGGTTAAATTAAGCACAAAATAGCATGTTTTCACAATTAAGCTCAATTTAAGGAGAGAACACAAAAGTATGATATTTGGATGAATAAATGTGGGTTTATATGATGAAATCCACTCAAATCAATCCAAAATTTATCGTCAAATATGGATTCATCAATTCCCCCACACTTAAACAATAGCATGTCCTCATGCTAATCACTATCAAAGGAGAAGGGTAAAAGGGCAAACAACTTATTTAATGCAACTATTTACATGGATGCAACTATGTTAAATACTATCTACCTATATCTATATATGGTTCCCTATGGAGTTTGGCAAAAATAAACAATAGAATTCCAATAATCCAAAATAAGTCATTAGGGCCAAAACAAGGAATTAAGGTAATATGATCCACATCCAAATATTTGATTTGAAGTTTTCAAAATTAATTTCAACAGCTTGCAAGAAAACATAAAATAAGGGATGGAAACATAGAATTGAGCAATCAAACCCCTCACCGGATGTGTATACACTCTAGCCGCTCAGTGTTTAGGGCTTAATCACTCAATTCTCCTTTAATCATATTTTCTAGGATTTGCTAGTCATCAACAATCAACAAATACTTGATGAATGAATGCAAATATCATGAGGACTTTTGAGGGTTATAACGGGGCTAGGGTAAGGGTAGGATTAATATGGTTAAGTGGACTTAGTAAATTAGATCTCTGATTAGCTCAAGTATCCCACCTAATCCTATATCACCCTATATACACAAAAGAGAACAACCTAACATCCCATTCACCTCTTTTTCTCAATCACTCATGCATTCTTCTTTCTAATTCAACCACATATGGATTCTTTTATTTAACATTATTATTATTATTATCATTCATTCCTTTTTTTCTTTTTCTTTTTTCTCTCTTTTTTTTCAAAAAGTATATACAACAAAATTTCTCTTTTCTTTTATCATAAAATAGAGATGCATATGTTTCTAAGTAATGAATGCATCAGTGACCCATTTTTTCATATTTTCTCAATGAATACCTAAAGTAAACTAACTACCAATGTGTCCCACAAATCTTCCCCCACACTTGAATAACACATACTAGTCAACCCAAGCTAATCAAAGATATAATTAATGGACATTAATGATTTTTTGCTTAGGGAAAAAGATGTGTTTAAAATTAGAACAAAGGGGAATTAAAGGCTCAAAAGTGATTTACAAAGGTAGATAAGGGTTGGCCATATGGGTTAAGTGAGTTCAATTCAAAAACGGCCTTAATCATACTAAATGCATTCAAAACATCAAATATAGGATATAAAGATTCAAGAAAATCTAAGATTACAATCATAAAAGAGTATAACACACAAGAACAAAATTTGTGGTTGAAAATGTGCAACCACACAATTAAAGCTCAAATCTCACTAGGTGTTTTGTTCAAGCTCTTTTCTATGTTCCACAAGAATACTTCAAGCAAGTTGAAAAATAAGTTTCAAATCTAATCAATGGAACGCTCTAAAAGGGATTTCTTGAAAATTTTCTATTGTTTTCACCAAACTTATTTCCTATACTAGGCAACATGCAAATATTTACTACTATAAAACTATAAGCAAACTAAGATATATATATATAGCTAAGCAAAGTGTAATGCAATGAAATACTAAACAAATATTCACAAAACATAACTATCAAAACAAAAAAATAGTGCAAAGTGTTGAGAAAGAGAAACTTACGCTCCAAAATTGCGGATCCTCCCCCACACTTAAACGTTGCACGGTCCTCCGTGCATGCACATAATCTGGGGGATGAAGAAATAAGAGGTTCCATAGTCAGCTGGTGGACACTGGGGCTCAGGCTACTGTATAAAACAAATAAAGAGGAATTGAGAAAAAGTAAGATGTGTGTGGTATGATAAAAGACAATGCGTGTATTCTAAGTGTGCACTGTTTAGAACAAACACATCGGTCGAGTGAAAACGGTAACCACATAATCAAAAGAACTAGCATGTGTTCCTCAATTAAGTGGCCTAGGTTGCAAGTAAAGAATAAGCAAGGGATAGGGCACAAACAAACCTAGGTAACCACAACTAAAGTGAATTGAATTTTGAGATATTGAATATTGAAATTATGCAAGTGAAAGTGCAAAATGAAAAGAAAATGGCACAATCAACAATAACCAATTCCATGATAAAAAGAAAACTACTTGTTCATCCTTAAACATAATGAAATACTCACATGGTAAAGGTACTTGTTGCAAAAAGTGACAAGCTTGATAAGAATCAAGTTAAGTCACAGAAATAAATGCAAGGCATTAACAAGAAACAAGTACCGGTCATGTGATCAATTTGATATGAAAATCATGATGAACAAGTAATTTCATCTCAATTCACTTAAGTAAAAGTGCATAATTAATGGTTAAGATGCCAAACAAGGATGTAGTTTAACGCATATAGTAGCTACAACATATGAATCAAACACAAAATTCATTTAGGCAATCAAACAAAGACTTGATGCTTAGTGCACATATTCATCAAAAATTAAACCAAACTTTAAGCAATAAGCAACCCAATCAATATCAATCAAACACTTGCAATTTATTCAATTAACAACAATTAAACTGAAACTAATATAATTACTAAAATGAAAATGGGATGCAATGAAAACTAAGTAAAACAAGTAGAAAAACATGGAAAAAGCAAGAGAAGAGAGGGGTGGAGGGGGTGGAAGTGCGTTAGGGCTTAAGTAAAACTACAGTCAAAGTTTTACCCAAAATAGCATCGGTGCGTACGCACAAACATGTGTGCGCACGCACACGAGGTGGAAAATGGAAGGTGTGCGTCCACATGAACATGTGCGAACGCTCTGAACAGAGAGGGGATTAAGAAATGTGCATACGCATAGGCCTGTGCACTCGCACAAAGCACTCTTTTTTTTAGGGAAAAGGATCATGTGTGCGAGCACACACAGGTCCGTGCGCTCGCACAGATACAAAAAGTGGCAGGGGTTCATACACACATGGTGTACCAATGCTCCCAGCAGAGGGAGTGTAGGTGAGTGTGCGTACGCACAGGGAAGTGCGCTCGCACAGGATGCACAAAAAAGGGTTTGTGTGCATGCGCACATAGTGGTGCATACGCACAGAGCACAAGAAAAATAGGGGAGCGCCCACGCACAAGTCGTGTGAGGGATCTGAACAGAGGACGCACAAGCTAGTGTCCGCGTAAGGAATTGGTAGTTGTAGAATTTATATTTCTTGTAATTTATTATGCTTTTCTTTTATACCTTCCAAGTGTTTGATAAAATGCTTGGTTGGATGTTAGAGTATATTTTTGAGCATTCTTGGCTTGGAAAGAGAAATTAGGTAATCTTGAGTCATGAATACCCAACTTATGTTGGTAATCTAGAGTGATTAGTTACTATTGTTTCCATTGACTCTAATCTCTTGCTAATTCAATTAGTAAGTTGATTAGAACTTTTGGATTGAGATTAACTAGTCCTATTTGACTTTCTCCCTATGTTGAAGATGACATTGTACTTTCTTCCGATGTTGGAGATGACGAAATAGGATTAGCTCTTGTTAATTATTGTTATGAGTGACTAGGATATAAAGCCTTAATTCTCAATCCTTGCCATGAATGTCTCTCTTTATTATTTGCTTTCTTCAATTGTTTGCTTTACTTTTCTTACCATTTATTTTCTTGCCCTTTACCAAATCAAACCCCCCTTGCTTCTTCATAGCCAATAATTGATCACTTCATTGCAATTCCTTGTGAGACGACCCGAGGTTTGAATACTTCGATTAATTTTTATTGGGGTTTGTACTTGTGACAACCAATCTTTTAAAACTTTGATTGAGCATTGCTTGTCTGTTGGGAACTATACTTGCAACGAAGATATTTCCTCTAACCGAGAAGAAATTCTTAGCCGACGGTTATGCTCTTTCAAGTTTTTGGTGCCATTGCTGGAGAATTACAATGGTGTTATGTTATTGGCTATTGTATATATGTTGATATTGTGAATATGTTTGCCTTTAGCTTCTTTGTTAGTTTTTGCTAGTTGTAGGACTTTGTTTTCTTTGTTTCTTGTTAGCTTTTGTTTTTGTTTTTTCTTTCACTATGAGTTCTCATCCCTTTGGCTATGAGTTTGGTTACAATTATGTTGTAGGGAATAAAAGCTTCAATGAGGAACCATATTATGGGAATGGATATCAAATTTGGGAGGAGCCACATGCTTATGGTCAACCTTCATGGAAACAACCCGCTCCAATCTCTCATGGCTACAATCTACCCTATAATGTACATAATTATGAACCAAACCCTCAACATTATTATCAATCATACTCCCAAGCCTCACACCACCATTCACCTCTATATGACCCTAACCCATATCCACCATACCAACCACCATATGAACCATACCTAGAACCACCACATTCCCAATACCAATATTCCCATGAACCACAAATTTCTTATACACCACCTCAAGATTTTCACCAATATGAACTACCTTCTAACTACAATACCTTTCTCTCAAATAATGAACCCTCTCTTCCACCCCCACATTCAATGGACCAATCTCTCCAACCCTAAGGCAGGAACAACAAGAACTACTAATTCATTGCCATAAGCAAGGAGAAGTGTTGGCTAACTTAACCGAAGTAATGAACCAAATGGCCTCTTTGTGCACAACTATCCAAAACACCCTTATTGCTAAATGTGGAGGATTAGTTGAGGAGCACAATGAGAAGGAGAATTTGGAACTTCAAGGTGAAGAAAAGGTGTTGAGACAAGAAGTGAAACAAGAGGAGGAGGTAGAGATTATTGAACAAGAGGAAGAAGTGGTTAAAGATTTAAGAGATGTTGAGTGCAAGGAGGAATCTAGAGTTGAAGAACCTTCTTCCATGGAGTTTGAACTTGATGTCAAAGAGGATAGTGCACAACCTCCAAGGCATGATGTGATTGAAGAATTAGAAGAAGTGGGGCAAGCACCAAGTTCCCCTATATATGATAATTTCGCATCAACATATGATCCTTTTGAGTTTGAAGAATCCTTCCCCATTGGACTTGGAATTGATGATGAGGTAGATTTCACTAAACCTTCTATTTATGATTTGAGTGATGGGGAAGAGCTTGAAGAAATTGGTAAGGAAGAACTTGAACTTGAGGAAGCTTGGCAAAAGGTAAAGCTTGAAGAACCTTGCCAAGTGATGGAAGCCTCTGAAAGAGTATGGACGGGAGTGGAACGTGCTTTGTCAAGACCGTTGGGAACTCCTCTACCTAAGTTGTCATCTAATCCTTCATTTGAGTGGGTAAAACTTCTAACTCTTAGCTTTATTATCCCACTTGAATTTGGTTTGCTTGAAACGGATGGCCAACTTAGAGCGCTTTGTGGAATTAAGTGTAAGAGGAGGATGTTTAGTGGTTGACATTGTAAGTCTAGGCTCATTATCGTTGGAAGCTCAAAATTGAGGAGCAAGGGTTGGACTAGTGCTCAATTGAATGGGTCTAGGAGGATAGTTTGGTGCCTTAGTGAGACTTCAACCTTCTTACAACCCGGAGAGGATTACCATTATCAATTTCAAGACGGGTGTGAAAGCAAAGTGTGGGATCCCGGATTACAAGAGGAGGATCAACTTTGGGAGCTCATGGTTTGTGAAGAACTCCATCAAAGCTCATTTGCACACGCGTGAAGATGTGGTTGCCAGGTGACGCATACGTGTGACATGACGCGTACGCGTTAGAAGTAAAACGCCAGACGACGCGTACGCGTGGCCGATGCGTACGTGTCACAGCAGGCACGTGACCTCATTAAAGTGAAAATGCTGGGGCAATTTCTGAGCTGCCCAGGCCCAAATTCAACTTATTCCTAAGGCTATTTCATGCAGAATTCAAGCTTAGGCAAAGGAGGAGCAATTAGTTGTAGGTTAGCATCATGTAGTTTAGTTTTCTAGAGAGAGAAGCTCCCTCTTCTCTCTAGAATTAGGGTTCTTAGGGTACTTTGCATCTTAGATCTAGGGTTCAATTCTTGTTTTCCTTTAGTTTGCCTTGTAATTTCTTGTTCCTATATCTTAATTCTCTTAGTTTGTAGTGTTAATTTCCCTTTTCATGCCTCTTTTATGTTTATGAACTCTTTGTTGGATTTGAATTTTCTTTTAATGCAATTGAGGTTTTATGTTTCTTTCTTATTTAATTGAGTTGTTATTATTGTTTCCTTGCAATTGGTAGTTGTAGAATTTATATTTCTTGCAATTTATTATGCTTTCTTTTTATGCCTTCTAAGTGTTTGATAAAATGCTTGGTTGGATGTTAGAGTATATTTTTGGGCATTCTTGGCTTGGAAAGAGAAATTAGGTAATCTTGAGTCATGAATACCCAACTCATGTTGGTGATTTAGAGTGATTAGTTAATATTGTTTCCATTGACTCTAATCTCTTGCTAATTCAATTAGTAAGTTGATTAGGACTTTTGGATTGAGATTAACTAGTCCTATTTGACTTTTTCCCTATGTTGAAGATGACATTGTACTTTCTTTCGATGTTGGAGATGACGAAATAGGATTAACTCTTGTTAATTATTATTATGAGTGACTAGGATAAAAAGCCTTAATTCTCAATCCTTGCCATGAATGTCTCTCTTTATTATTTGCTTTTTTTAATTGTTCGCTTTACTTTTCTTGCCATTTATTTTCTTGCCCTTTACCAAATCAAACCACCTTTGCTCCTTCATAGCCAATAATTGATCACTTCATTGCAATTTCTTGTGAGACGACCTGAGGTTTGAATACTTCGGCTAATTTTCATTGGGATTTGTACTTGTGACAACCAATCTTTTAAAACTTTGATTGAGCATTGCTTGTCGATTGGGAACTATAATTGCAACGAAGATATTTCCTCTAACTGAGAAGAAATTCTTAGCCGATGGTTATGCTCTTTCAGGTTGTTGCCCCCATTTGGGCGTTCAACGCCAGGAATGAATATCCCTTCTTGGCGTTGAACGCCAATGACATTCCTCTTTGGGAGTTCAACACCCTCAGAGATGTCTAGGACAGCAGTTTGGTGTTCCTCTGCTAGCTTTTCTTCCTTTGATCTCTTATTGTACTGAGGTTGGGTGTCTAAGGCTTTCCCACTCCTCAGTTGAATAGCCTAGCATTCCTCTGTTATCTGCTTAGATAATTGTAGCCTTGTTTGACTCAGCTGGGTTTCTACATTCCTGTTAGAAGCCCGAGTTTCTCGCAAAGCCTCTTGCAATTTCAGTAGTTGCTGGGCAAGGGCATGCAGTTGCTGAGTCAATGGGCCATCCTATTCTGGAGGGTTAGGTTCAGTAGATATTGCCTTAATCTCTCCTTTCATAGAAGTCTCAGCAGCTGAGTACAGATGATGATTAGTGGCAACTGTCTCAATAAGCTCGTGAGCCTCTTCAATGGTCTTTCTCATATGTATAGAACTACCAGCAGAGTGGTCCAAAGACATTTTAGCCATGTCTGAAAGTCTATAGTAAAAGATGTCTAGCTGTACCCATTCTGAAAATATTTCAGTGGGATATTTTCTTAGCATCTTTCTATACCTTCCCCAGGCATCATGAAGAGATTTATTACTCTCTTACTTGAAGCCTTGGATGTCCAACCTTAGCTAAGTTAGCTTTCTTGGAGGGAAGAATTGATTTAAAAACTTGTCTACTAGCTGTTTCCATGTTTTTAGCCTAGATTTGGGCTGGTTATCCAACCATCTCTTTGCTTAGCCCTTTACAGCAAAAGGAAAGATCAATAGTCTATAGACATTTTGGTCTACTCCCTCACTGTGTACTGTGTCAGCAATCTGTAAAAAATCTGCCAAGAACTCTGTAGGTTTTTCCTGTCGAAGTCCAGAGTACTGGTAGTTCTGCTGTACCAGAGTAATGAGTTGAGGGTTCAGCTCAAAGTTACTTGCTCTGATGGGGGGTATGCTAATACTTCTTCCATAGAAGTCAGTAGTGAGGATTGTATAGAATCCCAAAATTCTTCTAAACTCTTCATTCCCATTTGGGTTCATGATGAAAGAAAGGTAGAAGAAGGAAATAAAGAGAAAATAAAATAAAATTATTTTTGTTTTTATTGTTATTTATTAATTAAATTCGAAAATAAAAGCTTAAGTAATTAAAAAGATTTGAAAATTAGATGATATAATTCAAAAAAGAAGAGAGAGAAAGATAGAAGATATTTTCGAAAATTAGGAGAGAGAAGAATTAGTTAGGAGGTTTTGAGAAAGAAGAAAGAGAAAACAAGTAACTAATTAAGAAAGATTTGAAAACAAGATAAGATAGAAGATTAGAAAAGATTTGAATTTAAGATTTAAAGTTAGAAAAGATAAGATAGAAATTGAAAAGATTTGAATTTGAAATTTGAAATTAGAAAAGATAAGAATTTGAAAAAAGATTTAAAAGAGATTTGAAAGAGATAATATTTGAAATTTGATTTTGAAATTTGAAATTTGAAAATTGAAATTTTAAATTTTGAAAATTGAATTTTAAAATTTGAATTTGAAATAAGATAAGATAAGATTTTTGAATTTTTAAAGAAAGATAGAAAGATAAGATAGTGAGTAATTTGAAAAAGATATGATTTTTGAAAAGATTTGAATTTGAAATTTAAAACTAAGATAAGATAAGATAATGATTTTGAAATCAAAATTTGAAAAACCTTTTGAAATTTTCGAAAATTAAGATGAAAGAAAAGATATATTTTTTTATTTTTTTAATTAATTAAGAAAGAGAAAAACAACAAAAAGATACCAAACTTAAAATTTTTAGATCTAAGACACCTAGAATTCGAAAATTGCAAAGAAAAACACAAAGAGACATCAAACTTAAAAATTTTAAGATCAAAACAAGAAAAAAAACAAGAACACTTTGAAGATCAAGAAGAACACCAAGAACAAAACTTAAAGAATTCAAAGAAAACAAGAACATGCAAAAGACACCAAACTTAAAAATTTTGAAAACCAAATATACCAATTTCGAAAATTTTAAAAGAAAAGACACAAGAAGACACCAAACTTAAAGATTGACACAAGACTCAAACAAAAGACACTATTTTTGAAATTTTTTTTTGAAAAAGACTCAAGAAATTGGAAAAAAACTCAAACAAGAGCAATAACAAAGACTCAAACCAAAGATAAAGATTGATAAAGAAAAGTAAAGTTTTTTTTGAAAAAGTTTTGATTTTTTTTCAAAAAAGAAGAAGAAAATAAAAGACTCAAACAAAATTAAAAGCAATACCTAATCTAAGCAACAAAATAATCCTTTAGTTGTCTAAACTCGAACAATCCCCGACAACGGCGCCAAAAACTTGGTGCGCGGAATTACACTTCGCACAACTGAACCAGCAAGTGCACTGGGTCGTCCAAGTAATACCTAAGTGAGTCAGGGCCGATCCCATGAGGATTGTGATTTGAAGCAAGCTCTGGTTATTTTGTAGATCTTAGTCAGGCAGATTGAAAGGTTGGTTGACTATTTAAAGCCCATAAAAGTAAAATAAAGATAACGTTACTCAGTTGATGGTGAATGCAATGATAAGAAGATGGTTAAGGCTTCAGAGATGCTTTGTTCTTCTGAATCAATTCGGTTTCATTGTCTCCTCCAAATGTGAATGATTTCTTCTATGGCAGGCTGTATGTGATCAACGCCTTTCTTGAGAGGTCGCTAATGCTCCTCCAGATCTGGACCCCACGGTTATTACGGATCCAGTCTGATTGAAGGTGAAGCTCCTGCAGTCCATTCCCCTTAGTGATCCTACTCAAAACACCATAGACAAGGTCGGATCTTTCGAATCAGAGAATGATGTGCCTTTGGTTCTAGCTTTTACCACAAAGAACCTAATCTCCCCATACCTCGGCTGAACTGGTGTCTTGAGAAGTCCCAAACGAAGTCGTGGATTAGCCGTCTAAGAGATGTATAGCTAGTGCTTCATTATTGTCCGATGAAAGACTCATTCCGAACCCATGTAGAATGAGATAACCTTGTGCTGGTTCAACGCATTCATAAGGATAAAGAATGAAGATACATCTTAGAATAGGGAATCAAACACGAATTAAAGATAAAACAGTAATATTTTTATTAATCCATAAAACTCAGCAGAGCTCCTTCCCTCAACCTAGGAGGTTTAGAGACTCATACTGATGGAAAATACAATGTAAAACGTTTAAAGTGTCAAAAAGTCCTTAACAAAGAGTGATGTTTTCCCTTAAATACTAAACTAATGATTAAAGATTACAAAAGAAGTGTAAAACAGTCTTTTAGTGTGAAAATCCACTTCAGAAGCCCACTTGGTGAGTGTTTGGGCTGAGCAAAAGAGTGAGCCACGTGCTAGGAGGGCTCTAGGGTGTTGAACGCTGGCTAGGGGCACCTTCTTGGGCATTGAACATTGGTCACTCCTCCCTTGGGCGTTGGATGCCAGAATAGGGCAGATAGCTGGCGTTGAACGCCAGTTTTGGGCCTTTAATTCTAAAGCAAAGTACAGACTATTATCAATTGCTGGAAAGGCCTGGATGTTTGCTTTCCATAGCCATTGAGAACTCTCCATTTGGACTTCTGTAGCTCCAGAAAAGCTCTTTCGAGTGCGAGGAGGTCAGATCCGGATAGCTTCTGCAGTGCTTTCTCTGCCTCTGAATCAGACTTTTGCTCCACCTCTTCAATTTTAGCCAAAAAATACTTGAAATTGCATAAAAATACACAAACTTAAAGTAGAATCCAAAAATGTGAATTTTGCACTAAAACCTATAAAAACTTAATAAAACTTAAACAAACATACTAAAAACTATATGAAAATGATGGCAAAAAGCGTATAAAATATCCGCTCATCAAGGATCAACTAAAGAGTGTAGTGAAGAGGAGAACATGGAGCCTCAAGGGAAATAAGAAGAGTTATAGCATGAATTACAACAAGAGGAGGAAGGTGAAACAATTGAACAGTAAGAGGAAAAAGGAAAATTGAGGGAAATTAATCAAGAAGTTGGTTTTATCACTATTGATTTTTTGTGCACCTTGGTCAATATCGTCAATGATCTTGATGAACCTCTCCCCATTGATTTGGAATAGAGGTTGATATAGACTTCACACAACCTCCTTGTTATGACTTGAGTGATGGGGAAGAGTTGGTTGGTGAGGAAGTAGTTGTTAACTGAGAAGTGTAGGTCCTCATGCAAGAATCTAGGAAAGCAATTCCGTTTCAAGAGCACATTGAGTGGGTAACAATATCACCAATGAGCTTCGTCGGCCCCCATCAATATGGTATCTTGGAAACGGATCATCAACTTAAGGCCCTTCTTGGGTTGTTAAATGGGGGAGAATTGGATGTTGGTTACAAAAAGGGGTCAAGATTCATTAAAGAAGCCAAATTAATATTTGAAATTCAAGTGTGGTGCAAGGCTCAATTGAGAGGACTCCAGGATTTATTTGGGTGCTTTAATAGGAATGTTGGAGCTAGTTCATCCAAATTGAGGCATAATAATTAAAAAGAAAGTGGCTGCACGATTAAAGTATGGGATTCGGGCATATGCTTCAACAACCAACAATCTTGGGTCCTAATTGCTTGCTTGAGGTTGCTTGAAAACTTGATGTGCTATGTTTAGGATCTCGGAGAATTTTGCTAGAACAAACACGGGTGGCAACTCAAGGATGAATGGAAGCACAAGCCTCCTTGACATGAGCTCTTCAAAAATTCCAATTTAAGGACTTTAAATAAAAGTGCTAGGTGGGAGACACCCCACCATGGTAATGTAACAACCCTGATTTTCGAGTATGCGAGATCTTTTTTGAAGGCATGGATTTCTCCGGAAGATCAGTAAAGGGAACACCTCTGTTGTATCATCAAGCATCTCAATCCTCATTGTCATTATGTCATCCTTAAGCTAGAACCTCTTCTAAGGCAAGCTCGATAACGCAATCATGAAGAACCTAGTTTTTGAACCGTATCGGTTAGGAGTTTTGATTCTAGTTTTCGTAAATAGTCTCTGTTTGATGAATCGGAGTTGATTCATGAGAGAATATAGATAATAGTATAATATTATCATTATATTAGTATTAGAAGATGCTTGAATGATGTTATAAGATTACCTGGTCTGTTTTAGTTAAAAACAGGAAATCGGTTTAACTGGGTTCACAGTTTACTGGTGCAGCTTAGCACCAGCACTTCTGAAGACTTTAGCGATGCTAAGGCCTCATCATACATGTTCTATTCTCATAATAAATATATTACTAGTGTCATTTACGCTAGTAGCTCAGAAAATAATTTTTAGAGATGTTTTTACAAGTGTTCCGATACATCTAGTTTTAGTAGTTATACACTTAAGATATTTTAATATTATTTTAACCCACCTCCAAGCCAACCAATCACAACTCACCTTACACCCCCAATACCTCCAAGGCTGCCTTATTTGCTCATTGTGGCCGAAAATCATCAAGAGAAAAAGGAGAGAAAGTTCTTGGTTCATAAATCTTCAAAGCTTGATTTCTTCTAAACTAAAACTCAAATCAAAACTCCGATTTCACCAAAATGATCCTCTCTTCTTCCTCTACATAATCATATAACATATCAAGGTTGGAAATAAGGTGAGATGGCTGTCTCCCTCCCTCTTCAATTTGGTTTTCAAGGAAACATGCTTAAACAAGTGTTTTCTTGATGTTTTTCCTTAGATCTCTTGCTTAGCTTGACTTGAGGGCCAAGAAACATTAATTTCCAGCAAGTCTAAGGTGAGATATCCCTTCCTAATGTGCTGAGAGAGATTTGGTCAGTTGAGGGTTTGTGGATTTAAAGTTGTTCTTGTGGTGATTTAGGAGGAAAAAGTGCTTAAGGACCACCTGAAAGTATAACCGAATTAGGAGTAGCAAAACCAGGTAGGGTTTGACAAAATTAATCTTGATTATTTGTGTTTGAGTTGTGTGAATGTTGTATGATTTTTTTGTGCTAAAAATTGGTTGCATATATGATTGATTCTTGGTGAAAATTTGGTGAAATTTTGATGAAATTTGATGAAATTCAAGCTTTGTGTTCATGTTCTTGGGGCTGCTGGAAAAAAACCCTAGGCTTAAATTGAAGTTCAATTTGTGTTTAAATCATGTAGAAAAGATGGGATTTTAGTGGCTGCTAATTTATTATGAATTATAGGAAAAATCGGTTGCTGAAAAGACTGAAAAACGGGTAAAAATAGAGAAAGAATCTGAAGAATTTATGAAGAACATGAAGAACACTTTGAGTGTAATGAAGAACAGTGAACAACAGGCTTTAGATCTTTAAAAGGACAAGGAAGTAAAATTTTTGGTGTTTAAGGGGTTATTCGGTAATTTCTGAAAGTTAGGGTGGTTAAAGTAGAAATATTAAAAGTTACGGGTGGTAAAAAGTGAATTTTAAAGGTTAAAGGTTAAAGTAAAGTTAATTTTCGAAAATTTAATAATAAAATAATAAATAATAATAAAATATTTATAATAATATTTAATTAAAAATAATATTTTAACAAAAATAATAAAATAATGCAGAAAAGACAGTTTTCTGTAAAAGCTTTAGAAAGACAACTTTAAACTCAGAATCTCATAATTATTTTCATAAAACACTTAGGGAGTGGTAATAACATATTAGTGAGGCAAAGATAAAATAAAGATAAAGAGTTAAAGAAAAGATAAAAACCAAAGAAAAGTCTGTAAAGTTTTAATGACAGAAAAACAGACAGAGATTAGTGAACGAACTAGAGCAACATAGTTAGTCCTTGAGTTGCGACTAAGGTTAGGTATAATATGAAAAGTTAAACTGTTTCAGTATAGACTTAATGAACCTATACTTGAGACAGGCTAACTATTCATACCAAAATTTACATAAGCTTTAAATACATACGTTAAATCGGAAAACGAGAGCAAAGTAAAGAGACTAAGAGAAAAAAGTAAACAGAGTAGAGTAAAGAGACTGAGAGAAAAGAATAATCAAAGCAGAGTAACGAGATAAAGAGAGAAGAGTAGTAAAACCCATGAATTGATAATCATTGATTATGGGAATAACCTATGAACTGTTGATAATCTTTGATCTCGGGGAAACCCACGAAATGAGGATTGTGTTTGTTGTGTATTGATCTCGGGGAAACCCATGAATTGAGGATCGTGTTTGTTGTGTATTGTTCTCGAGGAAACCCACGAACTGAGGATCGTATTTTTTTTATATGTTGATCTCGGGGACGCCCACAATCTGAGGATCACTGTTTCCCCTTGTGCGTATATTAAGGAGTCGAGCCTTGCGCCGACTGCCAGTAGTCACGAAGGAGTGGTATTCTTAACCACCGACACGTATGCACGAAGGACACAATGGGAAACCATATCTGGGACTTGTTCCTAGGTAATGTCGGGATGCAGGGTGTAAACCGGCACATGAGCTCATGGCCTGCATAGGACAGACATGCATCATACTTGGTTGTGCATTTCCTCTGTTATGATTGTTGAATGAATGTATGCTTTGTTTGTTTGTATTCTATTCTCTGTGTCTGTGTCTTAATTTCTTGTATTCTTTCGTTTGTGTTTTGCATTCTATTTTCTCTATTTATTTGTTTCTTCTATTTATTGCTTTTCTGTATTTTGCTATTCGTCTTCTAAACAACACAGAATTAATGAACTTAACTAATAACCCTGGCCTTACTAAGAACTCCCCAGTTCTTACCCCTTCTCTCTCCCTTCCCCCTTCAGATGGAAGCATGAGTTCCCTTCTGTAATTTGCTGACGATTGTACGCAAAAAGGATTCCACTCTAGGTAGTCTTCTGAGTCTAGAGTGAACTTCGTTTTTGTTTATATGTATATACTGTTAGACCAGCCAACGTCTGCACCCCGTTCGTATGCGCACTTTAGCCTAAATCCTGTGTATGAGACTCCTGTTGTGTGGCTACTTGATGGAGTACCAGTGGGACGTCATATGGCAATGAATGATCGTGCAGAGGAGTAGTAGACGACCTTCCACCTTTTGATGATGTTCCACCTGACTTGAGTTTTGAAGACTTAGAATGTACTTTCCATCGCTTTAGTAGTTTAGAGGGACTAGGTGAGTATAGAGTCTAGGCTAGCCTGGGTGCCAGCTTAGGGACTTCTTGAACAGGTCAGGGCTTGGGATGTTGTATGTATATATATGTATATAGTTATTATCTAGCTATATCTAGGGGTGTTCTAACTAAAAGTCTATACTCTAATAAAGGCTGAATCACCGAATGTTGTCAACTACTTGTGATGTATGTATGTGTGATTGTTTATAACTATTTTATCTGTTATTACTTATGAATTGATTATGAATGATTCCGTCTATTAATCCAAACGTTTCAAAAAAAAGTACCTCCCAAAATAACTACGTTTTTAACAGCGAATCAGGCTCATATAATAAATAATATATAATAATTAGGAAGACAAGTTGGTAACGCTCAGTTTCCGGTATGATCTAGACATACTGAAAATTGGGTTGTTACAGGTAACATCCTTCTAACTCCTCTTTTCTTTTAGCTTTTGTTTATTGAATTTTGTTTTCCTTAATTAGCTTAGTTTAATTGGATTCTAGGCTTAATTTATTTGCATTTTAGTTTTGATCATATATTTTTGAGGAATAATATGTTTTGAGGATGAAAACCTTTGATTGATATCACGCTTGGTGCCTTAAAGGCATTAAAATTTTGCAGAAACAGGGCAGTGTGCGTATGCACACACTTGTGCATACGCACAAAAGTCCCATTTCCATTGATGTGTGCGTACGCATGCATAGTTATATATGCACACCCTAAATTTTGCTCCCTGTTGGGTGCACACGCACAGACCTATGCGTGAGCACATATGACCCTATTTCGCTTAAAAAAAATTGTACCTTCTGTGCGTACGCACACCTCTTAAATGCCTCTCTACCTGGTGCATATGCACATCATTATGCTTATGCACTCCCTGCATTTTCCATTTAGTGTGCGTGCGCACACCTGTCCATATATGTTGGACTATATCCTGGTTTGGCATTCTAATAAAGAATTGTGCACTTTTGAATCATTACGATGATATTTTGGATTGAAATTTCAATAATGTACTTGTTTGTTGCTTTGATTTACTAGCACCAAACCAACTTGTAAATGTTACATATTTGGTGAAATTTTTAACAAGTGCATTGAATATTAGTGAATTTAATTGAATCGCTTGTTCATCATGATTTTCAAATCAATATAATCACATAACAAGGTACTTGTTTCTTTCTAATACTTTGCATTTGTTTGAGTTGACTTGAATTGATTCTAATCAAGCTTGTCACTTTTTGCAATAACCACCTTATCCATGTGATTATTTCATTATTCTTGAGGATGAATAAGTAGTCTTCTTTTCATCATTGAATTGATTATTAATTATTGTGCTATTTTATATTAATCTTGCATTTTCACTCACATAATTTCAATATCCATTATTCCAAAATTCAATTCACTTTGTTGTGTTTGCCTAAGCTTGCTTGTGCTTTAATCTTTGCTTATTCATTGCTTGAAACTTAGGCCACTTAATTGAGAAAATCATGCTAAATCTTTGTTTGTGATTTGCTATTTTAGCTGGCCGTTGTGTGTGTTCTAACCGCGCACATAATTGGAATACGCACACGGCTTATTTTTATCATACCACACCACTATGAACTCTCCCTCAATTATGTGCTTGCTTGTTTTCTATTGGCTCCATATATACATTGTATTTGCTTTCTCCTTTGCCTTTTTTGTGCCACTTGCCCTATGATTCTTAATTATACTCCATTCATTCTCTTTAAGGATGGGCCGTAAAGGCAAGGAGCCAGTAGAGGAGGAAGACAACGAGGATGGAGATACCGAGCTTGCATTAGACTTGGTAATTTTTTAGCAGCCCAAGTCCCCTGCGTCCACCAGCTGAAGGTGGAGTGCCTTAGAACTTCTATCTCCCCGGAATGTGCACATGCACGGAGGACCATGCAATGTAAGAACCGCAACTAATTAACCAGTTAATTAAGTAATTAATATTACCCCAAATTAGATTTCAAAAAGTTAGAATGAGAATTTGAGGATTAAAAGGTGATTTTCGGATTCAGTAGGTTTTTCTGAGTCAGAAAATGTTCTTTCTGCGAAAAACTACGAATCGGCAGTTGAACCGATTAAACCGGTTCAAGTCTGCCTGGTACCGCATGAGAAAAAGTAAAAACCGGCAAAAACCTTAGAAAAATGTTAGGAATGAAAAACTGGGTGTTAATTTTAAAGGTTTGGCCTGAAGTTGGGCCAAACGGGCTAAAAATGCTAACGGGTTAGACCGGGCCCAAGTTGGGCCCAAGCCCAACATAGAAAAGGGTTCATTAGTGAACCCAATCACTCATAACACTCAAACACACCCAACACATTGCTGAAGAGAAGAAGAAAAGAAACCCCAAGAGCGCTATTCACCCATCTCTTCTCTTCGCGATATCTCGAGCTACGTTGCTCCAATTTACGTGCCATCAGCGACTACGCGTTCCTTATGAAGAGATCTACAAAACCCATATAAGAAACTGGTAAGGAAAGCTTGATTCCCTCTCAGTTTCTCTCCTCAAAATTTCGGGTTTATAGGGTTTTTGATTAAATGAGTTTTTGTGAAATTGGATATTTAGGTTCGCTCTAAGCCTTGTTTAGCCTTGGGTTTTGACATCCAAATCTATTGGAAGAGGTAAGAGCCACTAAACCCTTGTGAATTTATGTTTATTTGGAACCTTAGGTTGATTTGAGGTGATTTATATGTATATAGTTTGATTGTTGTGGCTTTGGGAGCTCTTGGAACTTAATTGTGCTTATTAGAGTGGAATTGAAAGCTTGGATTGTGGTTGGAAGCTTCTTTGTGCTAAGTTGGTATTTGGGTGCAGAAAGAGAATTGGCCAAGGTATGGTTTCAGTTTCCTCTATCTAGTATATAATATTCATGGACACATAGGCTAGTGACCAATAAGATAGGTTGAACTAAAATGATGGTTGGTGTGTTAAATATTGATGAAATAATGAATGTTGGGTTGATTTGTAATGAATTATAATGATGAGATGATGTTGAATGATTGTATAGATTGGAAGTTGGTTCCTTATGATAATTGTAGTGTTGTGATTTATGAAATGGTGGGTTTGATGGTGATTTTGATCATAAGTGTTATATAATTAATGTTGGAATTGAGAGTAATGAAATGAGAAGAAGAATGTGATAAGGTTGGTGTATTATGATACAATAGGTACATTTTGATGAAAAAATGGAGTTTTGGATGTTTTGGTATGATTTGGTATGGGTATGGTAAGATATGGTGGTAATTATAAAGTTTGGTAACATTGGGTTTTTGATGAACTTTGTCCGATCGTAACTTTTGTCTCGGTTTTTGAAATTGATTGAAATTTGTTTATAATTAAAGATCTTTGAAAACCCTTTAAATCGAAATAAAGTTTGTGGAAATTGGAATTTTGTAGAGGAAGTTATGATCCGGCAAAGTTGGTGTTAAAAATCTGAAATTCTGTAATTTTGCAGAATTTCATGATTTCTGATATGTGCGGGCGCACACCCTTGTGCGGATGCACACCCTGCAAATATTTTGACCTGTGCGAATGCACACACCTGTGTGCACGCACAAGCAGGGAAGTGTGCTCTGTTCGCAATTCTAGCATAGCTTGTGCACGCACATATCTAAGGAAAAACTTCAACCTGTGCGGACTCACAGGTCTGTGCGGACGCACACGTCGGGAAGGTCAGTCTGTTGGGGGCGCTGGCACAGGTTGTGCGAGGGAACAGATTCTAAAAGTTTTGATGTGCGTACGCACCCATCTTAAAATCTCCTAGGCGTGCGAACGTACACACCCCTGTGCGGCCGCACACGTCCTGTTTCTTAAATTTTTCTTGTTTTTCAACTATTCTACCTTCCCAACAAGGTTGTAAGCTTCTAAAACACCATTTTAAGAGTTTTGGGCTTAATTTTGATTATTAGAACATGGGATATAACTTAAGGGTTCTAGAACATGGTTTTATAATAAATTAGAAAACGGAGGCCTAAGTTTCTGGCGTGCTGAGAATGATTTGACGTTGGGTGGAGGATAAGTGATATATGAGATTAGGAATGATGAACTTTTGACATTGGAAACTGAATTATGAATGGACAATGGTTGTGATGAGTCGAGGACTCGAATTGAGACGATGGATCTCTATATACTGAAAATGTTTCCTGAAAACTACTGAAATAATGTTTTTACTGAGTTTATGAGACGCTATGCGCCCGGCAGGGACGGTGGTTAATCCCGCCTATCGAGGTAGCGGTGGCGGCGTAAGGATGGTGGTTAATCCCGCTTACATTGAGATGTGAAGTCTGAGGCAAGAGTATCCCGCTCGCATCCCTTCGGATTTATAGGGCAAGCAGGCATCGGTACCTGGACAGTGATCCAGGCACTATTTCTCGGGGGTTCCCATATGAGAAATCCGAAGGGCGACGTCTCTATGGAGATGTGTCGGGTTGGCAGTTGAACTGACAATGTGATATCACAGCCAGTAGGACAGGCATTCATCATATGCATTTCCTATCTGTTTGTTTTCTTTACCGACTTGTAATTGTATGCCTAATTGAATAACATGCCTATTTGCCTACTTGATCTACTTGCCTTGTATGCTTTTACTTGTGAATTACTTGCATTGTTATTAATTGTGCATTCTACTGGGATTGAGGAGGTTCGGAAGGCGGTGGCAATGGGATCGCATGGATGATAGGTTGGAGAAGGCTGTAGGACAGCGGTGTTTGTTTAGAATAGAACTCCCTTAAGATAGATCACCCGGTTTAATTATGATAAGGTTTATATTATGCTTATTTGTTTTAGAATGCTTAAGTTTGAATCTTGTGATGGATATGGAGCTTAGGATTGCCTTTGGCGTCCCGGGGTCTTATATCCTACATCACTGGGCACTGTTACCATACTGAGAACCTCCGGTTCTCATACCATATCTTTGTTGTGTTTTTCAGATGCAGGTCGCAACCCACCTCGGTGAGTTTGCTTTGGATGGTGACAGAAGCGGAGGATCCTGGATTCTTTTGGAGTCTTTTTGGTTTATCTGTTTATACATCTCTCTTTTGTATTTTGTTTAGCCTAGAGGCTTGTATTATGAGAGAAGAACTTGTATAAGCTATTTTTAAACTGTCAGGTTTCTATATGGTTCTGCATTCTTGTATATGGCTAGCCGACTTAAACTCCGCGAGTTGTGGCTAGTTTCCTATGATATTATATACTTATCTTTTGATATATCTTGTCTGTTTCTTGTGCCTCAAGCTAGTAGTTTCGTTAGTACGTTTTGCACTTTTCAAATCCAAAATTTGAGCTATATCTTTCATCGGGCTTCTAGATATTATACTATTCTTCTATATATTATACATATGAGCTTAGAACTGTCGTAACCTCTGATTAACCTTATCTTTACGACGCGAGGTAAGGCTTAGGCTAATTAGGGTGTTACATGCAACACATAAGTGTGGGGGAGGATTGACAATTTTGTGGTGTAAATTTCTTTTCCAAACACTTTGCACTCTATTTTGTTTTCTTTTATTATGTTTCTTGTAGATATTTGGAGTACTTTTGACTATTGCACTGCATTTTCTTTTGGTACATATATCTTAGCTTATTCATAGTTTATTTCTAGCTATTGCATTTGGCATTTTGCATTTTTTCTTGGTACATATGCTATAGATATTGGTTGTGATTGGATATTGTGAATAGTATAGTGCCTAGTTAAATTTTGTCCTAATTGTTCATGATGATTTTTGGATAGTGAAAATTAGAAAAAGAACTAGAAAATTTTTTGAAATTGCATCCAACACAACATACATACATACATAGGAAATAATCTTGGCAAAAACAACAAAAATTTTCAAGAATTCTCCTTTAGGGCATTCCATTGATTTGATTCAAAAAATTATTTTTGAACTTGCTTGAATTGTTTTGTGGAACATAGACAAGAGATAGAATAAGACACCAAGTGAGTTGTTGGGATTTTAATGTGTGGTTGCATATTTTAACCACAATCTTTATTCTTGTGTGCTATGCTCCTTCTATGATTGTGATCTTAGATTTGATTGATTCTTTATTTCCGATGTTTGATATTTTGAATGCATTTAGTATGATTGAGGCCATTTTTGAATTAAAGCTCACTAACCCATATAACCATACCCTTATATCTACCATTGTGAGACACTTTTGAGCTTTTTAACCCTCTTTTTGTTCTAATTGTTACCACATCACCAACCTTAAGTGAAAAACCATGAATAACTTTAAATTACATCTTTGATTAGCTTAGGTTGAGGAGTGTGTGTCATTTAAGTGTGGGGGATTTTTGAAAAACATTGGTAGAGGAAAGAAAAAAAAATAGATTGTTTTGGGTATTCATTGAAAAATTTGAAAAAATGGGTGCACATTCATGTGTCAATTACTTTAACCATATGCATGTGTTTTAGAAAAAAAGACAAAAGAAAAAAAATGAAATGAAATGAATGAAAAAAATACAAAAAAAGGGACAAAGGTTTCCCCAAAGAAAAGAAAAATGAACAAGAAATGCATATGTGATTTGAATAGGAACCAAGGCATGAATGTGTGTAAAAAGAAAGGAATGGGAAGTTAGGTTGCATATTATTGTGATTTAGTTGATATAGGTTGAGTGAGATACTTGATCTAATTAAAGATCCTATCCATTAGTCCACTTGACCATATTAATCCTACCTTCACCCTAACCCCATTTCAACCTTAAGAAGTCCTCATGATATTTGCATACATGCATTAAATGCTTGTTGATTGTTAGATGAATAGAAAATCCTAGAAAGCATGATTAGAGGAGGATTGAGTGATTAAACACTAAACACCAAGTGAGTAGAGTGTATAGACATCCGGTGAGGGATTCCATTACTCAATTCTGTGTCTCCATCTCCTATTTTATGTTTTCTTGCAAGTTGCTTCCTTTTATTTTGAAATTCGAATCAATTCTTTGGATTTTGATTACATTGAAAAATATCTTTGTTTAGCCCTATATGTCCATTTGCTTGCTTGGAAATTTAGTTGTTTGTTTTGCCAATTCAATAGGAAACTATAGTATAGATAGATATGGATAGCATTTAGTATCATAGCATGCATATAGATAGTTTCATTGAATAAGTTGTTTGCCCTTTGATCCTTCTCCTTGTGTGTGATTAGCATGAGGACATGCTATTGTTTCAGTGTGGGAGAATTGTTGACTCCATATTTGATGGTAAATTTTGGTTTGAATTTTAGATAGTTTTCACCACATAAACCCTCGCTTATTCACTAAAATAGCATACTTTTATGTTTTATTCCTAAATGGCATTTGAATGTAAAAACATGTATTTTTGTGCTTAAATTGATCAATTTAATTACACTTTTATTCGATTCGATGTCGTGATATGTTTTGTTAAGTGATTTTAGGTCAATTAGGCCAGAGTGGTTTGGTAGAAGTGGAAGAAAGCATACAAAAGGGGAGAACACATGAAGAAAACAAAGGAGAAGCATACAATCAAGTGTGCATACGCACAACTCCCTGTGTGTACCCAGAATATGAAAATCAGCAAGTGTGCGTACACACACAACCCTATGTGTACGCACAAGTCTGGGCGCGTGACTTCATTAATGAAGCACGTGGCTCGTGATTTTGGGGGCCTCTTGGCCCAATTTTGAAAGTACTGAAGCTGATTAGAGTGCTATATTAAAGGGGGATCATTTGATATTAAAGGGGGGCCTCATTACAAACATTACACACCATAGTAGGAGTAGTTTTAGTTAATTTTTGGTTAGGGAATTCTCTCTTAAGTTTTAATTAGGGTTTATAGTAGAATAGCTTATCTACAATTTTTGATCTTGAATTTCAGTTTACTACTTCTATAAGTACCCTTTAATTTCCTTTTAATTCACATCACATTTACTTTTGTTTCCTGATAATAGAAGTTATTTTGTTAGTTTGCTCAATTTTGATTTCTTGAATCTTTTATTGATGATTTTGATGTTTGATAGTTTATATATGTTTGCTTGATCTTTTATTGTTGATATTGTGCATAGTTTGGTTATAGTTCTCATTTTTTCTTACAATTTGCCATATTTTGCTTTATTGCCCACCAAGTGTTTGCGAAAATACCACTTGGAAATTTTGAGTAGATTTTCACACATTGGCTTGGGAAATGAGTTCCTAGGATACTAGAGTCATAATGTCTGATATTTAGTGATAATTCTTGGGTTGTTAGTTGACTTTTGTTTCCACTAATGCTAGCTTTTTACTAAGTTAATTTGTAAGTTAGCTAGGACTTGTGGATTAAAGTCAATTATGCTTGCTTGACTTACTCCTCGATGTTAGGGGTTTATGAAGTGAGATTAACTCATCATAATTGCTATAGTTGTGGTTATGACAATGATAGGATTCCTTAATCCTCATTCCCAAGTCAAGGCTCTTTTATACAATTATTGCATTTTCACTAGTTTTGATCTTGCTTTCTTCTAAATTGCATTAATTTCCTTTTGATCTCTTGCTAGTTTGTTTATTCTTTAATTCTTTTAATTTTCCGTCTCATGCTTGAAACCCCCATATTTCACAACCAAAGGTGTGCACACCAATTTGCATAGTCCGAGTGAAGATGACTCAGGATTTAAAACTCCCAGTTTATATTTATTTTGGATTGTGACAATCTTTGAAATTAAACTTTGATTGTGAGAGTTAATTGCCAGTTTGAACTATACTTGCAAAGAAATGCTTATTTTCTATTGAGAAATTCTAGATCGGAACAATTCTCGCTTATCAGGGTGCATGACGAGCATTTGATCTTCAATGTTTTAAAATCCATATATCACTCAGGTGAAGAAGGAAATTGCATGAAGAGTGAGGTCACTAATCTAAGTCTCCAAAAACCCCCTGATGATGTAAAACAGAGTTTACAACTCAAGTTCAATTTTATGGGAATCAATACAATTTTCCCTGACATCAAACCTAAGTTTGGTGTTAGGTGTATGTCGTCCACCAAGGAAAAAGTTCCTAAGAAGAAAGTGCCTAGGGAATGGAGAAATAAGAAGATCACCACTGAAGATTTCTCACCGGGGATGAAAGGGGTGTTGACTCGTAATCCAGTATTGCCTCATACAGTAAACAGAATCCTCTCTCTTGAGCATATTGAGCTACTTCATGGGGACACAAATAGAAGATTCACAGTGAGAGGGAGGAGTTGAAGCACTATGATCAACCTCCACCTTAGCAACAATCAATTGTCAGGCTAGTGACGTTAAAGAAGCGCTTGTTTGGAGACAACTCAATCTTTAGTATCCTTAGATTTTATACGCATTTTGGTTTTATTTATTTTATTTTTGTTCTTTATAGTTCTCCTTATTTTATGCGTGTTTTGGTCATGTAGAGTGTTTAAAATAGGAACAAGTGCACTTAGAAGGGATATCAGACCACCTTGGGAAGAATTGGCTTTGGGTGCTCTGGCGCTAAATACCAGGCTGGGCGTTTAGTGTAAAATCCGGTTAATTAATAAATAATTAACCCACAAATTAAAATTTATTCTAGAAAATTAGAAAATAAAATTTTATAGTTTAATGTGATAGAGTTTAATGTGATAGAAAAAATTAAAAAAAGAATTTTGACACTAATTTTAAAGAATTTGGCCTAAGATTGGGTCGAACGGGCCGAACCAGGCGAACCTGCCCGTATTGAGCCCAAGGCCCAGCCCAATAACACATAAATGAAAGCAACAGCCTTCCTTGTTGCCAAATGAAATATAAACACGCTGAAAGGGAAAAGGGGGATCTTGAAACCCTTGCCCAAATTCAATTCAAATTTCATTTGATCATAACTTTTGATCTAAAGCTCCAATCGCTGCACCGTTTGTGATTACGCGACCGCGGCGTCGAGCTTTACAAAGCCGACAACATTATTCAAAAGGTAAGCTATGTTTTCTCACTTATTTTCTGGTGCATGAATCCCCACACTTTCGTACAACTGTACCAGCAAGTGCACTGGGTCGTCCAAGTAATACCTGAGTGAGTCAGGGTCGATCCCACGAGGATTATGGTTTGAAGCAAGCTATGATTATCTTGAAGGTCTTAGTCAGGAGAATCAAGAAGTAGGGGAAACTATTCGTAATTTGTATTTGTGAATTGGGATGGAATTAGTAAGAGGAATATAGTTAAGGATTGGAGTTGCTTTGTCTTTCTGAATTAACTCTGGTATTACTGTCTTCGTTGCTTGTGAGTGATCTCTTCTATGTCAGGCTATAAGTGCTTGATACTGATTTGAGCAGCCGCCAACACTCCTCCAGATCTGAACCCCAGGGTTAGTGTGGATCCATTATGATTGAGGGTGAAGCTCGTACAGTCCATTCTCCTTAACGATCCTACTCAAAACGCCACAGACAAGGTCAGATCTTCTGGATCAGAGAATGCTACATCTTTGGGTTCTAGCCTCTACCATAGAGACCCTAATCTCCCCATAAATCAGCTGAACTGGTGTCTCAAGAAGTCCCCAACGAAGTCATGGATTGGCCGTCTGAGAGATGTATAGTCAAGCTGGCGGTTCAATGCTTTCCACTGAAGTATTCGCACGAACCCAAGTAGACACGGGTGGTTGTCAGGCACGCGATCCTAGTATGATGAACAAAGCTGATTGTCACTGGTCATCCTATTCACCATGTTGAAGAACGGATATACATCTTAGAATTAATCACACACGGAATGAAGAGAAACAGTATTACTTTTATTAATTCATAGGACTCAGCAGGGCTCCTCCCCTCAACCTAGGAGGTTTAGAAACTCATACTAAAAGGAAATACAATGGTAAAAACGTGTAAAGTGGCTGAAGATCCCTAACAAAGAGTGATCTTCTACTATAAATACTAAACAAATGACTAGTAAGGGTAAAACAGTCTTTTTAGTGCTAAAATCCACTTCTGGGGCCTACTTGGTGAGTGTTTGGGCTGAGCTTTGATGAGATCCACGTGCTAGGAGACCTCTAGGGCATTGAATACTGGCTAGAGGTTCCTCTTTGGGCGTTTGGATGCTGGTCTCTTCTCCTTGGGCGCTGGATGCCTGGAAGGGGGCAGGAGGCTGGCGTTGGATGCCAGTTTTGGGCCTTCTAATCTGAAGCAAAGTATGGACTATTATACATTGCTGGAAAGCTCTAAAAGTCAGCTTTATATATCCATTAAGAACGCTCCATTTGAGTATATGTAGCTCTATAAAAGCTCTTTCGAGTGCAAGGAGGTCAGATCCAGACAGCATCTACAGTGCTTTCTTTGTCTCTAAATCAGACTTTTGCTCCAGCTCCTCAATTTCAGCCAGAAAATACCTAAAATTGTACAAAAACACAGAAACTCAAAGTAGAATCTAAAAATTTGAATTTAACACTAAAACCTATGAAAAATTAATAAAAATAAACAAAACATGCTAAAAACTATATGAAAATAATGCCAAAAAGCGTATAAAATATCCGCTCATCACAACACTAAACTTAAACTGTTGCTTGTCCCCAAGCAACTAAAACTACAGTAGCATAAAAAGAAAAGTAAGATACAATAAATTTCAAAGTTTCCAATGAAGCTCAGTTTCAATTAGATGAGCCGGACTTAGTAGCTTTTTGCTTCTGAATAGTTTTGGCATCTCACTATCCATTGAAACTCAAAATGGTTGGCATCTTTAGAAATTTAGAATCCAGATGATATTATTGACTCTCTTAGTTCAGCTCTTTTTTATTATTGAACATAGATTTTAGAGTCTTGGCCGTGGCCCTAAGCACTTTGTTTTCTAGTATTATCACCGGATACATAAATGCCACAGACACTTTAACTGGGTGAACCCTTTTGGATTGTGATTCAGCTTTGCTAGAATCCCTAGATAGAGGTGTCTAGAGTTTTTAAGCACACTCTTTTTGCTTTGGATCACGACTTTAACCGCTCAGTCTCAAGCTTTTCACTTGACACCTTTACGCCACAAGCACATGGTTAGGGATAGCTTGGTTGAGCCACTTAGGCCAGGATTCTATTCCTTTAGACCCTCCTATCCATTGATGCTCAAAGTCTTGGATCCTTTTACCCTTGCCTTTTGGTTTAAAGAGTTATTGGCTTTTTCAATCTAGTCTTCTTTTCCTGCATTTTTTTACAGTAATGGATTTTTCTCTTTATTTATTTATTTATTATTATTTTTTTTATTTTTTTTCACATGCAATAAATTTTTTTCCTTTTGCAACATGCTTTTTCTTTTTCTTTTCGCTGCTTTTTCTTGCTTCAAGAATCAATTTATTCAGATTTTTCAGATTACCAATAATACTTTTCCTTTTTCATCATTCTTTTCAAGATCCAACATTATAAAATTCCAACTTCAAATATGCACTGTTTATTCATACATTCAGAAAACAAAGGCAATGCCACCACATCAAAATAATTGAACTATTCTTATTTTAAACTTGAAATTCATGTATCTTTCAATTCTTTTCAAATAAAATTTTCTTTTAAGAAAGGTGAGAGCTATATGGAACATTTTATAGCCTTAAGACTTAAATACAAATGATCATGCAACAAGAACAAGAGGACAGATAACACAACATAACAGAAAACATAAAAATACAAAAGAAAAGGAGGTAAAGAGAATGAATCCACCTTTAATGGTGGCGGCTAGTACTCCTCCTTGAGAATCCAATGTGATGCTTGATCTCTTCAATGTCACTCTTTTGTCTTTGTTGAGGCGGCTGCACAGGCTCATGTGCATGCTCTCTAGTTTACTCCATCCTCTTCTTTATGGGGGCAAATGCCTTTTCCTTCCTCTTCCTTGAGGTTTCACCAGTCTTTGGTGCCATACTTAGGAGTGGTAGAAGTCAAAAAGCAAAGATTTTGCAACACCAAACATAAGAGTTTTGCTCATCCTTGAGCAAATATGAACAGTGGGGAAGAATAGGATAGAAGAAGGTGGGGTAGGTGGAGCTTCTGTGGGACCTACTAGTCCTAAGAGGCTAGGGAATTCAAATTCACTGCCTTCCTTATGGGCGTTGAATGCCCAGCTTGTGCACCATAGCTGGCGTTCAATGCCAGCTGCCTCCTCCTTTTAGGGCGTTGAACGCCCAGGAGGGACCTCCTTCCTGGCATTCAACGCTAGGTCTTTGGTGCGGAATTTACAACCACAAACTAACTGGCAAGTACACCGGGTCGTACCAAGTAGTACCTCAAGTGAATGAGGGCCAATCCCACCAGGATTGATGGACTAAGCAACAATGGTTAAGAGATTTACTTAGTTAGACAACCAAAAAAGAGTGTTGAGAGTTCAAAAGCATCAAACGGTAATTTAGAGAATCAGAAAAGCAAGCAATAAACAAGTTGTGAATAATATATGGAGAAACAGTTAAGGCTTCAGAGTTATCTATTTTTCGGATTGACTTTTCTTACTAACTATTTTAATCATGCAAGATTTAATTCATAGCAAACTGTAAGTGACTAAACCCTAATTCTTTAAACCTTTTTAGTCTCCTCTAACCTTCATCAACCGCCAATTCCTTGGTCACTTTGTAACGACCCAAATTCTGGTATGTCATGATCATACTAGAAACTGAGCGCTACCAACTTGTCTACCTATCTATTATCTATTATTTATTATATGAGCCTGATTCGTTGTTAAAAGCGTAGTTATTTTACGAGGTACTTTTTTTTTTAAAACATTTGGATTAATAAACAGAATCATTCATAATCAATTCACAGATAATAATAGATAAAACAGTTATAAACAACTACACATAAATACATCTCAAGCATTTGTTAACATTCCGTGATCCAGCCTTTATTAGAGTAAAGATCTTTAGTTAGAACACCCCTAGATATAGCTATATATATATATATATATATATATATATATATATATATATATATATATATATATATATATACAACATCCCAGGCCCTGACCTATTCAAGAAGTCCCTAAGCTGGCACCCAGGCTAGCCTAGACTCTATACTCACCTAGTCCCTCTAACCTACTAAAGAGAGGGAAAATACGTTCTAGGTCTTCTAAACTCAAGTCAGGTGGAACATCATCAAAAGGTGGAAGGTCGTATACTACTCCTCTGCACGATCATATGACATCAAAGAGCATCTCTCAAGTACTTCATCGAGTGGCCACATAACAGCAACATCGTACGAAGGACTTAGGCTAAAGTTTGTAGATAAGCGGGGTGCAGACGTTGGCTGGCCTCACCGTATATACATATGAACAGAGAACGGAATTCACCCTAGACTCAGAAGACTACCTAGAGCGGAATCCTCTTTACGAACAGTCATCAGCGAACTACGGAAGGGTACTCATGCTTCCATCTGGAGGGGGAAGGGAGAGAGAAGGGGTAAGAACTGGGGAGTTCTTAGTAGGGTCGGGGTTATTAGTTAAGTTCATTAATTTCGTGTCGCTTAGCAGACATATAGCAGAATACAGAGAAATAGTAAACAGAAGGTACAGATAAATAAAGAAACTAAGAAAGCAAAACACAAACAAAAGAATACAAGGAAACAAAACACAGACATAAAGAGTAGAATGAAAACAAAGGAAGCATACATTCAAACAACAATCATAACAGAGGAAATGCGCAACCAAGTATGATACATGTCTGTCCTATGCAGGCCATGAGCTCACGTGTCGGTTTACACCCTGCAGCCCGACATTACCTAGGAACTAGTCCTAGATATGGCTTATTTTCTGTAGGTGAACTTCGGCCTACAGAAATAGCACTCCCGTAAGTGAACTTCGGCTTACAGGAATAGTCTAAACACAACACAACAACTTTCTATAGGTGAACTTCGGCCTATAGAAATAACACCTCTGTAAGTGAACTTCGGCTTACAGAAATAGTTTAATCACAACAACTTTCTGTAGGTGAACTTCGGCCTACAGAAATAGCACCTTTGTAAGTGAACTTCGGCTTACAGAAATAGCGCCCCTGTAAGTGAACTTCGGCTTACAGGTATCACAACTCTCTGTAGGTGAACTTCGGCCTACAAGAGCAACACCCTGAGATACACAATTGATATTCACTACAGGTGAACTTCGGCCTACAGGAATAACAACTTACTGTAGGTGAACTTGGGCCTACAGGACCTCTAGGGCCAATAGAAAAGCATCAGATGAACATATAATAGAATATCATGCCACAAGGCTTAACTCTTTATCTTTATACTCTTCTCCTCTATTCTCTTTGTTATATTACTCTTTTCTCATTATCATCATTCAATATCATTCTCATTGTTCATCATTACTTTCACATTCTTATGCAGTACTTCTTTCTTTCTCTGTTCAATCATACTATACAAACTTTACAGCTTTTACTTTTACAATATCTTGGCTCAAACCATTTCTCTTTATCATATTACTCTTTTCACTTTGTCTTTTTACTCTGCTTTGATTACTCTTTTCTCTGTATCTCTTTACTTTTCTCTGGTTACTCTGTTCTCTGTGTTTTCTTTACTCTGCTCTGATTTCTCTGTTTAACGTATGTATTTAAAGCTTATGTAAATTTCGGTATGAATAGTTAGTCTGTCCCAAGTATAGGTTCATTAAGTCTATACTGAAACAGTTTAACTTTTCATATAATACCTAACCCTAGTCGCGACTCAAGTACTAACTAAGTTGCCCTAGTTCGTTTACTAGTCTCTGTCTGTTTTTCTGTCATTAAAACTTTACAGACTTTTTCTTCGACTTTTATCTTTTCTTCAACTTTTTATCTTTCTTTTATCTTTGCCTCACTAATATGTTCTTACCACTCCCTAAGTATTTTATGAAGGTAATTATGAGATTCTGCGCTTAAAGTTGTCTTTCTAAAGCTTTTACAGAAAACTGCCTTTTCCGCATTATTTTATTATTTTTATTAAAATATTATTTTTAATTAAATATTATTATTTAATATTTTATTATTATTTATTATTTTATCATTAAATTTTCGAAAATTACCCTTTTTAACTTTTAACCTTTAAAATTCACTTTTTACCACCCGTAACTTTTAATATTTCTACTTTTACCACCCTAACTTTCAGTAATTACAAAATAACCCCTCAAACACCAAAATATTTACTTCCTTGCCCTTTTCAAGATCTAAAAGGTGTTCTTCGTTGTTCTTCACCACACTCAAAGTGTTCTTCATGTTCTTCATAAATTCTTCAGATTCTTTCTCTGTTTTTACTCGTTTTTCAGTCTTTTCAGCAACCGATTTTTACCATAATTCAAAATAAAATTGCAGCCACTAAAACCCCATCTTTTCTACATGATTTTAACACAAATTGAACCCCAATTTAAGGTCTAGGGTTCGTTTTTCCAGCAGCCATGAAGAACACAAATTCAAAGTTGAATATCATCAAATTTCATCAAATTTTCACCAAAATTTCAACAAGAATTACTCATATAAACAATCAATTGCAAGCATAACCAAACCATATCATAATCACACAACTCAAACACAATCAATCAAGATTAAATTCGTCAATCCCTACCTTGATTTGCTGCTCCAAATTCGGTTAGACTTTCAGGTGGTCCTTAAGCACTTTTTCCTCCTAAAACACATCAAGAACAACTTTAAATCCACTAACTCTCAACTGACCAAATCTCCCTCAGCACGTTAGGAAGAGATATCTCACCTTAGACTTGCTGAAAATTAATGTTTCTTGGCCCTCAAGTCAAGTTAAGCATGATTCCTAAGGAAGAACATCAAGAAAACATATGTTTTGCATGGTTTTCCTTGAAAACCGAATTGAAGAGGGAGGGAGACAGCCATCTAACCTTATTTCCAGCCTTGATAAGTCACATGGTTATGTAAAGGAAGAAGAGATGATCATTTTGGTGAAATCGGAGTTTTGATTTGAGTTTTGGTTCAGAAGAAATCAAGCTTTGAAGATTAAGTGTTCATGAAAGTTTCTCTCTTTTCTCTCCTTTCAATTTCGGCCACAATGAGCAAATGAGGCAGCCTTGGGGGTATTGGGGGTGTAAGGTGAGTTGTGATTGGTTGGATTGGAGGTGGATTAAAATAATATTAAAATATCTCAGGTGTATAACTACTAAAACTAGATGTATCAGAACACTTGCAAAAACATCTCTAAAAATTATTTTCTGAGCTACTAGCATAAATGACACTAGTAACATATTTATTATGAGAATAAAACATGAATAATGAGGCCTTAGCATTGCTAAAGTCACCAGAGAGTGCTGGTGCTAAGCTGCACCAGTAAACCGTAAACCCGGTTAAACTGATTTTCTGTTTTTAACCAAAACTGACCAGGTAACCTTATAATATCATTCAAGAAGCTTCTAATACTCATATAGTGATGATATTACCCTATTATCTCTCTTCTCTCATGAATCGAGTCCGGTTCGTCAAACTGAGACTATTTACGAAAAACCGGATCAAAACTCCTAACCGATACGGTTCAAAAACTATGTTCTTCGTGACTGCGTTATCGAGCTTGACTCGGAAAAAGGTTCTAGCTTAAAGATGACATAATGACAATGAGGATTGAGATACTTGATGATATATCAAAGGTTCTCTTTTTACCGATCCTCCGGAGTTCTCCGTATCTTTAGAAAAGATCTCACGTACTCGAAAATTAGGGTTGTTACACACTTAATTCCAATTAGAGGGTGAAGTTTAATTCTAGTTTATATGCCACAAAAATCCTAATTCCCAATATAAGAGGATTATATGTCACGTATCTCGTTAAGTCCAGATAATTAGAAGTTTAGGAGACATTGTTTTCAAGCTGTTATTCAAGTAAAGAGCTTTTCCAAGTTATACAAGAACTCAATTAGAACCAAGGTCATACTTCTGTTCCACCCAGATTCATAAAATAAAGAACAAAAACAATTCTTGAATTATAAATCAGTACATGAATTAAACTAGAAAAAATAATAGTATCAATCCATACAATAGCCAAAGATCCTAACCTTAACAGTGGAGGTTTAGTTTCTCATGGTTCAGAGAGAAAACTAGGATTCTGAAAAACTGTAAATTGCGGAATAAGATTGAAGAGAAGAGAAGAGCCCGAAGGGCTGATTCTTTTCCCTCTTATATCTAATCCTAGTTAATGTGAATTATATTTTCTAAAACTAAATAATATCTTTTTCTATTTAAAATAAAAGTAAAATTTAATCAAAATTAATTTAATTATGCGTGCAGCCTTGTATGAGTGAAGGAGGACCACTAGATGCACAATGTGTGGCGCCAAACTTCGAAGAATCCAAGTTTGGCGTGGAATGGGTAGAGAGTTCCCTTTTGCTTCCTTGCTTGTGGTGCCAAACTTGGAAGAATCCAAGTTTGGCGTGGGATGGTACGTGAAGCTCCCCTTTGGAGTCTTTGAGTTGATGCCAAACTTGAGTAATCTCAAGTTTGGTGTGGAGGAGGCTAAATGCTATCCTTTGGAGAAACCTTGTTGGCGCCAAACTTGAGCCTTCTCAAGTTTGGCGTGGAGTGAGTTGTATGTGATCTAAATTCTCCTAGCTTGGTACCAAACTTGAGTGTTCTCAAGTTTGGCTTTGAGCATCCAGCATGTAATTTCTCGTCTCTTCATCTTTGGCTCCAACTCTGTCAAATTCGTCTAAAACGCTATCTAAAATAAACAGGATTGCACACAACTCAAAGTAGCAATCATAGTTGCTAAAACATATTAAATCTTGATTAAACTTATCAATTTAAATGCAAATTCACCAGAAAAAGATAAGAAAGATGCTCACGCATCACAACACCAAACTTTGAATTGTTGCTTATCCTCAAGCAACCAAAATTAGTACATGATTAAGATGTGAATTTGCATGAGAAGTGAGAGTTCAGTTATGCTCATGTCTCTTCTTAAAGTGGGGTTTATCTGTTGTGATTTTGAACAGTTTTGGAATCTCACTTGGTGCGTGCATACGCTATCCCCCACATTTTCCGTACAGCAGCAGTACCAGCAAGTGCACTGGGTCGTCCAAGTAATACCTGAGCAAGTCAAGGTCGATCCCATGAGGATTATGGCTTAAAGCAATCTTTTGGTTGTCTTGTAGGTCTTAGTCAGGCAGAATCAGAATACTGTGATTGTGAAAGGAATACTGAATTGTAATAATGTTAAAGTATATGGAGTTGGATGAAGTATCAGGCAATAATAGGAATTATATAATGGGAATTGAGTTGAGAGTCAAAGTTGCTTTGCCTTTCTGAAGTAACTCTGTTACTACTATCTTCTTTGCTTGTGACTGATCTTCTTCTATGGTAGGCTGTAAGTGATCAAAGCCATTGCCCGTGGTCATTGATCTCCTCTGCTACAGAATGAATGTCAGGTACCATGATCATTCAAAACAATGGAGGGTGAAGCGCTTAGCAAGTCATTCTCCTAGCGATCCTACTCAAAACTCCATAGACAAGGTAGAATCTTTCAGATTAGAGAACTCTGCTTCTTGGATCTAGCCTATACCACGGAGACCTTAATCTCCCCGGAGATCAGCTAACTGATGTCTCGAGAAGTCCCAAACAAAATCGTGGATTAACCGTTTGAGAGATATAAATCCATAGCTGTTGGTACATGCTTTCCGGCCAAGTATTCACATGAACCCAAGTAGACGCGGGTGTTTGTCAGGTGATGTACCACAATTTCGTGGTGCATTCTATGCTGAATTTAGGGGATTTTATCACCTTTTTCCCACATTTATTCCATGAAATGGCATGGTTTCATGTATTTCTCCTAATTTGTGCTTAAAGGTGAAAACATGCTTTTTAGGCCCTTAATTGGTTAATTTTAATTCACCTTTGATTCCACTAGATGCCTTGATCTGTTTGTCAGTGATTTCAGGTTGAAAAGGCTAGGAATGGATCAAAGGAATGAAGAGAAAAGCATGCAAAGTGGAGAAATCATGGAAAATCAAGAATTCAGAGTACATTCACCGACGCGCACGTGCAACAGACGCACACGCGTGGAATATGAAGTCGCATGGCGACGCGTACGCGTAGATGACGCGTACGTGTGGATAGCAAAAACGCCAAACGAGGCGTACGCGTGATCCACGCATACGCATCGATGCTCGCACGTGACCTCATTAAAGTGAATGATGGGGGCGATTTCTGGGCTTCCCAGGCCTAAATCCAACTCATTTCTGAGCCTATTACGTGCAGAAATAAAGAGGAGTCAAGGGGGACGGGGGGAACACATAGTTTAGATTTCATCATGTTTTAGTTAGTTTCTAGAGAGAGAAGCTCTCTCTTCTTTCTAGAATTAGGTTAGAGGTAGATTAGGATTTCTTAGATCTAGGTTTAATAAATGCTTTGATTTACTTTTCCTTTATAATTTCTTGTTCTTCTACCCTTGCTTTCCTAGTTTTGCATTTCATTACTTGTAATTGTTTACTTTGTTGTTGATGCGCTCTTATTTCTTCTATTTTCATTTAATGCAATTCATGTTTGATTTCTTTTATTGTTGATTTGTGTTGTTGCTGTTAATTCCTCTACAATTAGTAGTTGTAGATTTGAATTTCTTGCAATTTTATCTTACTTTTCTTTTATGCCTTCCAAGTATTTGATAAAATTCTTTGAAGGATGTTAGAGTAGATTTTTCTCCTTTTGGCTTGGGTTGAGTAATTAGAGACTCTTGAGTTATCAAACTCTTTTGTTGATTGATAATTGGAAATTGCTAATTGATTTGAATGACACTAACTCTAGTCTTTCCTTAGGATTTGACTTGGACTTGTGGACTCAAATTGATTATCTCCACTTGACTTTCCTTCATAGTTAGAGATTGACTAAGTGGAGCAATGGATAATTCTTGTCACAATTGACGATGATAATGCGGATAGGACTTCTAATTCTCACTCCTTGCCAAGAGCTTTCTTAGCTATTAGTTTATTTCTCTTGCCATTTTTCTTTCTTGTTCCTTATTTAAAACCCCAAAATATGCTGTTCATAACCAATAACAAGAACACTTCCCTGCAATTCATTTGAGAGACGACCCGAGGTTTTAATACTTCGATTATTTTTATTGGGGTTTATACTTGTGACAAACAATTTTTTTGCATAAGAGGATTATTTGTTGGTTTAGAACTATACTTGCAACGAGAATCTATTGTGAAAATCTAAACCGTTAAAAATCTGTTCATCATCAGGCACGTTCATCTTGGTGTGATGAACAGATCTAATTTGTCAGATCATCCTGTTCATCACGATGAAGATCGGGATATACATCTTAGAGATAGATCAGACACAGATCGAAGAAAAAGAAATAATACTTTTATTAATTCATAGGACTCAGTAGGGCTTCTCCCCTCAACCTAGGAGGTTTAGAAACTTATACTGAGGTGTACAACAATGGTGA
The DNA here is from genome assembly GCF_003086295.3 of Arachis hypogaea. NCBI lineage: Eukaryota > Viridiplantae > Streptophyta > Magnoliopsida > Fabales > Fabaceae > Arachis > Arachis hypogaea. The sequence continues at coordinate 65,140,020 of NC_092054.1, read as the reverse complement.
AAACAAAAATAAAGAGAAAAGTGTTGAAAAAGTTATGAAGATAATGTTAAAAGTCTCTTAAATACTAAACTAGTGACTAGTAAGGGTACAACAGTCTTTTTAGTGCTAAAATCTACTTCTAAGGCCCACTTGGTAAGTGTTTGGGCTGAGCTTGATGAGATCCACGTGTTATGAGGTCTTCTGGATATGGAATGCCAGCTAGGGAGTCATCTCTGGGCTTTTGGATATTGGGCTTTATTTCCTTGGGCGCAAAAGCTGGTGTTGGACGCCAGTTTTGGGCCTTCTAATCCGAAACAACATATAAACTATTATATATTGTTGGAAAGATCTGGAAGTCAGCTTTCCATAGCAGTTAAGAACGATCTGTTTGAACTTCTGTAGCTCCAAAAAATCTCTTCCGAATGCGAGCAGGTCAGATCTAGACAACATCTGCAGTGCTTTCTCTGTCTCTGAATCAGACTTCTGCTCCATCTCCACAAATTCAGCTAGAAAATACCTGAAAAGGTACAAAAATACACAAACTCAAAGTGGAATCCAAAAATGTGAATTTAACACTAAAACCTGTAAAAACTTAATAAAATTAAATAAAACCTATTAAAAACTAAGCCAAAAAGCGTATAAAATATCCGCTCATCATCACTCTCCTTTGAACCAGAGAAATATCACTGTCTTTCGAAATTAGAATTCGGATCATATTATGAATTCCCTAATCTTTATACTTCAGTTTAATCCTTGAACACAGCAGATATCTTTTAATTCTGTTTTTATTTGGTGCTTTGCACCTTGAGCCTAGCCGTGACTTTAAATGTTCTGTCTCAAGGATTACTTGACACAAGAACACCACAAGCACTTAACTAGGGAATTCTCTTGAAGTTCTGATTTTTCTTTCACCTACTCCCAGACAGTGGTGCTCAAAGCCTTTGGTATACTCTGCTAAATGCATTTGATCTCGACTCTAAATGTTCTGTCTCAAGAATTAATTAACACAAGAACACCACAAGCATATGACTAGGGAAACAACTCTTTGAGCTTTTAATCATGTCTAACCTCCCTAGTCATTGATGCTCAGAGCCTTGGACTTTGCTTTTTATTCTTCTCTTGCTATTTCTTTTGCTTCAAGGATCAACTTTCATTAATTTCAGAAAATTCAAAATGGTTCTCTAAATTGCTGTTCCTTATACATCAACATCCCTTGATTCAAATTCAAACATACATGGTTCATGTCATGCATTCATAATCACAGAGAGCACTACCACATTTGATTAAATGAGACTACTTTCTGTTATAAACTCTTTTACTCATGCATTTCATGTTATTCTTCTTTCTTTTCTTTTGATTTCAAGCTCAGTGAGCAATACATAAGACACCTTTTAGAATTAAGATCAAATAACAAAATAAAATAAAAAAATTAAACTAGAACCTAGAAATTGAAATAACAACTGATCATGCAATGACAAAAACAAAATAGCAGAAAATAGGAACCTAATCATAAAAGTAGCAAAATAATATGGAAAGTGAAAAGGAACTGAGCCACCTCAATCTCCCTGGTAGGGATCTCTCACCTTAGGCTGTGCTCTGTACGGTCCTCTCAGCCGGCTGTAATCCTGTCTCAGCTGAGAAATCTCTTACCGCTGAAAGTCCTGAGCAGCTCTCATCTCATCAAGAGTGGTACAGAGATGCTCCCAACGGCTATCCTGTATTGCTCTCATCTCTTCCACAGACACAGTATATTGCTGCCAACGGCTATCCTGCGTGATCCTCATCTGCTCCATGGAGGATGTGAGCTATTGCGAATATTCTTGAGGGGGAAAGTAGTGTCCCTGAGGTAGTGGTTGCTCCTCTTGAGCTTCTTCTTCAGCCTGTTCAATTCTGGAGAGTCTTTGATATTCCTTAACCAGTTCCATAGTCTTCTTTGTGATCAGTCTCTCAACTAAAATAGGGAAATCATTCTCTATCTTGACCCTGGCGGCCTCACAGAGGTGGTAGATGAGATGTGAAAAGCCCAACCCAGCATTTGAAATAGTGCTAGTGGCAACATGATAGATCTACTGGGCAATGACGTACTCCACGTCCACCGGGTCTCCTTTCAAAATGCAGTGAATCAGAATGGCTCAGTGATAAACCCCATATTTAGGATTTATCTTGTATTAATTTTAGGAGATTTTATCACCTTTTACCCACATTTATTCAATGAAATAGCATGGTTTCATGATTGTCTCCCAATTTGTGCTTAAGTGTGAAAACATGGTCTCTAGGTCCTTAATTAGCTAAATTCAATTCACCCTTGATCCCACTAGATGCCTTGATTTGTTTGTTAAGTGATTTCAGGTTGAAAAGAGCTAGGAATGAATCAAAAGAGTGAAGAGGAAAGCATGCAAAGTGGATAACACATGAAAAAGCCAAAGATTTGGATATCTTCATCCACGCGCACGCGCATTATACGCACACGCGTGGATCGCAAAAACGCAAGGGACGTGCATGCGCATTGTACACGTACGCGCCGGTGGGCGCACGTGATTTTTTAATAGAAAACGTGCCCAGCGATTTCTGAGAGCTGTGGGCCCAAATTGCAACCAACTTTGGCACCAAAATAAATTTAACCAAGGATTGAAGGGAATCAACACTTAGCATCATTTACACACATTAGTATTAGTTTTAGTTAGTTTTAGAGAGAGAAGCTCTCACTTCTCTCTAAAATTAGGATTAGGATTATGTTTAGTTCTTAGATCTAGGGTTTAATTCATGCTTTCTTCGACTTCCTCTTCTCAATTCTTTGTTGTTGCAATCATTACTCTTCTATTCTTTTGTTGTAATTTCCTTTATGTTGCTTCTATATTTTGTTGTAGATCTACTTATGAGCGGATAATTTATACGCTTTTTGGCATTGTTTTTAGGTAGTTTTTAGAATAATTTAGTTAGTTTTTACTATGTTTTTATTAGTTTTTATGCAAAATTCACATTTCTGGACTTTACTATGAGTTTGTGTGTTTTTCTGTGATTTCAGGTATTTTCTGGCTGAAATTAAGGGACCTAAGCAAAAATCTGATTCAGAGGCTGAAAAAGGACTGCAGATGCTGTTGGATTCTGACCTCCCTGCACTCGAAGTGAATTTTTTGGAGCTACAGAAATCCAATTGGCATGCTCCTAGTTGTGTTGGAAAGTAGACATCCAGGGTTTTCCAGAAATATATAATAGTTTATACTTTGCCCAAGTTTTGATGATGTAAACTGGCATTCAAATGCCAACTTCCTGCCCTATTCTGAAGTTAAACGCCAGAAACAGGTTACAAACCAGAGTTAAACGCCACAAACAGGCTGCAACCTGGCAATTAACTCTAAGAGAAGTCTCTACATGTGTAAAGCTCAATGCTCAGCCCAAGCACACACCAAGTGGGCTCCGGAAGTGGATTTCTACATCATTTACTCATTTCTGTAAACCCTAGCTACTACTTTAGTATAAAAACTACTTTTAGTGATTTATTTCACATCTTTTGATCATTTTTGAGACTATCTTTGTATCACTTTTGATCTCTTGATCACGTTTAGGGGGCTGGCCATTCGGCCATGCCTGGACCTTCATCACTTATGTATTTTCAACGGTGGAGTTTCTACACCCCATAGATTAAGGTGTGGAGCTCTGCTGTTCCTCATGAATTAATGCAAAGTACTATTGTTTTTTTATTCAACTCAAGCTTATTCTTATTCTAAGATATTCATTCGCACACAAGAACATGATGAATATGATGAACAAGTGACACTCATCACCATTCTCACTTATGAATGCGTGCCTGATAAACACTTTCGTTCTACATGAAAACAAGTGTGAATGCATATCTCTTAGCCTCCTGGTTCACAATCAGAGTCTTCGTGGTATAGGCTAGAATTATTGGTGGCCATTTCTGAGATCCGAAAAGTCTAAACCTTGTCTGTGGTATTCCGAGTAGGATCTGGGAAGGGATGACTATGACGAGCTTCAAACTCGCGAGTGTTGGGCATAGTGACAGACGCAAAAGGATCAATGGATCCTATTCCAACATGATCGAGAACCGACAGATGATTAGCCGTATGGTGACAGTGCATTTGGACCATTTTCACTGAGAGGACGGATGGTAGCCATTGACAATGGTGATCCCCCAACATAAAGCTTGCCATGGAAAGGAGTATGAATGATTGAATGAAGACAGTAGGAAAGCAGAGATTCAGAAGCAACAAGCATCTCCATACGCTTATCTGAAATCCCACCAATTAATTACATAAGTATTTCTATCCTATTTTATGTTTTATTTATATTTTAATTATCAAAACATCACAACCATTTGAATCCACCTGACTGAGATTTACAAGGATGACCATAGCTTGCTTCAAGCCGACAATCTCCGTGGGATCGACCCTTACTCACGTAAGGTTTATTACTTGGATGACCCAGTGCACTTGCTGGTTAGTTGTGCGGAGTTGTGAAAAAGAATTGAGATTAAGATTGTGCGTACCAAGTCTTTAGCGCCATTGTTAGAGATCACAATTTCGTGCACCAAGTTTTTGGCACCGTTGCCGGGGATTGTTCGAGTTTGGACAACTGATGGTTCATTTTGTTGCTCAGATCAGGTAATTTTATTTTAATTTTAAGCTTTTTGTTTTTATTATTTTTAATTTCAAAAAAAAAATTTTCAAAAAAATAAATTATTCTATGTTCTTCAAAACTTTTAAGAATGAATTCTAGAGTTTCATGAGATATGTTGAATCTTGGCTGGCTGTTAAGCCATGTCTAATCTTTTGGACCGAGGTTCAACTATCCTTAGAAGAGCTTCTCTGTCTTTCTCAGTAAATTAGCTATTGTATGTAATGATCTGCTAAATCTTGGCTGGCCATTGGCCATGTCTAGTGTTTTGGACCGGAGCTTTCACTGAAAGCTTGGCTGGCTAGTAAGCCATGTCTAATTCCTGGTCTAGAGCTTTAGACTAACATTGCATGATTCCTGGAATTCTCATTAAAAATTTTGAAATCCTTATTTTTCTTTTTCCAAATAATTTTTGAAAAATACAAAAAAAAATTTAATAAAATCATAAAACCAAAAAAAAATTGTGTTTCTTGTTTGAGTCTAGTGTCAAATTGTAAGTTGGTGTCAATTGCATCTTTTTAACTTTTCTTAAAATTTTCAAAAACTCATGCATGGTGTTCTTCATGATCTTCAAGTTGTTCTTGATGATCTTCTTTGTTTGATCTTTGCATTTTCATGTTTTGTGTTTTTTCTTGTTTTTCATATGCATTTTCAATTTGTTAGTGTCTAAAGTTTGAAAATTTCTAAGTTTGGTGTCTTACATGTTTTTCTTTTCTTAAAAATTTTCAAAAATAAGTTTTGGTGTTCATCTTGACATTCAAAGTGTTCTTGCATGCATTAGTTGTTTTGATTCATAATTTTTATGTTTTGTTTCAATTTGGTGTTTTTCTCTCTCTTTACTAAAAATCCAAAAATAAAAAATATATCTTTCCTTATTTTACTCATCAATTTCAATTTCAAAATTCTATCTTTTCAAATCTTTTTCAAAAAATCAAATCTTTTTCATTTATTTTTTAAATATTTTTCGAATTTTTTTTATTTTCAAAATCTTTTTGTTATTCTTACTTCATATTTTCGAAAATCTCACTAACATTTAATATTTTGTTTCAAAAATTTCCAAGTTGTTACTTGCCTATTAAGAAAGGTTCAATCTTTAAATTCTAGAATCTATCTTTTTAGTTTCTTGTTAGTCAAGTAATCAACTTTAATTTCAAAAATCAAATCTTTTTAATTTCCTTTTCAAATCTTTTTCAAAATGATTTTCAATCATATCTTTTTCAAAAATCAGTTTCAAAATCTTTTCTAAGTTCTTATCTTTTCAAATTTGATTTTCAAATTTTTTTCAATTAACTACTTGACTTTTTGGTTTGATTTTAAATGTTTTCTATTTCAATCATATCTTTTTTAAAATCACCTAACTAATTTTCTCTCTATAATTTTCGAAAACTCCTACCCACTTTTTCAAAACTCTTTTTAATTAACTAATTGTTTCAAATTTTAATTTTAATTTTATTTCTCTTTTTAATTTTCGAATTCTAACTAATAATTAAAATAAAAATAAAAATATTTTTCCTTTTATTTTAATTTAAATTCAAATTCTTCTCTCTCTCATCTCTTTCTATTTATTTATTTAATTACTAACACTTCTCTTTTACTCATAATTCGAACCCCCTCTTCCTCTCTGTGTTCGAATTTTTCTCTTCTCCTTCTTCTATTCTTCTCTTCTTCTACTCACATAAAGGAATCTCTATACTATGACATAGAGGATTCCTCTTCTTTTTTGTTCTCTTCTTTTTTATATGAGCAAGAACAGGGACAAAGACATTCTTATTGAAGCTGATCCTGAACCTGAAAGGACTCTTAAGAGGAAACTAAGAGAAGCTAAAGCATAACCCTCTGGAGAGGACCTGATAGAAATTTCTGAAAAAAGAATGAGACATGGCCGAACCAAATAACAATAATGCCAACAATACAAGGAAGATGCTTAGTGACTTCATTGCACCTTCTTCTAACTTCTATGGAAGAAGCATCTCAATTCCTGCCATTGGAGAAAACAACTTTGAGCTTAAGACTCAATTAGTTTTTCTGATGCAGCAGAATTGCAAGTTTTATGGACTTCCATTGGAAGATCCTCATCAGTTCTTAGCTGAATTCTTGCAAATCTGTGACATTGTCAATACCAATGGAGTTGATCCCGAGGTCTATAGGCTTATGCTTTTCCCTTTTGCTGTAAGAGACAGAGCTAGAACATGGTTGGATTCACAACCTAAGGAAAGCCTGAACTCTTGGGAAAAGCTGGTCAGTGCTTTCCTGGCGAAATTCTTTCCACCTCAAAAGATGAGCAAGCTTAGAGTGGAAATCCAAACCTTCAGACAGAAGGAAGGTGAGTCCCTCTATGAAGCTTGGGAAAGATATAAGCAATTGATCAAAAGGTGTCCTACTGACATGCTTCCAGAATGGAGCATCATATGTATATTCTATGATGGTTTGTCTGAGTTGTCAAAAATGTCATTGGACCATTCTGCAGGAGGATCTCTTCATCTAAAAACCCCTGCAGAAGCTCAGGAACTCATTGAAATGGTTGTAAATAACCAGTTCATGTACACCTCTGAGAGGAATCCTGTGAACAATGGGATGCCTCTGAAGAAGGAAGTTCTTGAAATTGATACTCTGAATGCCATATTGTCTCAGAACAAAATATTGACTCAGCAAGTCAATATGATTTCTCAGAGTCTGAATGGATTGTAAGCTGCATCCAACAGTACTAAAGAAGCATCTTCTGAAGAAGAAGCTTATGATCCTGAGAACCCTGCAATGGCAGAGGTGAATTACATGGGAGAACCCTAAGGAAGCACCTATAATCCTTCATGGAGAAATCATCCAAATTTCTCATGGAAGAACCAACAGAAGCCTCAACAAGGCTTCAACAATAATGGTGGAAGAAATAGGTTTAGCAACAGCAAGCCTTTTCCATCATCTTCTCAGTCACAGACAGAGAATTCTGAACAGAGCTATTCTGGCCTGGCAACCATAGTCTCTGGTCTATCCAAGACCACACTGAGTTTCATGAATGAAACAAGGTCCTCCATTAAAAATTTGGAGGCACAGGTGGGTCAGTTGAGTAAGAAGATTACTGAAACTCCTCCCAGTACTCTCCCAAGCAATACAGAAGAAAATCCTAAGAGAGAGTGCAAGGCCATAATCATGATCAACATGGCCGAACCTGGAGAGAGTGAGGAGGACGTGAGTCCAAGTGAGAAAAGCCTCATGGGACGTCCTCTAGATAGAAAGGAGTTTCCCTTTGAGGAACCAAAGGGATCTGAGGCTCATACAAAGACCATAGAGATTCCATTGAACTTTCTTCTACCATTCATGAGCTCTGATGAATATTCTTCCTCTGAATAGGATGAAGACATCACTGAAGAGCAAGTTGCTAAATATCTAGGAGCAATCATGAAGCTGAATGCCAAGTTATTTGGTAATGAGACTTGGGAGGATGAACCCCCCTTGTTCACTAATGAGCTGAATGCATTAATGAGGCAGACATTACCTCAGAAGAAACCGGATCTCGAAAAATTCTTCATACCTTGTACCATAGGCACCATGACCTTTGAGAAGGCTCTATGTGACCTGGGGTCAGGGATAAACCTCATGCCACTCTCTGTAATGGAGAAACTAGAAATTTTTGAGGTACAAGCTGCAAGAATCTCACTAGAGATGGTAGACAAATCATTAAAATAGGCTTATGGACTAGTAGAGGATGTGCTAGTAAAGGTTAAAGGCCTTTACATCCTGCTGATTTCATAATCCTAGATACTGGGAAGGATGAGGATGAATCCATCATCCTTGGCAGACCCTTCCTAGCCACAGCAAAAGCTGTGATTGATGTTGACAGAGGAGAGTTGGTCCTTCAGTTAAATGAGGACTACCTTGTATTTAAGACTCAAGGTTCTCCTTCTGTAACCATGGAGAGGAAGCATGAAAAGCTTCTCTCAATACAGAGTCAAACAAAACCCCCACATTCAAAATCTAAGTTTGGTGTTGGGAGGCCACAACCAAACTCTAAGTTTGGTATTGGAAAGCCACAATCAAACTCTAAGTTTGGTGTTGAGAGGCCCCAACCTTGCTCTGATTATCTGTGAGGCTCCATGAGAGCTCACTGTCAAGCTATTGACATTAAAGAAGCGCTTATTGGGAGGCAACCCAATGTTATTTAATTATATCTATTTATTTTTCATTGTTATTTTATGTTTTCTGTAGGTTGATGATCATGTGAAGCCACCAAAACAACTGAAAAATCAAAAATAGAATGAAAAACAGCATTAAAAACAGCACACCCTGGAGGATAAGCTTACTGGCGTTTAAACGCCAGTAAGAAGCATCAGACTGGCATTTAACGCCCGAAAGAAGCATCAAGCTGGCCTTAAATGCCAGAAACAGGCACCAGACTGGCGTTTAACGCCAGAACAGGGCACCAAGTTGACGTTAAACGCCAAGAAAGAGAGAAAAGCTGGCGTTTAACGCCAGAAACAAGCAGCAGTCTAGCGTTAAATGCCAGGATTGCACTCTAAGGGCGTTTACATGCCTAAATGGAGCAGGGATGCTAAGTCCTTGACCCCACAGGATCCCCACCTACCCCACCTCTTCTTCTCTCCTCTTCGCACCTTTTCATAACACTCTTCCCCAAAATAACCTCCACCAATCACCTCCATTACTCCTCCAAAACCATCATACAACCCATCTACACCCACCCACTCAAATTCAAACCATCACTCTTTCCTTTTCACACATCATAACCACCAAAACCCCCTGGCCAAACCATTCACACACCTCCATCTCCTCCATCTCTTCTTCTTTTGCTCGAGGACGAGCAAACCTTTTAAGTTTGGTGTGGAAAAAGCGCTGCATTTTTTGTTTTTCCATAACCATTAATGGCACCTAAGACCAGAGAAACTTCTAGAAAGAGGAAAGGGAAGACAATTGCTTCCACCTCTGAGTCTGGGAGATGAAGAGATCCATCTCAAAAGCCCATCACTAAGAAGAAGATGGAGCAAACAAGAGAGCCCACTCATGGACTTCAACAAGAGCATGAGGAAATTTCTCATCTAGAAATCCCTGAGATGCCTCAAGGGAATCATTTTCCTCCACAAAACTATTGGGAGCAAATCAACACCTCCCTAGTTGAATTGAGTTCCAACATGGGACAACTAAAGGTGGAGCACTAAGAGCATTCCATCCTCCTTCATGAAATTAGAAAAGACCAAAGAGCTATGAGGGAGGAGCAACGAAGGCAAGGAAGAGACATAGAGGAGCTCAAGAGCACCATTGGTTCTTCAACAGGAGGAAGACGCCACCCTCACTAAGGTGGACCCGTTCCTTAATCTCCTTATCTATTTATTTTTTCTATTTTCATGTTTGTGTCTTTATTACATGATCATTAGTGTTTAAGTGTCTATGCCTTAAAACTATGAATGTCCTATGAATCCATCACCTTTCTTAAATGAAAAATGTTTTTAATTACAAAAGAATAAGAAGTACATGATTTCGAATTCATCCTTGAAATTAGTTTAATTATTTTGATGTGGTGATAATACTTTTTGTTTTCTGAATGAATGCTTGAACAGTGCATATTTTTGAATTTGTTGTTCATGAATGTTAAAACTGTTGGCTCTTGAAAGAATGATGGAAAAGGAGAAATGTTATTGGTAATCTGAAAAATCATAAAATTGATTCTTGAAGTAAGAAAAAGCAGTGAATACAAAGCTTGCAAAAAAAATGGCAAAAAATAAAAGAAAAAGAAAAAGCAAGCAGAAAAAGCCAGTAACCCTTTAAACCAAAAGGCAAGGGAAAAATAAAAAAGATCCAAGGCTTTGAGCATTAATGGATAGGAGGGCCCACAGGAATAAAATCCTGGCCTAAGCGGCTAAACCAAGCTATCCCTAACCATGTGCTTGTGGCGTGAAGGTGTCAATTGAAAAGCTTGAGACTGAGCGATTAAAGTCGTGATCCAAAGCAAAAAGAGTGTGCTTAAGAACCCTGGACACCTCTAATTGGGGACTCTAGCAAAGCTGAGTTACAATCTGAAAAGGTTCACCCAGTTATGTGTCTGTGACATTTATGTATCCGGTGGTAATACTGGAAAACAAAGTGCTTAGGGCCACGGCCAAGACTCATAAAGTAGCTGTGTTCAAGAATCAACATACTGAACTAGGAGAATCAATAACACTATCTAAATTCTGAGTTCCTATAGATGCCAATCATTCTGAACTTCAAAGGATAAAGTGAGATACCAAAACTGTTCAGAGGCAAAAGCTACTAGTCCCGCTCATCTAATTGGAGCTAAGTTTCATTGATATTTTGGAATTTATAGTATATTCTCTTCTTTTTATCCTATTTGATTTTCAGTTGCTTGGGGACAAGCAACAATTTAAGTTTGGTGTTGTGATGAGCGGATAATTTATACGCTTTTTGGCATTGTTTTCAGGTAGTTTTTAGTATAATTTAGTTAGTTTTTACTATGTTTTTATTAGTTTTTATTCAAAATTAACATTTCTGGACTTTACTATGAGTTTGTGTGTTTTTCTTTGATTTCAGGTATTTTCTGGCTGAAATTGAGGGACCTGAGCAAAAATCTGATTCAGAGGCTGAAAAAGGACTACAGATGCTGTTGGATTCTGACCTCCCTGTACTCGAAGTGAATTTTGTGGGGCTACAAAATCTCAATTTGTGTGCTCTCAATTGCGTTAGAAGCTAGACATCCAGGGCTTTCTGGCAATATATAATAGTCCATACTTTGCCCAAGTTTTGACGATGCAAACTGGCGTTCAAACGCCAAGTTCCTGCCCTATTCTGAAGTTAAACGCCAGAAACAGGTTACAAACCAGAGTTAAACACCACAAACAGGCTACAACCTAGCGTTTAACTCCAAGAGAAGTCTCTACACGTGTAAAGCTCAATGCTCAGCCCAAGCACACACCAAGTGGGCTCCGAAAGTGGATTTCTGCATCATTTACTCATTTCTGTAAACCCTAGCTACTACTTTAGTATAAAAACTACTTTTAGTGATTTATTTCACATCTTTTGATCATTTTTGAGACTATCTTTGTATCACTTTTGGTCTCTTGATCACGTTTAGGGGGCTGGCCATTCGGCCATGCCTGTACCTTCATCACTTATGTATTTTCAACGGTGGAGTTTCTACACCCCATAGATTAAGGTGTGGAACTCTGCTGTTCCTCATGAATTAATGCAAAGTACTATTGTTTTTCTATTCAACTCAAGCTTATTCTTATTCTAAGATATTCATTCACACACAAGAACATGATGAATGTCATGATCAAGTGACACTCATCACCATTCTCACTAATGAACGCGTGCCTGACAAACACTTCCGTTCTACATGAAAACAAGCCTGAATGCATATTTCTTAGCCTCCTGGTTCACGATCAGAGTCTTCGTGGTATAGGCTAGAATTATTGGCGGCCATTCCTGAGATCCAGAAAGTCTAAACCTTGTCTATGGTATTCCGAGTAGGATCTAGGAAGGGATGACTGTGACGAGCTTCAAACTCGCGAGTGTTGGGCATAGTGACAGATGCAAAAGGATCAATGGATCCTATTCCAACATGATTGAGAACCGACAGATGATTAGCCGTGCAGTGACAGCGCATTTGGACCATTTTCACTGAGAGGACAGACGGTAGCCATTGACAACGGTGATCCCCCAACATAAAGCTTGCCATGGAAAGGAGTATGAATGATTGAATGAAGACAGTAGGAAAGCAGAGATTTAGAAGTAACAAGCATCTCCATACGCTTATCTGAAATCCCACCAATGAATTACATAAGTATTTCTATCCTATTTTATATTTTATTTATATTTTAATTAGCAAAACTTCACAACCATTTGAATCCACCTGACTGAGATTTACAAGGATGACCATAGCTTGCTTCAAGCCGACAATCTCCGTGGGATCGACCCTTACTCACGTAAGGTTTATTACTTGGACGACCCAGTGCACTTGCTGGTTAGTTGTGCGGAGTTGTGAAAAAGAATTGAGATTAAGATTGTGCGTACCAAGTCTTTGGCGCCATTGTTAGAGATCACAATTTCGTGCACCATCTACTCTTGCTTCTTCTACTTTTCTTTCAATTTAATTTGAGGTAATTCACAATAATTGAGTTTCTTTTTCTTGTTGTCATTAATCTCTTGCAATAATTATTGTTAGATTTCATTCTAGTTGTTAATTTGCTATGCTTTTCTTTTGTGCCTTCCAAGTGTTTGATGAAATGCTTGGCTGGATTTTAGTATAGAATTTTCTCCTCTTGGCCTAGGTAGAGTAATTAGTGATGCTTGAGTTATCTAATTCCTTTGTTGATTGATAATTAGAAGTTGCTAATTGATTTGGATACCACCAAAGCTAGTCTTTCCCTTGGGAGTTGGCTAGGACTTGTGGAATCAAGTTAGTTCATCCACTTGACTTTCCTCCATGGTTAGAGGTTAACTAAGTGGTAGCAATGGATAATTTGTGGTCACAATTGAGGAGGATAACTAGTATAGGACTTCTAGTTCTCATATCTTGGCAAGAGCTTTCTTAGTTGTTAGCTTATTTCTTTTGCAATTTACATTCCTTGTTCCTTAACTCAAAAACCCCAAACATACTTCATAGCCAATAACAAGAACATTTGTTTGCAATTCCTAGGGAGAACGACCCGAGGTTTGAATACTTCGGTTTATAATTTTAGGGGTTTGTTACTTGTGACAACCAAATTTTTGTATGAAAGGACTATTGTTGGTTTAGAAACTATATTGCAACGAGGATTCAATTGTGAAATTCTAAACCGTCAAGAATCCGTTCATCAAAATGGAACCGTTGCCGTGGAGTTGCAATGGTGTTGTGTTATTGATTATTGTACATATGTGAATATTGTGAATAGGTTGCTTGTTTGCTTTAGTGGTTAGATTTTATCCCCTTGATTTTGTGCCTTCTATTTTTGTTTTTGCTATCATGAATTCTCACTTTGGCTATGAGTTTGGCTCTAATTGTGTTGTAGGAAATGTGGACTTCAATGACAACATGCATCAAGGATGGAACCAACAAAGATGGGAAGAGCCTCAAGAAATTGATCACTCCTAATGGCAACAACCTCCAGATACTTATCGATATAATTCACTTCCTAGTGCATGTCAATTCAATGGCTATGGTGAATCCTTTTATGACAATCAATTACCACCATCATATGCCTATGACTCTTATCCTCAATATGAACCTCAACCATTATCATAAGCCTCTCATTACCAAACCCCTTCCTATGATCCATATCCACCATATGACCAATCACCCATACCATATTCTCATGACCATTATGAGCAAGAACCTCTAGAACTACCACAACCCTATCAAGATTACTACCATGAACCACCTCAATACTCACCATCTCCATACCCTTATCAAGAAGAACCACCTTCCTACTATGAATCCTCTCTCCAAAATGATGAACCCTCTTATCCACCCCAAGCCCCAATAGATGATTATCTCACCTTGCTACTTCAAGGACAAGCGGATATACAAAGGAACACCCTAGAGTTTGTGACTAACTTGACCAAGGTAGTGCATACTTTAGCCTACCAATGATTGAACACTCAAGATGCTTCCATAGCCACATGTGAAGAATCAATTGAAGAGCATAGCATGAAGGAGAGATTGAAAACTCCGGTGGAAAATGAGGGATGTTATTTTGTATTAGAATAATTGGAGGAGCCTATGATCATTGAAGAAAAGAAAGAAGTGGTTGAAGATTTAGGAGATGTTGAAAGTCCATGGGAATGTAGCATCATGGAGCACTCTTCCAAGAAACTTGATATTGATGTTGAGGAGGGTGCGCAACCTCCAAGGCATATCATACTTGGAAACTTGAAAGAGGTTTATCAAGAAATGGATTCAATCATGGGTTAATTTCTATCTATAATTGAATCCTCTCCCATTGGACATGAAGTTGAAATTATAGAAGAATGTGCACAACCTCCCATACCCTTGGTGAACAATGAAGAAGAGAGTGAATTGGAAGAGAGCTACCAAAGGAAAAAAGTTGACTTGGTGTACATCGAAATTGAAGAGTATGAAGAGGTTGATCAAGAGATGGATTCATTCATCAATGAATTTCTATCCAAAATTGAATCACCTCCCATTGAGCAAGAAATCAAAGCTCTTGAAGACAACACCAAGCCAAGTGATAAAAGGGAAAATGTTGAAATTAAAGAAGCTTGCGAATAGGTGGAGATAGTCAAGGATGAGCACAAAGGAGTGGAGCTTGCAAGATCATTAGGACCACCCTTCCTAAGTCACCATCCTACACAACATTCAAGTGGGTAAAATTCTTACCCCTAAGCTTTACTTTCTCACTTGAATATGGTTTGATTGAAAATGATGGTCAACTTAGAGCTCTTTGTGGAGTTAAAAGTAGAAGAGAGTTGTGTAGTGGTTGTAAACATCACTCTAAGTTCATGATGGTTGCATGCTCAAAGTTGTATAGTAATGATTGGTGGAGAACTAATTCGCATGGGTCTAGGAAGTTGTTTGGAAGCTTCTTTGAGAATTCTAAGGTCATGCCACCCGGATGGAATAACAATGACCAATTTAAGGACGGGTGTCAAAAAAAAGTGTGGGATCCCGGATCGCACAAGGAAAATCAAATTTGGGAGCTCATGATTTGTGAAGAACTCCATCAAAGCTTGAAGATATTAAAATTGAAGAATGGAGCTTATTGGAAACTCAAGCATTGGTGGATGTTTAAGGATAGCTTTAAGCACAAGCCACCTTGAGAGGAGCTCCCCATAAGTCCAACTTAAGGACAATAAACTAAAGTGCTAGGTGGGAGGCACCCCACCATGGTAACTTCTTTTCATTTTCTCTTTTTGAACATATTGGTAATTAGTTTAAATTCATGTTTTTGGTTGGTTTGTTGAGTATAATTGATAGTTTAGTATGTTAAATAAGGTTTTATGGTGTTTTGGTAGCTGTTTGGAGGTTTGGAATGCTTTGATTGGTGCAAAAACATAGAAATTTTTTTTTGAAAAACAGAGCACCATCCGCGCATACACGCACTGTGCGCGTACGCGTACATCAAGCAATTTCCCCTACCCACGTAGACGCGCCATGTACGCGTACGCGTGGATTGAGAAATTCCACCCCAAGCCAAAAACCCGAGAGTTGTGCGAACGTTGCGCGTGCATTGTGCCTTTCGCACAAACGAACTCGTGCGTACGCGCACATGACGCGTACGTGCCACTCTCGAAATAAGCCATCGACGTGGACGCACCATGTGCACGTACGCGTCACGTCCATTGCACCACCATCCACGCGCGCGCGCCATGCGCGCCTACGTGCGGATGTTCTTCCTTCAACACATCTCTTTTCTTCTCCTCTTTCCATTTCTTTCCTTCTCCTTTCTTCTTCCCTTCTTCTACCTCTCATCCAACACTCCCAAACACCATTGATAACCATTTATTTTAGTTAACTAATTAGTTAGTTAGTTAGTTAGTTAGTTGATTAGTTAGTTTTAGTTAGTTTTCATTTCATTTTCTCTTTTTCATTGTAAATATTGGATTGTTATTCTTGTTTACCATTAATTGCTGCTGAGTATTAAAAAGGGATGTTATCTTAACATCATTATGTTTATAATCTTTGTTGGATTCTATTGTTGAGGTTATATTTTGCTACTTGGTTTTGATTTTTTCATGCTTACCTTTTAAGAATACCAAGTGATGAGAATTGTCTTCGAGCTTGTAACTCTTCTTGAATTGCATGATTTGGCCACCATCTGATTTGAACCCTATTCTTTGATTAGGCAATCTCTTGACATTGGATGGTGTGCATTTACCTTAATGCATTGTATTTCACGATCGTATGCATCCATATGCTTATAGCTTGAATGGCTTCATGCTTCTCTAATGCTTGTTTTACCTTACAAGTTTACTTAAACCATCTCAAGCACAATAAAATGAGTAAAGTGCATGCTCCTTTTGTGACATAACTTTTTATGCTAATGTGTGTTCTAAAGGCGCCTAATTTAGAACTCACATCCCTATTTTCCTAATGTCACACTAATTCACTCACTCAATTCTAGTGATTAGTAGCTCATTCCTAATAATGTATGCTTCCTTGCTTTTGTTTTCTCATCTTATGGTGTTATATTTTTGTTTTTCATGAATGATGCACCACAAGCAAAAATGGAACCGCGAGAAAGAACACGCAGCACCGGTTGATCTACCAGCTGAAGGTAGCAATCCGAAAAGTCGCCATACCCCCTTGCTCATCTTTGAGTGCACCGAGGACGGTGCAAACTTTTAAGTGTGGTGAGGTCATCCGACCGATCGGCGATTTTGGGTGACAAATTTCTAATTCCAACACTTTTGCATTTCATTTTAGGTTTTTAGGATTTATGTTGCATTTTCTTATTTTTTTTTTGCATATATATACACAATAAGCTTAGTCAAAATAATGAGATTTTTCAAGATTTCTATTTATAGGGCACTAATCAATTTGAGTGAAAACTTTTCATAGGACTTGCCTGAATTATATATATATTGTGGATCATGTTTTTGAGCTAAGAACACAAGCAAGTGGGATTTGAGCCTAATTGTGTGGTTATGATATAGCCATTTATTTTTCCTTCTTGTGTGCATTATTCTCTTTCTATGATTGTAATCTTTGATTTGTTTGATTCTTTATGTCCGTTATTTTGTGTATTCATGCATTTATATGATTGAGGCCATCAATTCATTTAGCTCACTTACCCAAATAGCCTTACCTTTTATCTTCCTTTGTTAGCAACTTTGAGCCTACGATTAACCCACTTGTTCTTAATTTAGCACATTACAAGCCCTAAAGCGAAAAATAATAAATGTCCTTATTTGAATTTTTGATTGGCTTAGGCTAGTATGTGAGTATCATTCAAGTGTGGGAAAACTTGGGACATTGGGGGAATAAAAAGGTAGTTTTGTATTTTGTTGTAAATATTGGGAATTGGATGCATGCTCATGTATTAATCAAATGTAAAACCTTATGCATTGATATTTTTGTATATATTGCAAAGCAAAAGAAAGAAAAATTAGAAAGACGAAAGAAAAGAAAGAAAAAAATTAATATGGAAAAGAAAAGAAAAAAATTAGAAAAAGAAAGAAACAAAAAAAAAAAAGAAAAGGAATAAAAAGGGGACAAAATACCCCAAAGCAAGTGAAGCTCAATAAAATCAATGCATATGTGTTGTGAAATGAAAAGAAAATGCATGAGTATGTTAAAAAGTGAAGAATGGGTAGTTAGGTTAGCTTTTGAATTGTATAGGATGTCATAGGCTAGGTGGGAAGTCTAAGCTTATCAAAGATTCAAATTTCAAGCTCACTTAACCAAATATGCATCCTACCTTGACCCTAGCCCCATTACAACCTAAAGAAAAGACCTCATGATAATTGTATGCATGCATGAAATATTTGCTGATTGTTAGAAGAAGAACAAATCTTGGAAAGCATGATTAGGGGAGAATGGAGTGAATCGACCCTAAACACTTAAGCGAATAGAGTGCAAACACATCCGGTGAGGGTTTGATGCTCAATTACATGTTTCCACCCATAATCATCTCTTCATGCAAGTTTGTAAAAATATTTAATAACTCAATTCAATTGTGGATTAGACTTGCTAGTCCTTAGCCCTTGTGCATATATGATTCTTGGGAATTGATATATTTTGACTAAGCAATTATATTCATTTAGATAGTTGCATATAGGTAGATTGCATTTAGTTAGATTTCATTGAATAAATGTTGATCCCTTTGCTTTCTCTTGGTTTAAGCATGAGGACATGCTTGGTTCAAGTGTGGGGAGGTTGATAAACCCCATATTTAGGGTTTATCTTGTATTGATTTTAGGGAATTTTATCACCTTTTACCCACATTTATTCAATGAAATATCATGGTTTTATGATTGTCTCCCAATTTGTGCTTAAGTGTGAAAACATGCTTTCTAGGTCCTTAATTAGCTAAATTCAATTCATCCTTGATCCCACTAGATGCCTTGATTTGTTTGTTAAGTGATTTCAGGTTGAAAAGGGCTAGGAATGAATCAAAGGAGTGAAGAGGAAAGCATGCAAAGTGGATAACACATGAAAAAGCCAAAGATTTGGATATCTTCATCCACGCGCACGCGCATTATACGCACACGCGTGGATCGCGAAAACGCAAGGGATGCGCACGCGCACTGTACGCGTACGCGCCGGTGGGCGCACGTGATTTTTAATAGAAAATGTGCCCAGTGATTTCTGAGAGCTGTGGGCCCAAATTGCAACCAACTTTGGCGCCAAAATGCATTTAAAGGACCAAGGATAGAAGGGAATCAACACTTAGCATCATTTACACACATTAGAATTAGTTTTAGTTAGTTTTAGAGAGAGAAGCTCTCACTTCTCTCTAGAATTAGGATTAGGACTAGGTTTAGTTCTTAGATCTGGGGTTTAATTCATGCTTTTCTCTACTTCCTCTTCTCAATTCTTTGTTGTTGCAATCATTACTCTTCTATTCTTTTGTTGTAATTTCCTTTATGCTTCTTCTATATTTTGTTGTAGATCTACTCTTGCTTCTTCTTTTCTTTCAATTCAATTTGAGGTAATTCACAATAATTGAGCTTCTTTTGCTTGTTGTCATTAATCTCTTACAATAATTATTGTTAGATTTCATTCTAGTTGTTAATTTGCTATGCTTTTCTTTTGTGCCTTCCAAGTGTTTGATGAAATGCTTGGTTGGATTTTAGTATAGAATTTTCTCCTCTTGGCCTAGGTAGAGTAATTAGTGACGCTTGCGTTATCTAATTGCTTTGTTGATTGATAATTAGAAGTTGCTAATTGATTTGGATACCACTAAAGCTAGTCTTTCCCTTGGGAGTTGGCTAGGACTTGTGGAATCAAGTTAGTTTATCCACTTGACTTTCCTCCATGGTTAGAGGTTAACTAAGTGGTAGCAATGGATAATTTGTGGTCACAATTGAGGAGGATAACTAGGATAGGACTTCTAGTTCTCATATCTTGCCAAGAGCTTTCTTAGTTGTAAGCTTATTTCTTTTGCAATTTACATTCCTTTTTCCTTAACTCAAAAACCCCAAACATGCTTCATAGCCAATAACAAGAACATTTGTTTGCAATTCCTAGGGAGAACGACCCGAGGTTTGAATACTTCGGTTTATAATTTTAGGGGTTTGTTACTTGTGACAACCAAATTTTTGTATGAAAGGACTATTGTTGGTTTAGAAACTATATTGCAACGAGGATTCAATTGTGAAATTCTAAACCATCAAGAATCTGTTCATCACTCGGTCTACAATGCATTTGGATCGGTTGCTTGTGGGTATGATAGATCGACGGATAAAGTGGAGTCATCCTCTAGCTAGAGGAGTCAAGTCACTGCTCTTAAGATGGGTCGGCCTCCCCTCTGCCCCCAATTTCCACTGGGCATCTGGGATGCAAATATCATCCAGGACTTGCTCTAGTTGCTGGTCTCTGTTTACCCTGTCGCTGTAAGATCGAAGTGATGGCATATTTTGAGGTAGTTGGAGGGTCTGCCGGATAATCTCTGGACTAAACTCAATGACTCTTCCCCGTACAAAGCTTATGTGGTTCCTCTCATTGACTCCAGAAACATCTTTATAAGTGATCCACAGATTTCCGTAAAATTCTTGAATCATCAACTGTCCCACCTGTGTGTGTGGATTACACAAGAACTGCCATCTTCTTCTCTGAATTTGGTGCTAAATTTTTGGATATTCATCTAGTTGGAGATCAAACCACACTTCTGGAAGAACGAGCCTCTTGCCAGTGACCTCATAAAAATGCTCTTCATGCAGTTTAGAGCAGAAGCGTCGTGCATCATGGGAACTGGTGGCCGGTTCCTTTCCTTTTCTCTTCTTGGAAGGTTGGGTGGTCTTTGGTGCCATGGAAATAACAAAATAAAACCAGGAAAGAAACAACACCAAACTTAAAACTGTTGCTTGTCCTCGAGCAAAATAAAGAAATACAAAGGGGAAGAAGAATGAATAGCAGAAATTGAAATAGCAGAAAATAAAAATTAATGCTAAAAGTTTTTTTTCAAAATAAAACAGAAAAGCAGAAGAAGGTTGAAGAAGGAGAGGGGTAAATGGATAGAAGAGGGAGCTTGGGACGGTGGCTAAGGTGGGGTTTGAGGAAGGTTGAAATGGGGGTTATGTTTAAAAGGGGGAGAAGGGTATGGATACAGAAGGAAAGTGTATAAAGAAGGTGAGGAGCTGAATGGGCTGTGTGATTTGTGAATGGAAGACAAATTGAAGGTTAGTTATGTGAAAGTGAGGGATTGAGAGGGGTTTATATAGGAGAGGGGTTGGGGTGGGGGAAACGTTGGGGGGTCACAGGCTTTGGGAAGGGCTGGTTGGTCAGGGGGTTGGTCTTGGGTTGGGGAATGGGACGTGGAATATATTGGGAAGAGAAGGAAGGGGGTGGGATGTGGTCACGGATGGCTATTGGGGTTTAGGAAAGGGGAGACGATTGCAGAGTCTGGTCAAGGGTGTTTGGGGTGGATGAAAAGAAAAGGAATCAATGAATGGATGTGGGGACCAGATGAAAGGGATTTGGGAAGGATTTGCTTAGATTTCCTTTATTATACCCCAATGTAACCAAACCGGTGCCAAACTTGAATAAGTTGAAGGCTGGCGCCGCAGACTCCGTGCTCTCCACGCCAAACTTGGTGCAACCCAAGTTTGGCGCCAACTCCCCATTTTTTTTCAAAATTTCTGCGCCAAACGCCAGGCGAGGCCAAGTTTGGCGTCCCCGTGGCAGTGGGAGTGGTCTTCTTGATACACAATAGTGGCGCCAAACTTGAAGGACTTGAAGTTTGGTGCCACCTCTTCCTCTGTTTCTTCTTTGTGATGTCGCTCCCAACGCCAAACTTGGAGTTTTCCAAGTTTGGCTTGGACCTTCCAGCATCAAGCTCCCTTTTGTGCGCGTTGTCCCATGCCAAACTTGGATTCCCAAGTTTGGCTTCAACCCTCCAGAGCCAATTTCACTTCCAGGCCAAATTTTGTGAGCGTTCGGATTCATGTTTTTAACATTCTGCATGATCAAAACACATGTAAAACAAAGGAAAAACAGTAGAAACTCAATAAAAATCAAATAAATAATAAAACCAACACAACGGAAAATGAACTAAGGATACAAAATTATCGGGTTGCCTCCCGACAAGCGCTTCTTTAACGTCACTAGCTTGACGGTCAATTCTGCTAGTTCAACAGATGAGCGGACATTTGGCGATCAATCTCGCCTCCAAGATAGTGCTTCAACCTCTACCCATTAACTGTGAATTTCCTGTTAGAATTCTCTTCCTGAATCTCAACATGACCATATGGTGAAGCTCTGGTAACTACAAACGGTCCTGACCACTGGGATTTCAGGTTTTCGGGAAAGAGTTTGAGCCTTGAATTGAACAGAAGCACTATCTGACTCGGCTCAAAGACTCTGATGGCAATCTTCTTGTCATGCCATATCTCAGTCCTCTCCTTATAGAGCTTGGCATTCTCATAGGCTGAATATCTGAATTCATCAAGCTCGTTCAGCTGAAGCATTCTCTTAATTCTTGCAGCCTGAGCATCAAAGCTCAGATATTTGATTGCCCAGTAGGCTTTATGCTCCAACTCAACTGGCAAGTGACAGGTTTTACCATAGACCAACTGATAAGGAGACATGCCAATAGGAGTCTTGTAAGCTGTCCGGTATGCCCAGAGAGCATCATCAAGCTTCCTAGACCAGTCCTTCCTTAAGACACTGACGGTCTTCTCTAGAATCCTCTTGAGTTCCCTGTTGGAAACCTCAACCGGTCCACTTGTGTGAGGATGATACGGGGTTGCCACTTTATGACAGACGCCATATTTCTGTAGAAGTGAGTCCAGCTGTCTGTTACAGAAGTGACTTCCATCATCACTAATGAGTGTCCTTAGGACACCAAACCGGCTGAAAATATATCTCTGGAGAAAGCTCATCACCACTTTGGCATCATTGGTGGGCAGAACTACAACTTTCACCCACTTGGACACATAATCAATTGCCACCATAATATAGTTGTTGGAATATGAGGGTGGGAAAGGTCCCATGAAGTCAACACCCCACACATCAAACAACTCAATCTCAAGAATCCCCTGCTGTGGCATCTCATGGTTGGAAGGGAGATTTTTAGCTCTTTCACACCTGTCACAGTTCTTCACAAATGCTCTTGAATCTCGGAAGAGATTCGGCCAATAAAAACCGCTCTGAAGGACCTTTGTAGCTGTTCTTTAACCACCAAAGTGGCCTCCATAATCAGAGACATGATAGTGCCAAAGAATCTGCTGTGTCTCCTCATCTGGAACACATCTCCAAATTATACCATCTGAGCATCTTCTAAAAAGGTATGGCTCCTCCCAAAAGTAGTACTTTGCATCAGTCAGCAACTTCTTCACTTGTTGTTTACTGTACTCCTTTGGAATGAAATTCATGGATTTGTAATTTGCAATGTCTGCAAACCATGGAGCCTGCTGAATGAGGAACAATTGCTCATCCAGAAATGTCTCAACCACAGCTATGGGTGACTGTACTCTTACTGTAGGCTCAATTCTGGACAGATGGTCAGCCACTTGATTTTCTGACCCTTTCTTGTCTTTTATCTCAATATCAAACTCCTGAAGTAGTAGCACCCATCTGATTAATCTTGGTTTAGAATCCTGTTTGGTTAGAAGGTACTTCAAAGCAGCATGATCAGTATATAGAATAACCTTAGAACCAATTAAATAGAACCTAAACTTATCAACAGCATACACAATAGCTAATAATTTTTTTTCTGTAGTTGTGTAATTCTTTTGAGCATCATTTAACACACGACTAGCATAGTAAATGACATGTATAAGATTGCCATGCCTTTGTCCTAAAACAGCTCCTATAGCATAATCACTAGCATCACACATTAATTCAAATGGTAAATCCTAGTCAGGAGAAGCTATAATGGGAGCAGAGGTAAGGTTTGCTTTTAGAGTTTCAAAAGCATGCAGGCATTCAGTATCAAATACAAAAGGAACATCAACAACTAATAAATCTTTAGCAATTTTAGAAAAATCCCTTATAAATCTTCTATAAAATCTTGCATGACCCAATAAACTCCTGATTGCCTTAACATTAGTTGGTGGTGGTAATTTTTCAATTACCTCCACCTTGGATCTATCAACCTCAATCCTTTTAGTTGAAATCCGGTGTCCAAGAACAATACCTTCTATAACCATAAAATGATATTTTTCCCAATTTAAAATAAGGTTTAATTCTTGACACTGTTTCAAGACCAGAGATAAATGCTTATGGCAGGATTCAAAAGAATTACCAAAAACAGAGAAATCATCCATAAATACCTCAATGAACTTTTCAACCATATCAAAAAAATTGAAAGCATACACCTCCGAAAAGTTGCTGGGGCATTACAGAGTCCAAATGGCATTCTTCTATAAGAAAAAACTCCAAAAGAGCATGTGAATGCTGTCTTCTCTTGATCTTGAGGGTCCACTACAATTTGATTATATCCAGAGTATCCATCTAGAAAACAATAAAAAGCATGACCAGCTAACCTCTCAAGCATCTGATCAATGAAAGGCAAGGGGAAGTGATCCTTCATTGTAGCAGTGCTGAGCCTCCTATAGTCTATGCACATTCTCCATCCTGTGACTGTCCTTGTAGGAATTAGCTCATTTTTTCATTCTTGATCACTATCATCCCTCCTTTCTTGGGAACTACCTGCACAGGACTCACCCAAGTGCTGTCAGAAATAGGGTATATAATGTCGGCTTCCCATAGTTTTATTACCTATTTTGGACCATCTCTTTCATAGTTGGATTGAGTCTCCTTTGTGGTTGCACAACCGGTTTAGCATCATCTTCAAGAAGGATCTTGTGCATATACTTGGTTGGACTAATCCCCTTTAAATCACCAATGGTCCACCCAAGAGTTGTTTTATGGCTCCTGAGCACTGTAATAAGCGCCTCTTCCTCACCAGGCTTCAAGGAAGAGCTAATAATCACTGGATATGACTTATTTTCACCCAAGAGCACATATTTCAAAGAAGGAGGCAAGAGTTTGAGCTCAAGCTTAGGGACTTCCTCCTCCCTTTTAGGCGTGCTCACCAGTGCTTTCTGGGGGTGGTGAATCATCAATTTCAACTAATTCTTATTTAGAAATAGGATCTAGAACATCATCAAGTACCTCAGCTTCCAGTACCTCTTGAACAAGTGGTTCAACAATATCAACTCTCATACACCCTTCAGAATCATTAGGGTGTTTGAGAGCTTCAAACAAATTAAGGACCACCTGTTCTTTGTTGACCCTCAAAGCTAATTCACCCTTTTGCACATCAATCAAAGCTCTACCTGTAGCTAAAAAGGGTCTACCAAGAATAATAAAGGACTTTGCATCCTCTTCCATATCCAATATAACAAAATCAGCAGAAAAATAAACGGTCTTACTTTCACAAGTAAATCCTCAATAACATCCACAGAAAATTTAATAGAAAGATCAGCAAGTTGAAGAGAAATATGAGTGGGTTTTACCTCCTCAATTTGGAGCTTTTTCATCACTAAAAGTTGCCTGAGATTGATACTAGCCCCAAGATCACATAAAGCTCTCTGAATGGTGACATCTCTAATGGTGCAAGGAATTTCAAAGCTCCCTGGATCCTGCATCTTCTCAGGAAGGTTATGTTGAATAATAGCACTGCAATCCTTAGTAAGCACCACTGTCTCTTGTTCCTTCCAATTCCTCTTGTTAGTCAGTAATTCTTTCATGAATTTAGTATAAAGAGGCATTTGCTCAAGAGCCTCTGCAAAAGGAATGTTGATCTGTAGCTTCTTGAAGACTTCTAAAAATCTAGAAAATTACTTGTCCTTGGAAGCCTTCTGAAGCCTTTGAGGGTATGGAATTTTAGGCTTGTACTCAGGAGCCTTGGGCAATGTAGGATAAGTGTCAAGAGAATCTGGGAATGGGTTGTCTGTAGGCTTTGGAGGGGCGTGTTCCACTTCTTCTTTCTTCTCCTCTAGAGCTTCTTTTACAACTAGCTCCTCATTGACCTTGGTTCCAGAACCAGCTACTTTACCACTTCTCAATTGAATATCCTTTCAATCTTCTCTTGGGTTCACCATTGTATCACCAGGAAATGTACTTGAAGACCTCTCAGGTATTTGCTTGCTCAATTGGCCCATTTGCACCTCTAAGTTTCTAATAGAAGCTCTGATTTTCTGCATAAAACTGTTCATCATTGTCTCCCAATTAGTGTTCTGCTGGGGTTGAGAGCATGCCTGCTGAGGTGGTTGTTGTTGATGAGACTAAAACTGGTGGTTATTTTGATTATTATGCTGAAAACTGCCCTGAGAATTATTGTTAAAATTCTGAGACCTCTGAGGTTGGTCTCTCCACCCAAAATTTGTGTGATTTCTCCACCCCTGATTGTAGGTCTTTGAGTATGGATCATTATTGGGGTATCTAGGAGCACTCCCCATGTAATTGACCTATTCAGAAGATGATTGAGCATAATCGTAATTCTCATTTTGCATAAAATTACCTGTCATATCATAAGGGACCTCTTGAGGTGTATTCTGGGTGTTGACAGCTGAAACTTGCATTCCACTCAACTGTTGAGTAATTAGACTTATTTGCTGAGACAAAAGTTTGTTCTGAGCAAGAAGAGCATCAACAGCTTCCACTTCTAAAACACCTTTCTTCTGAGGGGTTACAAAGGCCACAGGATTCCTGTTAGAGGAATATAAGTATTGGTTGTTAGCAACCAACTCAATAAGTTTAGTGGTCTCCTCTGGTGTCTGCTTCATGTGCAAAGAACCACCTACAGAATTATCTAAGCGCATCTTGGACATTTCACATAAGCCCTCATAAAAGATACCCAGCTGAGTCCATCTAGAGAACATGTCTGGAGGGCATTACCTAGTAAGTAGCTTGAATCTCTCCCAAGCTTCATAGAGGGTCTCACCATTTTTCTGTCTAAAGGTTTGAACCTCCACCCTTAGCTTAGTCAGCTTTTGAGGTGGGAAAAATTTAGTTAGAAATCCAGTGACAACCTCTTCCCAAGATTCCAGACTCTCCTTGGGTTGAGAATCTAACCACAACTTTTCTCTATCCCTCACAGCAAATGGAAAGACCATGAGTTTGTATACCTCAGGATTCACTCCATTAGTCTTCATAGTATCACAAATCTGTAGGAAATTAGAAATAAATTTATTTGGGTCTTCCTAAGGAAGTCCACGATACTGACAATTTTCTTGCACAAGAGTAACAAGCTGTGGCTTCAGTTCAAAGTTGTTTGCAGCTATAGGAGGCACTACAATGCTTTTTCCATAAAGATCTGCATTAGGAGCAGTGTATGAGCCAAGCACTCTTCTAGGTTGCTCATTCTCATTCAGATTTGCCATATTGGCATTCACATCACGATTGTGATCCACAATGGACTCTGTAGCTTTAGAATTCTCACTCAGATTTCCACGAGCTTTGTAAAGTCCAGCGTGTTGTAAATGCCACGACAAAGTCCTTTTGGGTTCAGGATCAAAGTCTAGCAGAGGTTCCTTGTCCCTGTTCCTGTTCATAAACAGACAGAAGAAAAGAAAAGTCTAACAGAGTGTAGAGAATTTTTAGTGAGGTAACCTGTGTAAAGAAATAAAATAAAATACTTACTAATTAAAGTAGAAAAAATTCGAAAATGATGACTAAATTTGGACTGAAAATTTTGAAAATTAATAGGCAAATTAAACAAGAAAATTGAAATAAAATCAACTAGGTAACACCAAACTTAATTTCAGAAATTAAGGAAAAATACTAGTGTTAATTTTCGAAAATAATAAAGCAAAATTTAAATAAAAATTAAAACTAAAATGCCTAATCTAAGCAATCAAAGAACTAGTAGTTGTTAATCACAGTCAATCCCCGACAACGGCGCCAAAAACTTGGTGCGGAATTTACAACCACAAACTAACCGGCAAGTACACCGGGTCGTACCAAGTAGTACCTCAAGTGAATGAGGGTCAATCCCATGAGGATTTATGGACTAAGCAACAATGGTTAAGAGATTTACTTAGTTAGACAAACAGAAAAGAGTGTTGAGAGTTCAAATGCATCAAACAGTAATTCAGAGAATCAGAAATGTAAGCAGTAAACAAGTTGTGAATAATATATGGAGAAACAGTTAAGGCTTCAGAGTTATCTATTTTCTGGATTGACTTTTCTTACTAACTTTTTTAATCATGCAAGATTTACTTTATGGAAAACTGTAAGTGACTAAACCCTAATTTCTTAGACCTTTTTAGTCTTTCCTAACCTTCATCAACCGCCAATTCTTTGGTCACTTAATTCCAATTAAAGGGTGAAGTTTAATTCTAGTTTATATGACATAAAAACCCTAATTACCCAAATATAAGAGGATTATATATCACGTATCCCGTTAAGTCTAGATAATTAGAAGTTTAGGAGAAATTATTTTCAAGCTATTATTCAAGTAAAGAGCTTTTCCAAGTTATACAAGAACTCAATTAGAACCAAGGTCATACTCTCATTCCACCCAGATTCATAAAATAAAGAACGAAAATAATTCTTGAATTATAAATTAGTACATGAACTAAAATAGAAAAAATAATAGTATCAATCCATACAATAGACAGAGCTCCTAACATTAACAGTGGAGGTTTAGTTGCTCATAGTTTAGAGAGAAAACTAGGATTCTGAAAAACTGTAAATTGCGGAATGAGGTTGAAGAGAAGAGAAGAGCTCGGAGGGCTGATTCTTTTCCCTCTTATATCTAATCCTAATTAATGTGAATTATATTTTCTAACACTAAATAATATCTTTTTCTATTTAAAATAAAAGTAAAATTTAATCAAAATTAATTTAATTCTACGTGCAGCCTTGTATGAGTGAAGGGGGACCACTAGATGCATAATGTGTGGCGCAAACTTGGAAAATTCCAAGTTTGGAGTGGAGTGGACAGAGAGTTCCCTTTTGCTTCCTTGCTTGTGGTGCCAAACTTGGAAAAATCCATGTTTGGAATGGGATGGTGCGTGAAGCTCCCTTTTGGAGTCTTTGAGTTGATGCTAAACTTGAGTAATCTCAAGTTTGGCGTGGAGGAGGCTAAATGCTATCCTTTGGAGAAACCTTGGTGGCGCCAAACTTGAGCCCTCTCAAGTTTGGCGTAGAGTGAGCAGTATATGATCCAAATTCTCCTAGCTTGGCACCAAACTTGAGTGTTCTCAAGTTTGGCTTTGAGCATCCAGCACGTAATTTCTCGTCTCTTCATCTTTGGCTCCAACTCTGTCAAATTCGCCCAAAACGCTACCTGAAATAAACATAATTGCACACAACTCAAAGTAGCATTTATAGTGGTTAAAACATATTAAATCTTGATTAAACTTATCAATTTAAATGCAAATTCACTAGGAAAAGATAAGAAAGATGCTCACATATCAGTCTTCTACCATTTTGGGTGTTGAATGCCCAACCTTTGTTTCTTGGCTGGCGTTTAACGCCAGCAACACTCCATCCAAAGTGTTCTATTTTCACTGCTGAACATTTCTATCACTGTTCTGACTGCTGCACATGATCATGAACCTAAAGAAATAACTTAAAGAAACAAATTAAAATAAATAAAAATAACTAACTAAGGTTGGGTTGCCTCCCAACAAGCGCTTCTTTAATGTCATTAGCTTGACGGACAACTCCTTTTAATGAGGAAGATAGTCATACAGGAATAAATCATTACTCCTTAATGGGAGCTTCCTTCTTGTGTTCTCATGGAATAGCGTAATACGCTCAAGAGTCAAAATCTTGTTCACTGCCTGAGGAAGGGTTGGGCTTGCAACAATATGCTGGTTTCCCTTTTTGTCACTCCTCTTTTCCATGGTGAATGCCATGATGAGATAAGTGAATACTACCATCTTCCATGGTGAAAATTCTTCAGTAAGAATATTTTTATTTTTCCACCCCCTAGGTATCTTCCTTTTGGGGCCTTCCTCCTTGGTGGATAGTGTTCATCCAACACCAAACTTATATTTGGTCTTAGGAGAGATTGAATGAGTTCCATTCAAGGGAGGAGGCTTGAATGCTGAATCCTTTATGCAAGTGCTTCCCTTGTCAGGGGGTAATGGAGGGTCAAAAACTTTGAACACCATCTAGTCCTTATGCAAGGTAATCCTTGTTTCTTGTGCCTCTTAGATTCCTAGCATCTCCATCACAGAGAATGGCATGAGGTTAATGCTTGACCCTAGGTCACACAGAGCATTCTCAAAGGTCATGGTGCTTATGGTGCAAGGACTCAGGAAGCATCCAGGATCTAGAAGCATCTGAGGTAGCTTTTGCTGAACCAAAGCATTGAGTTTTTTGGAAAGCAATGGAGGTTCTTCCTCCAAAGGCTTTGTACCAAATAGCTTGGCATTCAACTTCATGAGAGCTGTTAGGTACCGAGCAACTTGCTCTTCCCTATCGTCTTCATCTTCATCAGGGGATGAGTGTTCATCAGAACTCATATATTGCAGAAGTGCATGCAAAGGAACCTATATGGTCTCTATATGAGCCTTGGCTTCCTTTAGTTCTTGGATAGGGATTTCTTGAGTAGGTATTGAGCACTCAGGGGGTCTGCCTTTACTGGCATTCAACGCCAGCTCTGATGTCTCTTTGTGCATTGAACGTCCATGTTGTACACCCTTACTGGCGTTAAACGCCAGTTCCCCTACCATTATGGCCATTGAACGCCCAGCAGGGATGTCCTGGCTGGCATTCAATGCCAGCTCCCCTGTCTGTTTGTGCGTTGAACACCCAACTAGTGCTCCCTAGCTGGCGTTCAATGTCAGCTTTGTTGTTTGTATAGGCGTTGAATGCCCAGTGAGGGCTTCCTCACTGGCGTTCAGCGCCAGGCTCTTGGCCAGTTTGGGTGTTGAATGCTCAGTGAGATCTTCCTCAATTGCATTCAATGCTTTCCCAGTCTCTCCAAATTCTGCCTCTGCCTCAGTGATAAGGACCAGACACTCTTCTCTTGGATTCACTTCTGTGTCTCTGAGGAGAGTGTTAGGGTGTCTCTGCAGTTTCTGAGGAAGGTTCCTCTGAATGACTACATTGCACTCTTTAGTAAGAGCTACTGTCTCTACTTCCCTCCAATTTCTCTTATTGTTCAGTATTTTCTTCATGAACTTAGCATATGAAGGCATTTGTTCAAGAGCCTCTGCAAAAGGGATTTTGATCTCCAGCTTCTTAAAAGCTTCTAAGAATTTGGAAAATTGGCTATCCTTTTCTGCTTTTTGGAGTTGTTGAGGGTATGGTAACTTGGTCTTGTACTCATCAATCTTGGTTGTTGAAGGTTGAGTACCTTGTGTCTTGGAAGGGGGGTTACTAGCTTGCTTAGGAGGGTTATTATCATGTGACTGGCCTCCCTTGCTTGGGCATTCAACGCCCATATTACTACCCCCTTCCTGGCATTCAACGCCAGGGCTACTATTCCCTTCTGGGTGTTCAATGCCCTTATTGTTGTCCCTGATTGAGCATTCAATGTCAGGGATGGATACCCCTTCTTGGCGTTGAATGCCAATGACATTCCTCCTTGGGCATTCAATGCCTTCAGAGACGTCTTGTTCATCAGTCTGGTGTTCCTCTGTTAGCTTTTCTTCCCTTGATCTCCTATTGCACTGAGGTTGTGTGTTTAAAAATTTCCCACTCCTCAGTTGAATAGCCTGGCATTCCTCTGTTATCTGCTTAGATAACAGTTGCCTTGTTTGACTCAGCTGGGCTTCTATATTTCTGTTAGAAGCCTGAGTTTCTCGCAAAGCCTCCTATAGTTCCAGTAATTGCTGGGCAAGGGTGTGCAGCTTATGAGTCAACGGGCCATCCTGTTCTGGAGGGTTAGATTCAGTAGATACTACCTTAACCTCTCCTTTTATGGAAGTCTCAGCAGATGAGTACAGATGTTGATTAATGGCAACTGTCTTAATAAGCTCTTGAGCTTCTTTAATGGTCTTTCTCATGTGTATGGAACCACCAGCAGAGTGGTCCAAAGACATTCTAGCCATGTCTGAAAGTCCATAGTAGAAGATGTCTAACTGTACTCATTCTGAAAATATTTCGATGGGACATTTTCTTAACATACTTCTATACCTCTCCCAGGCATCATAAAGAAATTCATTATCTCCTTGTTTAAAGCCTTAGATGTCCAGTCTTAGTATGGGTCATCTTTCTTGGAGGAAAGTATTAGTTTAAAAATTTGTCTACTAACTGTTTCCAAGTTTTCAAACTAGCTTTGGGCTGGTTATCTAACTACCTTTTTGCTTGGCCCTTTACAACAAAAGGGAAGAGCCATAGTCTGTAGACATCTTGGTCTACTCCCTCATTGTATACTATGTCAGCAATCATTAAGAAATCTGTCAGGAATTCTATAGGTTCTTCCTAAAGAAGCCTAGAATACTGGCAATTTTGCTGCACTAGAGTAATAAGTTGAGGGTTGAGTTCAAAGCTACTTGCTTTGATGTGAGGTATGCTAAAACTTCTTCCATAGAAGTCAGCAGTGGAATTTGTATAAGATCCTAGTGTTCTTCTGAACTCTTCATTCCCATTTGGGATTCATGATGAAGAAAGGTAGAAGAGGTAGAAGAAGAAATAGAAGTAGAAAAGATAAACAAGAATTAAAATATTTTTGTTTTTATTTTATTTATTTATTAATTTCAAAAATAAAATTAATAATTTAAAAAGAATTGAAAATTAAATTATAAAATTCGAAAGTAGAAGAGAGAGAAGAAGAAAATAACTTTCGAAAATAAGAGAGAAGGATTAGTTAGGAAGTTTTGAAAAAGAAGAGAGAGAAGATAAGTAATTAATTAAGAAAAGATTTGAATTTAAGATTTAAAATTTGAAAATTAAATTTTTGAATTTTGAAATTTTAAATTTTGAATTTTTGAAATTGAAATAAGATAAGTAAAGATTTGAAAAAGATTTAAAAGAAAGATCATATTTGAAATTTGATTTTAAAAAAGATTTAATTTTGAAATTTGAAACTTAAATTTGAAATTTGAAATTTGAATTTTGAATTTTGAATTCTGAAAAAGAAAAGATAAGATTTTTGAAAAAAGATATGATTTTTGAAAAAGATATGATTTTGAAAAGATTTGATTTTTGAAATTTAAAGCTAAGATAAGATAAGATAAAAATTTTAAAATTAAAATCTGAATATTTTAATTATGATTTTCGAAAATATGATTAAAATATAGATAGAAAAGATATTTTTTATTTTTGAATTTAATGAGAAGAGAGAAAAACAAATAAAAGACACAAAACTTAAAATTTTTAGATCTAAGACATCCTATTATGCGAAAATTTAAAGAAAAATACCGAGGGACACCAAACTTAAAAATTTTTAAGATCAAAACAAAAAGAAATACAAGAACACTTTGAAGATTAAAAAGAACACCAAGAACAAGACTTAAGAAATTCAAAGTACACAAGAACATATAAAAGACACCAAACTTAAAATTTTTGAAAACCATACATAAAATTTTCGAAAATTTAAAAGAAAAACACAAGAAGACACCAAACTTAAAAATTGACACAAAGATTTATCCAAAGAAACTATTTTTGAAAATTTTTAGAAAGAAAGAATCAAAGTTTTCAAAAATTTTAACCAAGAACATAAACAAAAAGACTCAAACCAAAAACAAAAATTAAACAATGAAAAGAAAAATAATTTTTTTGAAAAGTTTTTCCTTTAAATATTTTTTTTCGAAAAACGAAAAGAAAAATAAAATAAAATACTCTTGCAAAAATCAGAGATAATACCTGATCTAGGGAACAAGATAATCCGTCAGTTTGTCCAAACTCGAACAATCCCCGGCAACGGCGCCAAAAACTTGGTGCACGAATCCCCACACTTTTATACAACTGTACCAGCAAGTGCACTGGGTCGTCCAATTAATACCTGAGCGAGTCAGGGTCGATTCCACGGGGATTGTGGTTTAAAGCAAGCTATGGTTAGCTTGCAGATCTTAGTCAGGCGAATCAAGAAGTAGGGGAAACTATTCGTAATTTGTATTTGTGAATTGGAATAGAATCAGTAAGAGGAATATAATTAAGGATTGGAGTTGCTTTGTCTTTCTGAATTAACTTTGGTATTACTGTCTTCTTTGCTTGTGGGTGATCTCTTCTATGGCAGGCTATAAGTGATTGACGCTAGTTTGAGTAGCTGCTAACACTCCTCTAGATCTGAACCCCAGGATTAGTGTGGATCCATTCTGATTAAGGGTGAAGCTCGTACAGTCCATTCTCCTTAACGATCCTACTCAAAATGCCACAGACAAGGTTGGATCTTCCAGATCAAAGAATGCTGCATCTTTAAGTTCAAGCCTTTACCACAGAGACCCTAATCTCCCCGTAAATTGGCTGAACTGGTGTCTCGAGAAGTCCGCAACGAAATCATGCATTGGGCGTCTGAGAGATGTATAGTCAAGCTGGCGGTTCAATGCTTTCCACTGAAGTATTCGCACGAACCCATGTAGACATGGGTGGTTTTCAGGCACGCGGTCCTAGTATGATGAACAGAGCTAATTGTCACTAGTCATCCTATTCACCATGTTGAAGAACGAATATACATCTTAGATTTAATCACACACGGATCGAAGAGAAACAGTAATACTTTTATTAATTCATAGGACTCAGCAGAGCTCCTCCCCTCAACTTAGGAGGTTTAGAAACTCATACTGAAAGGAAATACAATGGTAAAAACGTGTAAAGTGGATGAAGATCCCTAACAAAGAGTGATCTTCTACTATAAATACTAAACTAATGACTAGTAAGGGTAAAACAGTCTTTTTAGTGCTAAAATCCACTTCTGGGGCCCACTTGGTGTGTGTTTGGGTGTGCTAGGAGACCTCTAGGGCGTTGAACACTGGCTAGGGGGTCCTTTTTGGGTGTTTGGATGCTGGTCTCTTCTCCTTGGGCATTGGACGCCTGGAAGGGGGCAGGAGGCTGGCATTGGACGCCAGTTTTGGGCCTTCTAATATGAAGCATGGACTATTATACATTTCTGGAAATCTCTAGAAGTCAGCTTTCTATAGCCGTTAAGAATGCTCCATTTGGACTTCTGTAGCTCCAGAAAAGCTCTTTCTAGTGCAAGGAGGTCAGATCCGGACAGCATCTGCAGTGCTTTCTCTGTCTCTGAATCAGACTTTTGCTCTAGGTCCTCAATTTCAGCCAGAAAATACCTGAAATTGTATAAAAATACACAAACTCAATGTAGAATCCAAAAATGTGGATTTAACACTAAAACCTATGAAAACTTAATAAAAATAAACAAAACATGCTAAAAACTATATGAAAATAATGCCAAAAAGCGTATAAAATATCCGCTCATCATTTTCCCAGCCATTGATTTCAAAATTTTTGGGTAAAGATGTTGAGATTTTGAGTTCTTTGATGTTATAGGATTCAATTAGCTTGAGAAAAAGGCTTAATCGCCCCCTTTGATCCTTTGGTATAGTAAGAATTCTTAACCCTAGTGAAATACTTGAATTGTTGTGATTAGTTATTGAGTTTGTATGTATGGGTATATATTATGTGTATTAAGCAATATATATATGTAAGTGGATTGAAGCTTGATGGAGATTTTAGATGCTTGAATTTGATTGCAAGCTAGAAATCGGTTTTTGGAAGTGTTGGAGTCTTGAAAGTTTGAAGAAAGTTGAATTGGAAGTGTTCTGGGTTGAGCAGGGAATCGGCCAAGGTATGGTTTCAATTTTTCGTATCTAAAATGTAATGTAATGTGAAAACTTAGACTAGTGACCCTAGGATAGGAATTGAATTATTGATGTTGTTGATTGGTTGAGATGGATTGTGTTGTTATGTATGTGGTTAGTGTTTTGGAGGTTTTGATGGAATTTTGTATGTAAGATATACATGCCTTGGTATATGTTTAATGGTTGGTGTGTTTGAATTGTGGTTGGTACCATGTTGATGGTGAAAATGATGTTGATTGTATGTATAGTGGTTGATTGGATTGAATATTATTAGAATTGAGGTATAGAACAATGTTTGACAAGGTATGTTGTTTGAAATTGAGTTATTCAAGTAAGATTAGTTAAAAGTGGTGAACTGGTGGATTTTGAATTGAGTAAGAAAGTTTAAAATTGAGTGGAATGTGGTTAATGCTGAATTGGCTAAGGTTTGGGTTAGGTTTAAAAGGTTTGGAAAGTGTATGTTTTGAAATTTGAGGTTTGCTAATTTTGTGAAAATTATGATTTTGGCCCAACTTTGGCGGAGCATAACTTGGTCTCTGGACCTCCGATTTCTGTCAAACTTATTTATAAATAAAACTTGGTCTAATATGTTTATGCCGATCGAAGAATGGAGGAAAAATGTTTTAAAATGAGGAAGTTATGCTCAATCAAAGTTTGGAGTACAAAGCTAAAAATTCTAGACTTAACAGCTTTTTGGAACTTCTGCATTATACGCGTACGCATACCTTTCATACACGGCCATTCAATTCTGTTTGGCATGCGTGAGTACGCAACAATAGAGTCGCGCATGTGAAATGGGCAAAAATGCATGCTCATGTGTACGCGTGGCCGACGCGTACGCATGACCTGGAGTTTTTGCGTACGCGAACCCCATCATACGCGGCCATTCGATTCTTTTTGGTGTGCATGCGTATGCGGGAAGGGTAATGCGTACGCGACATGGTCCAAACGTGCGCTCACGCGTATGCGTGACTCTGTTTTCAGCAAATATGAGTTTTGCATTTTTAAAACCAAATTTCAAACCTCTAAGCCTCTATTTTCATCCTTTTAGTCCTAGATCCTAATAGTATGCCTAGTAATGAGAAGAAGCTAGGAAAGGTGGTAACTTGTGGATGAAGTAAAGGGAGAATTAATGATGAATCATGATTAATGATGATTGTATGAGTTGTTGAGGATGATGGTAGAAGTACTGGGTATGTCAAGGGCCGAATAGTTATATTTAATAATGAATTATAGCTGGTTATGGATTATGTTATGAGCCGGATGGCTGTGATAAAAATTAAATTATGGCTGAGTATGTATATGAATATGATTGATGATTGATAATGTGATTATTGCACTTTCAAATATCTGAGATACGAGTTTTCTTGGGTGAAAGTAGTGGCTAGCCACCACGTGCTCCAAGTTGAGACTCGATACTCTGCTGACCCTATGTCGTAAGTGTGGCCGGACATTGTGAAAGTTCCGGATGAGTTCGGCCCAGTGAATAAACACCAGTGTGGGTGTTGTATGATTATGATTATGATTACTCGAGTTGGGGATGCATGACAGAGGGACAGTCTAATGGTTATCTACCAGGACTTGTCGGGTTGGATTTATAACTGACAGATGAGACTCATCAGCCACTAGGACAAGCATGCACCATATGTATCTATATATTTGTTTAGTGTGTTTTGTTTGGAATACCTAATTAACTGCATAACTACTTGCTATTTGTTTATCTGTTGCATATGCTTTCTACCAGTGATTTCCTTGTCTAAAATAAATGTGTTTGTAACAACTGGTTTCGGTGGCAGTTAGGAGGTTCGAAAGAGTTGGAAAAGGGAGTTTTAGATAGACCAAAGACCCTTAGCTAGTTGCCTATTACTTTTTCATGGATTAGTTATGTTTATAAGCTTTAATTATCTGTTGGAAGTTCTAGGATCGCCTTTGACTTTTCCAGGACATTATATGTTAGATATGTGGGTACTGTTACCATGCTGAGAACTCCCGGTTCTCACCCATGTGGATTTTGTGGTTTTCAGATGCAGGACTTGAGGCTCCTCGCTGAGGCATGCTGGAAGCTTCTAATTTAGAGAAGATTTTTATCTCTCGGGGCTTTATTTTGGTTATATGTATTTATATAGATATTTATTATCTCTACTGATTATGTATATACAGTATTAACTCCTCTTAAAGATTATTTTGGAGAAACAGGTCCTATAATTCTGTATTTTGGGTTTCTTTTGGGTTCTCCTATATATATATATATATATATATATATATATATATATATATATATATATATATATACTTATATGCTCGGGCCGGTTACCTTCGCAAACCTGGTCTTGAGCTTTGTTATCTGTATTTTGGCACTCTTCTGTATATACATCCGTGTTAGCTTATCTTTTATCTTGTTTTGCTTACGTTATCGAATTCGTAAGTTTTGCGCTTTTCAATTTTTAACGATGTGGCTTTACCCTTTTCTTTAAAGGCTCCTAGTTAAAAACCTTTTTAACTATTACTATATATATAATTTTACTTTTAGAGGTTGTAATACCTCACCACCTCTGTCTTATGACTTAAGCATAAGGCTCTGTGTGGTAGGGTCTTACATTTAGCACCGAGGAGCATGAAAACCACGAAAAGGCTACTAGACATGTGGCGCTAAACGCGGCCCTGGGCGTTTAGCGCCAAGGTGTTCGCATTTCAAGGATCTGTCACTGTCCGTGTGGCGTAAATGTCAGGAGTGGCGTTTAGCGTCAAGGGTGCTGCAACATTTAAACTCCCCTTTGTCCCACTGGCGCTAAACACGGACCTGGGCGTTTAGCGCCAGGTCAAGCCATGCGCTTTTTATGTCCCTCCCCGTTTCATTTTTTCTTTGCTTGGGGACAAGCAAACTTTTAAGTTTGGTGTTGTCGAGTGAGCTCTCTGTTTATCTTATTATCAATTGCACCAAAGGGAGGTGAATTATTTTATTATCAATTGAGTTCCTTTTATGCTATTTCCCTATTTATGCAATTATTTTATTATTTCCTAGTTTCTGCTATTTGCTTTCAGTTCTTTGCATGATTCTTAGCATTTTAGCTTTTCTAGTTTTAGTTAATTATTTTAGTGATTTAATTTTAGTTTGAAAAGGATGTCTCATGTACCGCTCACTGAGCTTGAAATTAAAAACAGAAAAAGAAAAGGGCTGATGTATTGCATCAAAAATTGAGTCTATATTCTGAATTGTCTATTTATTTTGATGTAGTGGTATTTATCTGCGGTTTTGAATGCATAAAGAGAATAGTGCATATTTGATCTTGGAGTTAAGGTTGTTAATTCACGAGGTATAGAAATTTAGAGAAGTATTATAAATTCTCTAAATTAAATAAGAAATTAATCCTAAAAAACAACAAAGAGAAAAATAAAATATAAAAAGCAAAGCCCAAGACTTTAAGCATCAATGGCTAGGAAGGTTAAGTGTGATCAAAAACTCAAAAGAGTTATTTTCCTAGTCATATGCTTGTGGTGTGAATGTGTGATGTGGGATTATTGTCGGTCTAGAATTTTCACAAAATAAATCTCGTTGCAAGCATAGTCCAAACCAACAAATTATCCTCACATCAAAGTTTAATTTATTTGTCACAAGTACAAACCCAATAAAAATAACCGAAGTATTTAAACCTCGGGTTGTCTCTCAAAGGAATTGCAGGGAAGTGTGCATATTATTGGTTATGATGTATCTTTTGGGGGTTTTGGGTTTATGAACAAGAAATTAAAACTAACAACTAAGGAACTATAAAGGCTTAAAGCTACTCAAGGCAAGGATTAAGAGTCAAGGTTTCCTATCTTGGACTATTAACCACAATATGATGATTACACAGAATTAATTCCACTTAGTTATCCTCTAACAAATGAAGGAAATTCAAGTAGACATAATTGGTCCTAGAACCAATTAACAACCCTATATCACCAATGGAACTGGACATCAATAATCTCAAGGGACTTAAGTTCTCAATCACAAGCCAAGAGTATCAAAATCTATACTAAAATCCAGCCAAGCATTTTATCAAACAATTGGAAGGCATAAAAAGAAAGCATGTTAAAATAGTAAGAAATATAAATCTACAACTACCCAAAGCAAGAAAATGACAATAACAACTCAATTAAACAATAAGAAACATAAAACATCAATTGCATTAAAGGAAATTGAAAGCTACAAGAGTTATAAACATAAATGCAACAAAATGAAGGAAATAACAAGTAGAATTAAAGAATAAAGGTGCAAGAATAATAAATTACAAGGAAAAGTAAATGAAAACAAGAATTAAACGTAAATCTAAGGGAGTTCTAACCTAATTCTAGAGAGAAGAGAGAGCTTCTTTCTCTAGAATATGACCTAAAGCATGTTTCTATTCTATTGCTAATTGCTCTCTCCTTGTTTCTACTTGAATTCTGCATCAAATAGCTTCAGAAATGAGTTGGATTGGGCTTCTGCAGCCCCAGAAATTGCCCCAGCGTGTTTCATTAATGAGGTCACGTGCTGCTTGTCATGCGTACGCGTCATATTGTGATTTTCTGGCTATACATACGCGTAGGTCACGCGTACGCCTCGCATGGCAGATTTCCAAAACTTCATTTTTTCATACTTTCTCCACTTTTGCATGCTTTTTCTTCATTCCTTCAATCCAATATTTACCTTCTAAACCTGAAATCACTCAACAAATATATCAAGGCATCGAATGGAATTAAAGTAAATTAAATTAAGCAATTTTAATGCCTAAAAAGCATGTTTTCACTCTTAAGCACAATTTAGGAGAAATTCACAAAACCATGCTATTTCATTGAATAAATGTGAGAAAGTTGATAAAATACTCTAAATTCAACACAAGATAAACTCTAAAAATGGGGTTTATCAATCTCCCCACACTTAAACCAAGTATGTCCTCATCTTAAACCAAGAAAGAGATAATGGGTATC
The DNA here is from genome assembly GCF_003086295.3 of Arachis hypogaea. Taxonomy (NCBI): domain Eukaryota; kingdom Viridiplantae; phylum Streptophyta; class Magnoliopsida; order Fabales; family Fabaceae; genus Arachis; species Arachis hypogaea. The sequence goes on along the minus strand of NC_092054.1, from coordinate 65,099,688 downwards.
AACATTTATTCAATGCAAACTATCTATATGCACTCTATCTAAATGCATACAACTACTTAGTCAAAATAAATCAAATTCCAAGAATACATATATGAACATGAGGGCTAAAGTAATCACAATCAAATCAAATCCACAATTAAATTGAGTTATTGAAAAGAATTTACAAACTTGCAAGATAAGAGATGATCATAGGTGAGAACATGTAATTGAGCAATCAAACCCTCACTGGATGTGTATCCGCTCTAATCGCTCAAGTGTATAGGGTTGATTCACTGAATTCTTCTCTAATCATACTTTCTAAGATTTATTTTTCATCTAATAATCAACAATTATTCAATGTATGCATACAAATATCATGAGGACTTATCCATAGGTTGTAATGGGGCTAGGGTCAAGGTAAGATTATATTTGGTCAAGTGAGCTTGAAATTTGAATCTTTGATTAACTTAAGCTCTCACCTAACCTACAACCTATTTAATTCAAATACAAACCTAATTACCCATTATTCACTTTTTCACACATGCATTCTTTTCGATTCACAATCCATATGCATTGATTATTATTGAACTTCACCTTGGGGCATTTTGTCCCCTTTTCATTGCTTTTCTTTTTCTTTTTTTTTCGTTTTCTATTTTTTTTTATTTTTCTTTTCTTTCTCTCATTTTTTTCAAACTAAAATATATACAAGAGCATCAATACGTATGGTTTATACATTTAATGCATGAGTATGTACCCAATTCCCAAGATCTTCAACAAAAATACAAAAATGTACTTTTATCTCAACCAATGTTCCCAAACTTCTCCATACTTAAATGATACACACTCTCACTAGTCTAAGCTAATCAAAGATCTAAATTAAAGGACATTTATTGTTTTTCACTTAGGAGTAGTGATGTGCTAAAATAAAGAATAAAAGGGGATTAAAATAGGCTCAAAATTGGTTAACAATGGTAGATAAAAAGGTAGGCTATTTGGTTAAGTGAGCTAAATGAAATAAAGGCCTCAATCATATAAATGCATTCATACATCAAATAATGGACATAAAGAATCAAACAAATCAAGGATTACAATCATAGAAAGAGAATAATACACACAAGAATGAAAATAATGGTTATATGATGTAACCACACAATTATGCTCAAAACTCACATGCTTACGTATTCTTAGCTTAAAAACATGTTCCATAATATATAATTCAAGTAAGTTCAATGAAAAAATTTTTACTCAAATCAATTGGGGTTCCCTATAGATAAAATTTCTTGGAAAATTTCATTATTTTGACAAAGCTTATTATATATATGTAACCCAAGAAAATACAACTAAAATTCCAAAAGACCTAGTAATAAAAGAAAAAATTAAAACGTGAAAGTATTTGGGATTATAGACTTTTGTCACCCAAAAAATGGCCGATCGGTCAGACGACAAAAAACTTGATGTGGGATTTTGTCGGTCTAGAATTTTCACAAAATAAATCTCGTTGCAAGCATAGTCTAAACCAACAAATTATCCTCACATCAAAGTTTAATTTGTATGTCACAAGTACAAACCCAATAAAAATAACCGAAGTATTTAAACCTCAGGTTGTCTCCCAAAGGAATTGCAGGGAAGTGTGCATATTATTGGTTATGATGTATCTTTTGGGGGTTTTGGGTTTGTGAACAAGAAATTAAAACTAACAACTAAGGAACTATAAAGGCTTAAAGCTACTCAGGGCAAGGATTAAGAGTTAAAGTTTCCTACCTTGGACTATTGACCACAACATGATGATTACAAAGGATTAATTCCACTTAGTTATCCTCTAACAATTGAAGGAAAGTCAAGTGGACAAAATTGGTCCTAGAACCAATTAACAACCCTAAATCACCAATGGAACTGGACATCAATAATCTCAAGGGACCTAAGTCCTCAATCACAAGCCAAGAGTATCAAAATCTATACTAAAATCCAACCAAGCATTTTATCAATCACTTGAAAGGCATTGATAGGAGATTTATAGTCGGTCTAGAATTTCATTAATAGAAAATCATGTAATAGTATAGTCCTAAACCAACAAATAATTCTCTTGGTCAAATTTTGATATGGTTGTCACAAAGTCAACCCCAATAAAAAGTAACCGAGATTATTGGTCTTGGGTCATCCTCGAGAGAATGGGCAAACATGTGCATCAATATTGGCTAGAATTCCGGGGTTGGGAGTTATGAACAAGAATTTAAACTACTAAAGCTTAGCATGCAAGAAAGTAAATCAAAGCAAGGTATAAGTAAATGCAATCTAATAAGATAACATATAAAGCTACTTCTATTCTAAGACTAAGTGAACAACTAAACTAACTATCACAAGAATCAAGCAATTGGGATTTTTGGGTTTCAAATGTGAATTATAAGAAGGAACTCTTGGCTAGGCATAGGAATTGGGATCACCATCCTTGTCTAACAACCAAATCTTCACAATTATGAGGAACCAAGCCCATTAAGTCTACTTCTACAAGTGAAGTATGTCAAATGGCTTGGTCAATTTCAACTCATCAGTCCTAATCTACCTACTAATGGGCTTAGTAGTAGATTAGTGTCAATGGGTATCAATTTGACCACTAAGGGTTCTCAAATTATCAATTCAATTAGACTCAATGACTCAAGATCACCCAATTCCCTTATCCTAGGCCAAGAGTATAGAAAACTACTCCATAATCAAAGAAAACATTTCATCAAACACATGGTATGCAATAACTAAGACATATTTAAATTGCAAAATTAATTGGAAATCACAAGTACCCACTAACAATTATCAATAGAAAAGAACTCAAATAACACTATCAATCATGGACAATATCAATGCACTAAGAGAAATTCAAAATCAACAAAGTTCATAAAATGGGAAGAAAAGGGGAAATAACAAGAAAACACAATTCTAACATAAGATCTAAACAAAATTATAACTAGAGAACTCAAATTAAGAAATTAAAACTAGAATTAACAAGATCCAATTCAGAAATTCAACAAAGGAAGATAAAAACAAATTAAATCTAGAGAGAAATAAGAGTTTCCCTCTCAAGAAATCAAGAATCTAAAACTAGCTAAAATTAGGTGTATGGTGTGAATGAGTGAGTCCTCATCTCACCCTTAGTTCCTTGGGTCTTTTCCATGCAAAATTGAGCTCAGATTGGGCTCGGATTCTCTCAGAAATCGCCAGCCACGATTTCATTAATGAGTCACGTGCTGGGCGTCACGCATGCGCGTCATATGAGTTCTACGAGCCATGCGTATGCGTCGAGCATGCGTGCGTGTTAGTGGGATTTCGCATCACCATGCAAGTGCGCCAGCTTATGCGCGCCAGTCTCTGCTACATACGGCCACACATGTGCATCGCGACCAATTTTCCAAAGCTTCATTCTTCATGTCCCTTCCACTTGTGCATGCTTCCTTTCCATCTTCTAAGCCATTCTTGCCCTATAGATCCTAGATCTACTTAACAAGCACATCACGACATCGAATGGTAATAGAAGATGATTAAAATTTGGCATTTTTATGGTTAAGGAAGCATGTTTTAAACCATGAAGCAAAATTAGGAAGGAAACACAAAACCATGCAATTTATATGAATAAGTGTGAAAAATATTGATAAAATCCCCCAAATTTTACACAAGATAAACCCTAAATTTGGGATTTATCAAACCTCTCCACACTTAAACCAAGCATATCCTTAAGCTAAAAATTAAAAGACCAAACAAAATAGGAGAATGAGGTTTATGAAATGCAATTTACCTACATGGACGCAACTAATGCAAATGCTTCTATCTACTTGGTCAGAAGTGAATCAACTTCCAAGAACACAAATGAACACATAGGGCCAAGGTGATAAGATGATTTATGAACTCTACCAATTCAAATATCAAAATAGAGTGTAAACAACTTACAAGAAGAAAGCTTGTGAAAGCTGGAAACAAGAAGTTGAGCATCGAACCCTCATCGGAAGTTTATCCGCTCTAGTCGCTCAAGTGTATAGGGTTGATTCGCTCAATTCTCTTCTAATCATGCTTTCCAAGATTTGTTTTCATCTAATAATCAATAGTTATTCGGTGCATCCATACATATATCATGAGGCCTTTTCATAGGTTGTAATGGGGCTAGTGTAACAACCCAACTCCCAGTATGCCATGGTCATACAAGAAGCTAAGTGTTACCAACTTGTTCTTCCTAATTATTAACTATTACTTAATATATGAGCCTGTTCCTTGTTAGAACGTTGCCAATTTTACGAGTAACTTTTTTTTATTCGCTGTGGATGATAATGTAAAATAAACAAGAATACATTGAGAGCAATAAATACACAACCTACGTCCATGTACATCATGTACACTATAACACAACATGTAGCATTTACATAAGATCAAGTCAGTTTACGTCCTCGTCAACCTACGTAGCTAATAAATACACAACACTCCCAGGGCCTGGCCTATACAAAAAGCCGCTAAACTGTCACCCAGGCTAGCCTAACCACTACATAGCTCCTAGCTCTCGGGTGTTCTAACACAAGTGAGAGACTAATTATCAGATAATGTCAGACTAGAGCGTCATCAAAAGAATACCCCTTCTGCTGTCAAACTATCTCTACACGTGGCCGTTCGGAGAATCGCCATGAGGCTCGTCCACCTTCTCATCCTGCACTATCTCTATCTCAGGATCATTCTCCTCCTCATCATCCGCAGCTACAACTATACCCTCAGATCCACCAGAAGCACTGCTGTCACTATGTACAAAACCATTCACGAGCACAGGTCCGTTCGCGTAAATAGGAGCTACCCCATCGTCCGGTAGTGTCGGCTCAGCAGGCTGTGGAAAGTCAGGGATCGGCTCAGAGGAAAAGTCTCACTCTAGTGGTATCACAGGTACGTAGTCACCAGCTAACTCGGACTCACCAAAAATGATAGGCTCAAGTTCCACCACATTCAAAGGTTGAGCTGGTATAGGGTGTCTGGGACCGTCAGGAAAAGGATGTACAGGTGCATCAGGGAGTAAACAGGACAAGGGAAAGTCGTAGGGTGCGTCAGGATCAAAAAGTGGACTAGACAGAGGATGTTAAAAAGGGCAATTTTGTAACACGTAACGTCTCATACGAGGCTCCGCACTCAAAATGTAGTAACCATAGTACACTGGATCCTCGTAAACGTAAGGGTCCTCGAACTCATAGAATATCATACCCGTCTCCATCTGAAGGGGAGGAAGGGAGAGAAGGGGGTAAGAACTGGGGAGTTCTTAGTAGGGCCGGGGTTATTAGTTACGTTCATTTATTTGGGGTCGATTAGTAGATGTATAACATAATATAGCGAAGCAGTAAACAGAAGATAAAGATAGAAAGAGAAAGTAGAGACAACAGAAAGCAGAACACAAACAAAAGAATACAGGAAAATAAAACACAGAAATAGCGTACAAGCAGACAAATATAAAGAAATAGATCACACACAAAAAAGAATGCAACAGAGAATGATGCGCACAAGAATGATGCATGTCTAGCCCTAGCACAGGCCATGAGCTCATGTGTCGGTTAGCTGCCCGCAATCCCGACATTTATCCGGTCACGAGTAATCCCGATTTTCCGCATACGATTTTCCGTTCCTAAATAAATGTGCATATAATAATAGCCGCTCATTTGAGACAGCCTCTGCTTACTGCAGGAAAATATATATATATATATACTCTGCTCTGCTCTAGGGAAGCGAAAAATAGCTGTAGGTAACTTAGTTTCCCTACAGAAGCTCTGGGTTGCATTATGCAACTAATATATATTAAATATAGCTCTGGGTTGCATCAAGCAACTAATATATATATATAAATATAGCTCTGGGTTGCTTCAAGCAACTAATATATATAAATATCTCTTTATTATATTACTCTTCTCTTTATATCTCTTTACTCTGTTCTAGTTTCTCTTTTCTTTGTATCTCTTTACTCTACTCTGGTTATTCTGTTCTCTGTATCTCTTTACTCTGCTCTAGTTACTCTGTTCTCTGTGTTTCTCTATTCTGCTCTAATATCTTTGCTTAACGTATGTATTTAAAGCTTATGTAAATTTCAGTATGAATAGTTAGCCTGTCCCAAGTATAGGTTCATTAAGTCTATACTGAAATAGTTTAACTTTTCATATTATACCTAATCCTAGTCGCAACTCAAGTACTATCTAAATTGCCCTAGTTCGTTCACTAGTCTCTGTCTGTTTTTCTGTCATTAAAATTTTACAAACTTTTTCTTTGATTTTTATCTTTTCTTTATCTTTACCTCACTATCATGTTATTACCACTCCCTAAGTGTTTTATGAAGGTAATTATGAGATTCTGCACTTAAAGTTGTCTTTCTAAAGCTTTTACAGAAAACTGCCTTTTTCGCATTATTTTATTATTTAATATTTTATTATTATTTATTATTTTATCATTAATTTTCGAAAATTAACTTAACTTTTACCTTTAACCTTTAAAATTCACTTTTTACCATCCGTAACTTTTAATATTTCTACTTTTACCACCCTAACTTTTAGAAATTACAAAATAACCCCCCAAACACCAAAATATTTACTTCCTTGCTCTTTCTAAGATCTAAAAGGTGTTTTTCAATGTTCTTCACCACACTCAAAGTGTTCTTCGTATATTCTTCAGATTCTTTCTCTGTTTTTACCCGTTTTTCAGTCTTTTCAGCAACCGATTTTTACCATAATTCAAATTAAATTAGCAGCCACTAAAATCCCATCTTTTCTACATGATTTTAACACAAATTGAATCCCAATTTAAGGATTAGGGTTCGTTTTTCCAGCAGCCATGAAGAACATAATTTTCAAGTTGAATATCATCAAATTTCATCAAATTTTCACCAAAATTTCAACAAGAATCAATCATATAAACAATCAATTTCAAGCACAGCCAAACCATATCATAATTACACAACTCAAACACAATCAATCAAGATTAATTTTGTCAAACCCTACCTGGTTTTGCTGCTCCTAATTCGGTTAGACTTTCAGGTGGTCCTTAAGCACTTTTTCCTCCTAAATCACATCAAGAACAACTTTAAATCCAAAAACCCTCAACTAACCAAATCTCTCTCAGCACATTAGGAGGTGATTTCTAACCTTATACTTGCTGGAAAGTCATGTTACTTGGCCCTCAAGTCAACTTAAGCATGATTCCTAAGGAAGAACATCAAGAAAACACATGTTTAAGCATGTTTCCTTGAAAACCGAATTGAAGAGGGAGGGAGACAGCCATCTCACCTTATTTCCAGCCTTGATATGTTATATGGTTATGTAGAGGAGGAAGAGAGGATCATTTTGGTGAAATCAGAGTTTTGATTTGAGTTTTAGTTCAGAAGAAATCAAGCTTTGAAGATTAAGTGTTCATGAAAGTTTCTCTCTTTTCTCTCTTGTTATTTTCGTCCAAAATGAAGAAATGAGACCGCCTTGGAGTGTCTTGGGGGTGTAGGGTGAGTTGTGATTGGTTGGCTTGGAGGTGGATTAAAATAATATTAAAATATCTCAGGTGTATAACTACTAAAACTAGATGTATCGGAACACTTGTAAAAACATCTCTAAAAATTATTTTCTGAGTTACTAGCATAAATGACACTAGTAACATATTTATTATGATAATAGAATATGTATGATGAGGCATTAGCATTGCTAAAGTCATCAGGGAGTGCTGGTGCTAAGCTGCACCAGTAAACTGTGAACCCAGTTAAACCGATTTTCTATTTTTAACTAAAACTGACCAGGTAACCTTATAATATCATTCAAGAAGCTTCTAATAGTAATAGAATGATAATATCATCATGTTATCTCTCTTCTCTCATAAATCAAGTCCGGTTTGTCAAACTTAGACTATTTACGAAAAACCGAATCAAAACTCCTAACCGATACAGTTCAAAAACTAGGTTCTTCATCACTGCATTAACGAGCTTGCCTCATAAAGGGTTCTAACTTAAAGATGACATAATGACAATGATAATTGAGATATTTGATGATATATCAGAGCTTCTCCCCTTACTGATCCTCCGGAGTTCTCCGTACTTTTAGAAAAGATCTCACGTACTCGAAAACCGGGGTTATTACATTCTACCCTCCTAAAAGAAAATTTTGCCCTCAAAATTTCAGTTACCTGAGAATAGATGTGGGTAATCAGCTTTCATCTTATCTTCCAGTTCCCAAGTGTGCTCTTTTTTTCCTCTTGGTCCCCATACTACTTTGACTAAGCGAACAGTTTTGCCTCTTAGCTGCTTATCACTTCTTTCTAGGATCTGAACCGGTGATGTTTCATATGTCAAATCATTTTGTAACTGTACTGTTTCTAGTTGTAGAACATGACTCTCGTCGGGAATATATTTCTTAAGTTGCGAGACATGAAAAACATCACAAAGGTTTAATAAGTAAGGAGGAAGGGCTATTTGATAAGCTACTAGACCGACTCTTTTAAGTATTTGAAAAGGTCTTATATATCGAGGGTTAAGCTTTTTAGTCTTAAGGGCTCTACCTATTCCAGTAGCCGAGGTTACTTTTAGAAAAACATGGTCTCCCTCACTAAACTTTAAGGGTCTACGTCTATTATTGGCATAGCTCTTTTGACGGCTCTATGCTGTCTGGATCTTCTAGCGAATCTCCTTTATTTTCTCTGTAGTTTCTTGAACTAAGTCTAGACCTAAGACACTAGCTTCTCCATCGTCATTCCAACACAATGGTATCTGACATCTTCTTCCGTAGAGAGCTTCATATGGTGCCATCCCGATACTTTGTTGATAATTGTTGTTGTAGACGAACTCGACCAACGGCAAATACCTATCCCAACTGCCTTGGTTATCCATCACACAAGATCTTAGCATGTCTTCTAATGTCTGGATTGTCCGCTCTGATTGTCCGTCTGTCTGAGGATGGTATGTTGTAGTCATGTGCAAATCTGTTCCCAACGCTTTCTGGAAAGCTCCCCAGAATCTGGAAGTAAACATCAGATCTCGATCTGAAATAATTAACGAAGGTATCCCGTGCAATCGTACGATTTCTTGAATATATATCCGTGCCAGCCTTTCTAAAGTATAGTCAACTTGAATTAGAAGGAAGTGCGCTGACTTTGTTAACCTGTCCACAATTACCCAAATGGCATCATGCCCTGTTGAGGTTCTTGGCAATCTCGTGATAAAATCCATAGTGGTCTGCTCCCATTTCCATTGTGGTATTTCCAAGGGTTGCAGGGTTCCTAACAGCTTCTGATGTTCCACCTTCACCTTCTCTCAGGTTAAACATTTTGAGATATAATCAGCTACCTCTTTCTTTAAGCCCGGCCACCAGAACATTTATTTCATATCTTGATACATCTTTGTCACTCTAGGATGCATAGAAAATCTACTTTGGTAAGCTTCTGCAAGAATCCTTTGTCGCAAATCCCCAGAGTTAGGCACATAAATTCCTTTTTTTTATCTCCATTGACCATTACGATTTTGTCTCAGCTTCTAGTTCTTCTGCTCCCATAATTCCCAGCATCGTCATCGTTTCTGAGTCCTGAGCATAGTCTTTGGTATATCTAGCTCGCTTTCTTGAATTTGGTGATGACCCGATCACAAATCAATCTTCGAGAACACAGTTGCACCTTTCAACTGATCCATAAAATCATCAATCCGTGGAAGTGGATACTTGTTCTTAATAGTGACCTTATTTAGCTGTCGGTAATCTACGCAAAGTCTCATTCTACCATCCTTCCTCATTACTAGCAATACTGGTGCTCCCCAAGGTGATGCACTGGGACGAATAAATTTCTTTCCAAGTACCTCATCCAACTGCTTCTTCAACTCTGCAAGTTCCACTGGTGACATCTGGTACGGTGCTATGGAAATTGGTCCGGTTCCAGGCACTAGTTCAATGCTGAATTTTATCTCTCCCTGAGGAGGAAATTCAGGGATGCCGTCCAAGAAAATATCAGGAAATTCCTTCACCATTCGGATTTGTTCTAGGCTTAATTCACTATCATTCGAGCTAGTCGCTAACAGAACGTACCCCTCACAATCACTCCCGTCTAAGGTAAGTCTTACAGAATTTAGATATAATGTATGAGATAGAAATGGTTTAGTATGTAGACTATCAGATGGAATAACAGCAGTTCTTTCAAAGCAATCATGGAAAACATGATATTTAGATAACCAATCTAGCCCTAGAATAACTTCTAGACCACATGGAGGCAAACAGATTAAATCATGTATGAAAGTCCTGTTCCTAATAGTAAATGGTACTTACAGGCACACTAAACTGGTTCAAATATTTTGGAATGCAGGTGTATGGACAATTAAATTAAAATTTAACTCAGAGAAATCTAGTCCCAACTCACGAGCAACAGTTAAAGAAATAAAGGAATGCGATGCACCCGAGTCATACAGTACAGTTAGAAATCGATTTTTGACATAACACTGACCTTGGATCAGGGCATCTGATTGCATAGCATCGTCAGTAGTCATAGCAAACACTCGACCTTATTGCTGGGTTCGTACTGGATTTTGAGCAAATTTTCTTGGGTAGATCCTAGCTTTGTGTCCAGATTCCTCAGAAGTAAAATAAGCGTTCGTTCCTTACAGCATCCAAATCTGACATAACCATAACCATGGAGATCATAACAGCTATGAGGATAGTTGTGCCTCGCATCGATTCGTCGTTCGAAACTCGATTAAACTTTGCCTATTCGCAGTCATTATGGTCCTATCCACACCAAACAATCAGCATTAAGGTGATCAGTCTTAATATTTCAAGTTAGGCACGAACATTTCCAAAATGAGCGCTCATAGACATTCATGCCAAATGTATCTTAAAGATACCCTAACAGCATGAGACACACAAGCAGAGTATGCAATGAAGAATAGTCAGTCCACTCCCCAGGCTCTATCGGGAACGAAGTGCTCTGATACCAAATTGTAACGACCCAACTCCCAGTATGCCATGGACATACAAGAAGCTAAGTGTTACCAACTTTTTCTTCCTAATTATTAACTATTACTTAATATATGAGCATGTTCCTTGTTAGAACGTTGCCAAATTTACGAGTAACTTTTATTTATTCGATGTGGATGATAATGTAAAATAAACAAGCATACATTGAGAGCAATAAAAGCAACCGTAGAGAAATATAGAAATATAGCAGATAATATACATCATGTACACTATAACACAACATGTAGCATTTACACAAGATCAAGTCAGTTTACGTCCTCATCAACCTACGTAGCTAATAAATACACGACACTCCCAGGGCCTGGCCTATACAAAAAACCGCTAAACTGGCGCCCAGGCTAGCTTAACCACTACATAGCTCCTAGCTCTCGGGTGTTCTAACACAAGTGAGAGACTAACTATCAGATAATGTCAGACTAGAGCGTCATCAAAAGAATACCCCTTTTGCTGTCAAACTATCTCTACACGTGGCCGTTCGGAGAATCGCCATGAGGCTCGTCCACCTTCTCATCCTGCTCTATCTCTATCTCAGGATCCTTCTCCTTCTCATCATCCGCAGCTACAACTATACCCTCAGATCCACTAGAAGTACTGCTGTCACTATGTACAAAACCATTCGCGAGCACAGGTCTGTTCGGGTAAATAGGAGCTACCCCATCGTCCGGTAGTGTCGACTCAGCAGGCAATGGAAAGTCAGGGATCGGCTCAGGGGAAAAGTCCCACTCTGGTGGTATCACAGGTACGTAGTCACCAGCTAACTCGGACTCACCAGAAATGATAGGCTCAGGTTCCACCACATTCAAAGGTTGAGCTGGTATAGGGTGTCCGGGACCGTCAGGAAAAGGATGTACAGGTGCATCAGGGAGTAAATAGGACAAGGGAAAGTTGTAGGGTGCGTCAGGATCAAAAAGTGGACTAGACAGAGGATGTTAAAAAGGGCAATTTTGTAACACGTAACGTCTCATACGAGGCTCCGCACTCAAAATGTAGTAACCATAGTACACTGGATCCTCGTAAACGTAAGGGTCCTTGAACTCATAGAATATCATGCCCGTCTCCATCTGAAGGGGAGGAAGGGATAGAAGGGGGTAAGAACTGGGGAGTTCTTAGTAGGGCCGGGGTTATTAGTTACGTTAATTTATTTGGGGTCGATTAGCAGACGAATAACATAATATAGCGAAGCAGTAAACAGAAGATAAAGATAGAAAGAGAAAGTAGAGACAACAAAAAGCAGAACACAAACAGAAGAATACAGGAAAATAAAACACAGAAACAGCGTACAAGCAGACAAATATAAAGAAATAGATCACACACAGAAAAGAATACAACAGAGAATGATGCGCAGACAAGAATGATGCATGTCTAGCCCTAGCGCAGGCCATGAGCTCATGTGTCGGTTGGCTGCCCGCAATCCCGACATTTATCCGGTCACGAGTAATCCCGATTTCCCGGATACGATTTTCCGTTCCTAAATAAATGCGCATATAATAATAGCTGCTCATTTGAGACAGTCTTTGCTTATTGTAAGAAAATATATATATATACTCTGCTCTGCTCTGGGGAAGCGGAAAATAGCTGTAGGTAACTTAGTTTCCCTACAGAAGCTCTGGTTTGCATTATGCAACTAATATATATTAAATATAGCTCTGGGTTGCATCAAGCAACTAATATATATATAAATATAGCTCTGGGTTACTTCAAGCAACTAATATATATATAAATATCTCTTTATTATATTACTCTTCTCTTTATATCTCTTTACTCTGTTCTAGTTTCTCTTTTCTCTGTATCTCTTTACTCTACTCTGGTTATTCTGTTCTCTGTATCTCCTTACTCTGCTTTGGTTACTCTGTTCTCTTAGTTTCTCTATTCTGCTCTGATATCTTTGCTTAACTATGTATTTAAAGCTTATGTAAATTTCGGTATGAATAGTTATCCTGTCCCAAGTATAGGTTCATTAAGTCTATACTGAAATATTTTAACTTTTCATATTATACCTAATCCTAGTCGCAACTCAAGTACTAACTAAGTTGCTCTAGTTCGTTCACTAGTCTCTGTTTGTTTTTCTGTCATTAAAAGTTTACAGAATTTTTCTTTGATTTTTATCTTTTCTTTAACTTTTTATCTTTTCTTTATCTTTGCCTCACTATCATGTTATTACCACTCCCTAAGTGTTTTATGAAGGTAATTATGAGATTCTACACTTAAAGTTGTCTTTCTAAAGCTTTTACAGAAAACTGCCTTTTTCGCATTATTTTTAATTAAATATTATTATTTAATATTTTATTATTATTTATTATTTTATCATTAATTTTCGAAAATTAACTTATCTTTTACCTTTAACCTTTAAAATTCACTTTTTACCACCCGTAACTTTTAATATTTCTACTTTTACCACCCTAACTTTTAGAAATTACAAAATAACCCCCCAAACACCAAAATATTTACTTCCTTGCCCTTTCTAAGATCTAAAAGGTGTTCTTCAATGTTCTTCACCACACTCAAAGTGTTCTTCGTGTTCTTCGTATATTCTTCAGATTCTTTCTCTGTTTTTACCCATTTTTCAGTCTTTTCAGCAACCAATTTTTACCATAATTCAAATTAAATTAGCAGCCACTAAAACCCTATCTTTTCTACATGATTTTAACACAAATTGAATCGCAATTTAAGGATTAGGGTTCTTTTTTCCAGCAGCCATGAAGAACATAAGTTTCAAGTTGAATATCATCAAATTTCATCAAATTTTCACCAAAATTTCAACAAGAATCAATCATATAAACAATCAATTTCAAGCACAGCCAAACCATATCATAATCACACAACTCAAATACAATCAATCAAGATTAATTTTGTCAAACCCTACCTGGTTTTGCTGCTCCTAATTCGGTTAGACTTTCAGGTGGTCCTTAAGCACTTTTTCCTCCTAAATCACATCAAGAACAACTTTAAATCCAAAAACTCTCAACTAACCAAATCTCTCTCAGCACGTTAGGAGGTGATTTCTAACCTTAGACTTGCTGGAAAGTCACGTTTTTTGGCCCTCAAGTCAAGTTAAGCATGATTCCTAAGGAAGAACATCAAGAAAACACATGTTTAAGCATGTTTCCTTGAAAACCGAATTGAAGAGGGAGGGAGACAGCCATATCACCTTATTTCCAGCCTTGATATGTTATATGGTTATGTATAGGAGAAAGAGAGGATCATTTTGGTCAAATCGGAGTTTTGATTTGAGTTTTAGTTCAGAAGAAATCAAGCTTTGAAGATTAAGTGTTTATGAAAGTTTCTCTCTTTTCTCTCTTGTTACTTTCGCCAAAATGAAGAAATGAGACAGCCTTGGAGTGTCTTGGGGGTGTAGGATGAGTTGTGATTGGTTTGCTTGGAGGTGGATTAAAATAATATTAAAATATCTCAGGTGTATAACTACTAAAACTAGATGTATCGGAACACTTGTAAAAACATCTCTAAAAATTATTTTCTGAGTTACTAGCATAAATGACACTAGTAACATATTTATTATGAGAATAGAACATGTATGATGAGGCATTAGCATTGCTAAAGTCATCAGGGAGTGCTGGTGCTAAGCTGCACCAGTAAACTGTAAACCCGGTTAAACCGATTTTCTATTTTTAACTAAAACTGACCAGGTAACCTTATAATATCATTTAAGAAGCTTCTAATACTAATAGAATGATAATATCATCCTGTTATCTCTCTTCTCTCATAAATCGAGTCGGGTTTGTCAAATTGAGACTATTTACGAAAAACCGAATCAAAACTCCTAACCGATACGGTTCAAAAACTAGGTTCTTCATCACTGCGTTATCGAGCTTGCCTCATAAAAGGTTCTAGCTTAAAGATGACATAATAACAATGAGGATTGAGATACTTGATGATATATCAGAGCTTCTCCCCTTACTGATCCTCCGGAGTTCTCCGTACTTTCAGAAAAGATCTCGCGTACTCGAAAACCGGGGTTGTTACAGCTAGGGTCAAGGTAAGGTTATATATGGCTAAGTGAGCTTGAAATTTGAATCTTTGATTAACCTAAGCTCTCACCAAACACATATAACAACCTATACAATTCTAGTACATAACCTAACTATCCATTTATTCACTTTTCACACACTCATGCATTCTCTTTCTATTCACAACCCATATGCATTGGTTATTATTGGTTTCACCTTGGGGAATTTTGTCTGCTTTTTATTGCTTTCTTTTTCTATATATTTTCTCTTTCTTTTATTTTTCTAATTCTTTTTCTACATTTTTTCTTTATTTTTATCCTTTGTTTTTCTTTTGATGAATTATATACAACGGTACCAATGCATATGGTTTAAACATTCAATACATGAGTGTGTTTCCAATTCCCAATATTTTCACTAAACATACAAAAACACACTTTTACCTCTACCAATGTTCCCAAGCTTCCCTCCCACTTAAATGACACACCCTCACTAGCCTAAGCTAATCAAAGATCCAAATTAGAGGACATTTATTATTTTTCACTTAGGGGTAGTGATGTGCTAAATTAAAGAACAAAAGGGGGTTTAACGTAAGCTCAAAATTGGCTAACAATGGTATATAAAAGGTAAGGCTATTTGGTTAAGTGAGCTATTAAAATAACGGTCTCAATCATATAAATGCATTTATACACAAATAATGGACATAGAGAATCAAACAAATCAAAGATTGCAATAATAGAAAGAGAACAAAGCACACAGGAATGGAAATAAGTGGTTATATGATGTAACCACACAATTCAAATATCAAAATGGAGTGTAAACAACTTACAAGAAGAAAGCTTGTGAAAGCTGGGAACACGGAGTTGAGCATCGAACCCTCATCGAAAGTGTATCCGCTCTAGTCGCTCAAGTGTATAGGGTTGATTCGCTCAATTCTCTTCTAATCATGCTTTCCAAGATTTCTTTTCATCTAATAATTAATAGTTATTCGGTGCATGCATACATATATCATGAGGCCTTTTCATAGGTTGTAATGGGGCTAGTGTAACGACCCAACTCCCAGTATGCCATGGTCATACAAGAAGCTAAGTATTACCAACTTGTTCTTCCTAATTATTAACTATTACTTAATATATGAGCCTGTTCCTTGTTAGAACGTTGCCAATTTTACGAGTAACTTTTTTTTATTCGCTGCGAATGATAATGTAAAATAAACAAGCATACATTGAGAGCAATAAAAGCAAGCGTAGAGAAATATAGAAATATAGCAGATAATATACATCATGTACACTATAACACAACATGTAGCATTTACACAAGATTAAGTCAGTTTACGTCCTTATCAACCTACGTAGCTAATAAATACACGACACTCCCAGGGCCTGGCCTATACAAAAAGCCGCTAAACTGGCGCCCAGGCTAGCCTAACCACTACATAGCTCCTAGCTCTCGGGTGCTCTAACACAAGTGAGAGACTAACTATCAGATAATGTCAGACTAGAGCATCATCAAAAGAATACCCCTTCTGCTATCAGACTATCTCTACACGTGGCCGTTCGGAGAATCGCCATGAGGCTCGTCCACCTTCTCATCCTGCTCTATCTCTATCTCAGGATCCTTCTCCTTCTCATCATCCGCAGCTACAACTATACCCTCAGATCCACTAGAAGCACTGCTGTCACTATGTACAAAATCATTCACGAGCACAGGTCCATTCGCGTAAATAGGAGCTACCCTATCGTCCGGTAGTGTCGGCTCAGTAGGCAGTGGAAAGTCAGGGATCGGCTCAGGGGAAAAGTCCCACTCTGGTGGTATCACAGGTACGTAGTCACCAGCTAACTCGGACTCACCAGAAATGATAGGCTCAGGTTCCACCACATTCAAAGGTTGAGCTGGTATAGGGTGTCCGGGACCGTCAGGAAAAGGATGTACAGGTGCATCAGGGAATAAACAGGACAAGGAAAAGTCGTAGGGTGCGTCAGGATCAAAAAGTGGACTAGACAGAGGATGTTAAAAAGGGCAATTTTGTAACACGTAACGTCTCATACGAGGCTCCGCACTCAAAATGTAGTAACCATAGTACACTGGATCCTCGTAAACGTAAGGGTCCTCGAACTCATAGAATATCATGCCCGTCTCCATCTGAAGGGGAGGAAGGGAGAGAAGGGGGTAAGAACTGGGGAGTTCTTAGTAGGGCCGGGGTTATTAGTTATGTTCATTTATTTGGGGTCAATTAGCAGACGAATAACATAATATAGCGAAGCAGTAAACAGAAGATAACGATAGAAAGAGAAGGTAGAGACAACAGAAAGCAGAACACAAACAAAAGAATACAGGAAAGTAAAACACAGAAATAGCGTACAAGCAGACAAATATAAAGAAATAGATAACACACAGAAAAGAATGCAACAGAGAATGATGCGCAGACAAGAATGATGCATGTCTAGCCCTAGCGCAGGCCATGAGCTCATGGGTCGGTTAGCTGCTCGCAATCCCGACATTTATCCGGTCACGAGTAATCCCGATTTCCTGGATACGATTTTCCGTTCCTAAATAAATGTGCATATAATAATAGCCGCTCATTTTAGACAGCCTCTGCTTACTACAGGAAAATATATATATACTCTGCTCTGCTCTGGGGAAGCGGAAAATAGCTGTAGGTAACTTAGTTTTCCTACAGAAGCTCTGGGTTGCATTATGCAACTAATATATATTAAATATAGCTCTGGGTTGCATCAAGCAACTAATATATATATAAATATAGCTCTGGGTTGCATCAAGCAACTAATATATATATATATATATATATATATATATATATATATATATATATATATATATATATATATAAATATAGCTCTGGGTTGCTTCAAGCAACTAATATATATAAATATCTCTTTATTATATTACTCTTCTCTTTACTCTGTTCTAGTTTTTCTTTTCTCTGTATCTCTTTACTCTACTCTGGTTATTCTGTTCTCTGTATCTCTTTACTCTGCTTTGGTTACTCTGTTCTCTGTGTTTCTCTATTCTGCTCTGGTATCTTTGCTTAACGTATGTATTTAAAGCTTATGTAAATTTCGGTATGAATAATTAGCCTGTCCCAAGTACAGGTTCATTAAGTCTATACTGAAATAGTTTAACTTTTCATATTATACCTAATCTTAGTCGCAACTCAAGTACTAACTAAGTTGCCCTAGTTCATTCACTAGTCTCTGTCGGTTTTTCTGTCATTAAAATTTTACAGACTTTTTCTTTGATTTTTATCTGTTCTTTAACTTTTTATCTTTTCTTTATCTTTACCTCACTATCATGTTATTACCACTCTGATAAACCATTATTTTATGGTTTATCTTGTGCTCAATTGAGTGGATTTTATCAACTCTTTACCCACTTATTCATAATATTTGCATGGTTTTATATTTCCTTCCTGATTTTGTGCTATGATTGAAAACATGCTTCTTTGATCTTAAATTTGCTTATTATTAATCCTCTCTTATTACCATTAGATACCTAGATATGTTTGTTAAGTGATTTCAGAGATTATAGGACAGGAATGGCTCAAAGGATGGAAAAGAAGCGTGCAAAAGTGGAAGGAATACAAGAAGTTGAAGGAATTGCTAAGCTGTCCAGCCTGACCTCTCTGCACTCAAACGACTATAACTTTAGCTACAAAGGTCCAAACGACGCGGTTCCAGTTGCGTTAGAAAGCTAACGTCCGGGGCTTCGATTTGATATATAATATGCTATAGTTGCTCTGACGCTAGGCGATGCGACCGCGTGCTCCATGCGGCCGCGTCGCAGTTACGGAAATCAGCGTGTTTGAATTCTTCTCCAGCGATTTCTGGGCTGTTTCTGACCCAGTTTGCGGCCTAGAAAACACAAATTAGAGGCTATAAAGTGGAGGAATGCATCCATTCATAAAGAGGGCTCTCATATTCACAATTTTAGGAGTAGATGTAGTTTTTAGAGAGAGGTTCTCTCCTCTCTCTTAGGATTAGGATTTAGGACTTCTCTTAGTTTTAGGAGTGACTCTCAATCCCAGGTTCAATGTTCCTTTTATTTATTTCTCCAATTTAATTTGTATGTCAGATTTAAGTTCTTTTGTGAATGCAATTCGAGGTATTTTCAGACTTAATTTTGCTTTGCTCTATTTATATGAATGCTTTTAATTTAATTTAGATATTTTCCCTTTTGGTCTTGGTTAAGAAATCCGTAACTCAGGAATTATCCAAGTCAATAGCATAATTGTTAATTGTTATCTTGCCAATTGAGTTGAACTTCAATAATCCCAATCTTTTCTTAGGAAATAAATAGGATTCGAAGATCAAACCAAATTGTCCCTTGACTTTCCTTTTCTTTAGTAAAGGTTAACTAAGTGGAATTAAGATTCAACTTTCATTGTTGTTGATAAAGATAACTAGACTGGACTTCCAATTTCTCATACCTTGCCAAAAGTTTATTTTACAGTTATTTATTTATTTTATTTGTCATTTGAATATACCTGTGCCCATTTCCCAAACTCAACATCCCCCAGTTTACAAACTCATAACCAATAATAAGAACATACCTTCCTGCAATTCTTTGAGAAGACGACCCGAGGTTTAAATACTTGGTTATCAATTTTAAAAGGGGTTTGTTACTTGTGACAACCAAAACGTTTGTATGAAAGGACTTTTGAAGGTTTAGAAACTATACTTGCAACGAGGATTTATCCGCAATTTCTAGACCACGCAAAAGTTCTCTCATCAAAATGGCGCCGTTGCCGGGGAATTACAAACGTGTGCCTTATTATTGGTTATTGTAAATATTTTTTGCTTTTTGTTTGTTTATTTGTTTTTATTTTTATTTTTATTTTTGCTTTTTCATAAATTAAGAGGTTATTGGTTTTTATTTAGTTATAAAAAAAAAATTTTCAAAAATTTGTTCTTAATGTTCATCTTGATCTTCAAGTTGTTCTTCGCGTTCATCTTGACCTTCAAGCTGTTCTTAGTTATTTTCTTCGTTTTGATCTAAAAATTTGAAATTTGGTGTCATTTTATTGTTTTTCTCTTTTCTCATTAAATTCAAAAATATTTTTAATTAATTTTTTCGAAAAAAAAAATTTCAGATTTTTATTTTTAAAATTTTTATCTTATCTTATCTTATTTCAAAATTCAAATTTAAAATTTTTTTTCAAAATTTAAATTTAAAAATTTTCAAATTTCAAATTTCAAATTTCAATTA
The DNA here is from genome assembly GCF_003086295.3 of Arachis hypogaea. Classification (NCBI taxonomy): domain Eukaryota; kingdom Viridiplantae; phylum Streptophyta; class Magnoliopsida; order Fabales; family Fabaceae; genus Arachis; species Arachis hypogaea. The sequence goes on along the minus strand of NC_092054.1, from coordinate 65,079,539 downwards.
TTCAAATTTCAAAAATTTAAAATTCAAATTTCAAAATTCAAATTTCAAAATTTCAAATGTCAAATTTCAAAATTTAATTTTCAAATTCAAAATTTAAATAACCTTTTAATTTAAATTTGTTTTTATTTTCATTTTTAATTTTTATTTTGCTACTATGAACTCTCACTCTTTTGGCTATGAGTCTGGTTACAATTATGTTGCAGGAAGAAGAAATTACAATGAGAACAGGCATCAAGGTTGGAACAATCAAAGATGGGAGGAGCCACAAAGATTTGATCAACCCTTATAGCAACAACCACCTCCAGTGGACTATCAACAACCACCACCATATGCCTATGAACCCTTTCCTCAACATGACTTTGGACCACCATACTCACAAGCCCCTTTCCACCATTCACCTCCATGTGACCCTAACCCACATCCACCATACCAACCACCCTATGAACCGAATGAGCCATACATAGATCCACCCCAACCTCCATTGGATAACAATACACTCATCTCTAACATCATTGGTCTCACCTCTACACTCCAAAATCTTATATCCCGCATGAACCAACCCTCTACCTCCAAAATCCAACCCTCAAGCTCTGGTGCACTTCCTTTTCAACCACATAATGATCTTTTTATCCCATCACCACCCTCCATGAAAGAGCACCCACATCTATCAATCCAAGAGCAAGATGATCCCAATTATGCTATTGATATGGAACAGGAAAAAAGGAATCATCTTCGCGAATCCATACTTCATAAGGAGCTAGAGGAGGCCCTACGGGTAAGGGTAGGAGAGACCCTTGAAGATGAAAGAATAGTTGAAAGGAGTTGTCATAGAAAGAAAAACATCGAGGATGAGTACGATTTTATACTTAAACAACTGGACAAAGCAGCAATTATTAAAAAGGAAGAAGTGGTTGCGGACTTAAGAGATGCTGTACCTCCATTGGAAAGTCCAGTCACAGAGCCTCCTTCCACGGTGTTTGATGTTGATATTGAGAAGAGCGTACAACCTCCAAGGCAGATCATAGTTGAAGATTTTGTAGAGGTTGATCAAGAGGTAGAAGATGTCAAAGAAGAGCACAAGGGAGTGGAGCTTGAAATTACCTTGCCAAAGTTGTTGGAAACCCCTCCCCCTAAGTTGCCATCATCCTTCACAACATTCAAGTGGGTAAAATTCATATCCCATAGCTTTCTAATCCCACTTGAATATGGGCTACTGGAGACAGATGGTCAACTTAGAGCTCTTTGTGGCATTAAGAGTAAGAGGAAGATGGCCAGTGGTAAGAATTGTCCTGCAAGGTTCATTATGGTTGGAAGCTTTAAGTTTAAATACAAAGGTTAGTGTAAAGCTCAACTGAATGGGTCTAGGAAGTTGTTTGGCCGCTTACGTGAGAATTCAGACTGCTTGCCACCCCGGATGGAACAATATTGCTCAACCAAAAGACGGGTGCAAAGGCAAGGTCTGGGACCCCGGAATCCATTCTATCAATCACCACTCTTGGGGCCTGGTCACTTGCTTTAACTTACTTGAAGGCTTTCTGCGCCTAGTTTGGGACCCCAGAGGTTACTGGAATCACAAACATTGGTGGAGATTCCTGGATGAGTTCAAGCATAAGCCACCATAACAGGAAGCTCATCAAATGTCCAACTTAAGGACTTTAACTAAAAGTGCTAGGTGGGAGACAACCCACCATGGTATAATCGTTCCTTTTTTATTTTTATTTAGTTTTATTTGTTTTCTAGTTTTATTTTATTTTATTATATTGAACCTGGAGTTTTGCATCACATTCATATTAACACTGCATTCTTCATTTTTCAGATTAAAAAAAAAATGCCACGCGACGCGACCGCATCAGCGACGCGTCCGCGTCGCAAGGAGAGGGGAGAAAATAAAAACGATCAGAGAGTTACGCAGGAGCAGCGCTGGAGGCGTGCCAGTGGCATAAATCGACCCACGCGACCGCGTCAATGACGCGTCCACGTCATTTGGAAAAATAGCCTCCCACGCGACCGCGTCACCCATGCGGCCGCGTGACCTGAAATCGGCGTAAAAAGGGTGTATGGCAGAAAGTTGAGCTGGATTTGGGCTGGACTCGTGCTGGAAGCCCAAGCCCTACCACGCGAACGCGTGCCCCACACGTCCGCGTCATTTTTAAAAGAAAGGCCACTCACGCGATCGCTTCGACCACGCGATCGCATCACCCAGATTTTTGGCAAAAGAGTTTCGAACAGAGAGTTGCGCGACCGCGAGGCTACACTCGCGCCAATCGCACAAAACAGGCCACGCGATCGCGTGACCCACGCGTCCGCATCACCTGACCTTATCGCGCACCACGCGATCGCGTCACTCACGCGTCCGCGTCACAAGCGGCGCACAGAATATCCAGATTAGCCAATTTTCTTATCCTTTCTTATCTAATCCTTATTTTTCTTATCTTTTCTTATTTCTTTCTTCTTCCTTTCTTATCTTCTTTCCCTTCTCATTCTTCTTATTTTTCTTTTTATTTTATTTTAATTTATTTGCATACTTTCATTCATTGCATTATTTTCATTGGTGTTAGAAATTTATTTGGGTCATTATTTATATATTTTACTTGTGGATTATTAGAGGAATTATTTGACAATTATATATATTTATTTTTAAAGGGTTGCTTGCATGTTCAATTTATTATTTTCATTAGATTATTTACCATGCATGCTATGTGTTTGTAAAAATGCCCGTATGGCATTGTGCACTGCTTTTCAGTATCTTTTATCCTACTACTCTGAATGCCTGCTTTTCACAAAACCCTTTTTCATATCATATTCATTCAATATAATTGTCACTACAAACATGTTGATAGTTTGAAAGACTTGGTAATCTAATTTGGACATTGAATGCTTGATCTATGCTACTCATGCCTTTGCCAGCATGCCAATAAACACCTTCCATTGATGACTTTTCACATGTACTCGCGAGCATGTGATAATATCAGTATATCTTAATGTGCATTGATTACCACCTTTCCCGCTCTCTTTCTTGCTCTAACCCTTAGCTTTAAAAAGTCACTTTCTTTTTCCCTTTTCAGGATGGCCACCAAGAAGGGTAAAGAGAAAGCTACTCCCAAACTACCGGCAAGGAAAGGAACAAAAAGAGCCCCAGCTGAGGAACCACAACCCCCGTCCACTTGCAAATCTCAGCATGCACCGAGGACGGTGCAATCTTTAAGTGTGGGGAGGTCAATACCGATCTCCATGGGTTAGTTACTCCTCTATCTCAACACCAATGATTTATTTTCCTTATTCATTGTTGCATTTGCATGTTTGATTGCATATTTGTTTAATTTTTTTGCATATTTTACCACTTGGTTGAAGTAATATTTTCTTTTTCAAGAAAATTTTTAGAGAATTTCACTAATTTGAATAAAATTTAATGTTACACTTGTTTGAAGAGATATTATACTGGAACATGGTTTAGAACTCGAACACACAAAACCTGTGAGATTTTTGAGCCTATTTGAATTGGTTACCTTTTATCAACCAAAATTCTGTTTTAGTGTGTATTTTTCTCTCTAAAATTGTGATCTCTGTCTTGCTTAATTCTATATTTCCATTGTTTGATGTATACATGCACTTATATGATTGAGGTCTTTGTTTCAATGAGCTTACATACCCATATGGCCTTACCTGTCATTATCCTTTGCAAACCAATTTGAGCCTATTTTACCCCTTTGTTCTTTACTTTAGCACATCATTAACTCTAAGCGAAAAACAATATTGTCCTTAATTTGAATCCTTGGTTAGCTTAGACTAGTGAGAGTGCTCATGAATTAAGTGTGGGGAAAAGAGCGTTTGGAAATATTTGGTTTAAGAATTGGGTGTTATATATCTTTATGAAAATGTGAAAGAAATGTTTAGGACATGTTCATGCATTCAATAATTTAATCATATGCATTGAGAAAAAAAAAATATATATATATATATATATAAGAAGAAGAAGAAAAAGAGAAAAAAAAAAGAAAAAGAGCAAAATAAGTGAAAGGGGACAAAATGCCCCAAAGTAAGTGGTGAAAGCAATGCATATGAGTTGTACTTAAAACTAGAATGCATGAATATGTGAAAAACATAGTTAATGGATAGTTAGATTTTGTATTATGATTACATGGATTGTTTAAGTTAGGTGGAAAGTTTAAGTTAATTAAGGATTCAGATTTTAGTCTACTTGGCCAAATACAATCCTACCTTGACCCTAACCCCATTACAACCCTTAAAAGATCTCTTGATATGTGTATCTGTGCATTAAATTTGTGTTGATTGTTAGACGAAGAGCAAGCCTTAGAAAGCAAGGATAGTAGAGAATTGAGAGAATTGAACCTTAAACACCTGAGTGATTAGAGTGTATACACTACTAGTAAGGGTTCGATGCTCAATTCCTTGTTCCCTGCTTTCATAAGCTATTTTCTTCTTGCAAGTCTATTTGTGCTTCATTTTTATGATTTGAATTAGTAAAATCCAGTTCATATTTGTTCTTGAAAGATTTGTTTATTTTTAACCAAGTAGGTAGAAACATCTTAGCATGTAGTTACATTCATTGGTTGCATTGCATACTCTCTATCATTCCTCTTCATCTTTATAGTTTCTCTTGAGCCTAGCATGAGGACATGCTAATGTTTAAGTGTGGGGAGGTTGATAAACCACTCTTTTATGGTTTATCTTGTGCTCAATTGAGTGGATTTTATCAACTCTTTACCCACTTATTCATAATATTTGCATGGTTTTATATTTCCTTCCTGATTTTGTGCTATGATTGAAAACATGCTTCTTTGATCTTATATTTGCTTATTATTAATCCTCTCTTATTACCATTAGATGCCTTGATATGTGTGTTAAGTGATTTCAGAGATTATAGGACAGGAATGGCTCAAAGGATGGAAAAGAAGCGTGCAAAAGTGGAAGGAATACAAGAAGTTGAAGGAATTGCTAAGCTGTCCAGCCTGACCTCTCTGCACTCAAACGACTATAACTTTAGCTACAGAGGTCCAAACGACGCGGTTCTAGTTGCGTTGGAAAGCTAACGTCCGGGGCTTCGATTTGATATATAATATGCTATAGTTGCCCTGACGCTAGGTAACGCGACCGTGTGCTCCATGCAGCCGCGTCGCAGCTACAGAAATCAGCGTGTTTGAATTCTTCTCCAGCAATTTCTGGGCTGTTTCTGACCCAGTTTGCGGCCCAGAAAACACAGATTAGAGGCTATAAAGTGGGGGAATGCATCCATTCATAAAGAGGGCTCTCATATTCACAATTTTAGGAGTAGATGTAGTTTTTAGAGAGAGGTTCTCTCCTCTCTCTTAGGATTAGGATTTAGGACTTCTCTTAGTTTTAGGAGTGACCACTACAAGAAAAAAGGCCTATGGCCACGCTTTTTCTTGCCACGCTTCAAAAGCGTGGCCAAAAGTGGTCAATGGCCACGCTTTTATGAGGGTGGCAATAGATTAGAGATTTGGCCACTTTTTTTATTGCCACGCTTCAAAAGTGTGGCGAAAAGCATCAACGGCCACGCTTTTGTATGGGTGGCAATTGGTTAGAGAAACGGCCACGTTTTTTTTTGCCATGCTTCAAAAGCGTGGCCATAGAGGGAAACAAGGACGTTTTGAAAGCGTGGCGACAGGGTTTCATTACGGCCACGCTTTGTGCCATATCCTAGTACGCTTTTGGCACGCTTTAAAAGCGTGGCCAGAAGATCCTTTCCTGCCACGCTTCAAAAGCGTGGCTGTAGAGCAAAACAGTGACGTTTTAAAAGCGTGGCGAGAGGGGCTCCAACCCATTGACCCTAACTCGGCCCCTGACCCGGCTCCCAACCCGGTCCCCAACCCAAAGACACTAACCCTAATCACTCAAAACCCTAAGCCTGAAGAGTGCCTCCCATTAGCCTTAGCCCTGAACCCTTCACCCTTCGCACTTCGCCCTTCACCCTTCGCCCTTCGCCCTTCACCCTTCGCCCTTCACACTTAGCCTTCGTCACTCGAAACCGCTCATCGAATCCGCTCATCGCACTGTTAATCTTCGTCACTCACCCTTAGCCCTTCACCCTTCTTCATCTTGTTAATCTTCATCTTCGTCTTCCGCTCATCGAATCCGCTCATCGCACTATCTCCTACCTCGGCGACCTTATGGCCTCCTTCAGTTCAAAGATGTCCGTACTCTCTCTCTCTTTCATAAACCCTTCCTCACTTCAATTCTCTCTTTGATCGCCGTTTCTTTACTAGCTTTTGATAATTAGGTTTTTCTTTACTTTCCTTCGTTTTCGATTGTTATTTGAAAGATGATTTGCGTGTGCTTGTTGATCTGAGGAAGCTGTAGTTCCTGTTTGAGAATGACTTCTGCTTCACTCTCATCGTGCTCAATTCGCTTATCTCTCACTTGATTCCTTTTAACTTATTCTGTCATTTTCGTGAGACTCGGTAGATTACTAGATTTCAGTATCCTGCTAGGCTTCTTTAATTATAGCTAATTAAGTGTCGAACATAGTCTCTGTGAATAAAATTTTTTACTTCAGAATTCATTAGCAACTGGAATGTAGGTATCGATCATAGTTTTTACATAAAGGTTGAACAGTTTTTGTGTGTGTGTGTGATCAAGTTAAAAGGATTGTGCAGAATAGTTAGGGTAAAATTTGCTATTGTAGATAGCAATGAATCAAGTAATCGTGTTTTTAAGTTTCTCTAAATTAAAGCATAATGTGTTCTTTTGAATCTTTTCTTTCAGCTCAATGCAGAGAAGAGCCCTTTTCAGTGGACTTATGCGACTCAGGTGTGTTTGTTTGCTGCTTTCTTAAGCCACTGCTTTTTGAAAACGCTTTGTTTGTAGTTACTGGCTTGTTCTTGGTTGATTAACTCTGTTACTGGCTTACTGCTTGATGATTAATTGATACCCTCATTCTTGCTTGTTCTTAGTTGATTAACTCTGTTTCTGGAAGTGAAATCATGGATAAGATTACAGGGTTTTGTGTTTTTGTTGAAATTATTGATAAAAAATGGCTTTGCTATGCTGCTGCTGCTGTTTTTGAATTTCTGGCTCTGTTGTTTTTGAATTTTTTTTGATTTATTGATTTCATGGTTTTTGTTGATTATTTGTTGCTGGTTTTGAATTTTTGTTGATGATTTATTTGATTTCTGGTTCTGTTGTGCAGCTGGTGTTTTTTATTGTGTTAATGAGAGCTGCTGTTTTTTACTGTGATGTTGATTTATTGATTTCAGTTATGGATGATTATTTGTTGAATGATTATTTGATTTCTGGCTCTGCTGTGCTGCTGCTGCTCTGATTTAATAAAAAAATATTTTGTATTATATATGCTTTCCACTCTAGTTCCAGTTGTCATCCCTATTTGACAATGGGAAAACCCAGCTTTACCACCCCTAATTATATTAATGTATTCAATACACTTGTAACTTGACTCTAAATAATAAATTTTAATTACTCTATTTCTTAATTATTTGTCGCCGAGGTATGATCCACGTTTTCTCATAGGTTTCTTATGCATAATTACTTGAGAAGCTGTCACGTTGATCTGAATGTGTTCGAATTGGCTTACTTTTGGTTCGAAACATCTTATATATTGAAATAGCCTTCTGTCAAAAGTTTTGAAAGTATTAAAAATTGTTATTTCTCTCTAGTCTTTAGATAATTTATTGTGCCAAACATGCTAATATATTCTTCTTTTCCTGTGCAATATTCAGGCTGCAACTAAAGTTCTTGGTCGACAGTTGGTAAGGCTTACGCAGCAGATTGCTAACCTTCAAGGTAGTCGAGCTCAGATGAGAGGCATAGCAACTCACACACAGGTAAAGAACAAGCATTCAGAATAAGGAAAAGTTGTATGGACAAGTAAATTTAACCAGTTCTTGAACAAGTAAGGACAATTATGCTATTGTAATTGTTTTATTTTGGCAAATGAACTTAAATACTTAATACTGAGGCAAGTTGAATGTTTAAATATGATTGTTCCATCCAATAGTTTGTAACTAGGTTATGTTAGAGCTGGAAGAAGTTTAAAAGAATGACTATACTTTTAGTATTCAACAGCACAAGATTAAACAAATACATGGGACAACTTGATTTTTTTTGGTACAACTTTATAAAGAACAAGCATTCAGAATAGGGGACCTGCTACCTATATGGATTATTTTCATATTGTATGTGTACAATTTTATAGTAGTAACATGGCAATTAAATAAGGAAATATAGATTGGAGGGAACCCTACCTATAGTCTATAGGCAACTCATACCACTACTAGTATATGTATTATGTTTTCTCATTTAATTTCAACTTCTCTTTTTGTATTTAGCACTTATTGCAATGAAGAGACCTAGTAGATCTAGAAATTGTGCTATGTTTAACTGTATATAGCATGCTGATAACTCTGATTCCGATCTTCTACTGTGGAGATCTAAGATCTGGTTGAACTTGACTGATTTTATTTAATGTGCATAGCTTGTGTGTTTATTTTTGGTTTTTCTTGTTGTCTTGACTGTTCGCCGGCCTTATTGTCTGATCTAATTTTTCTTCTGATTTGGTTGCTGGACGACCTTTTGTTTGATAGAGTATCATATTATGGTGTAGCTCATATTTTTCTTGGCCCCTTTTTTTCTTTGAAAACTGTAGCTCATATGTAATTTATGGTGTAGTTTGTGTAATACTGCAGTCTATTATTTCCATGCTCTCACCAATAATTGATTGATCATGCTCTCACCAATATTTCTTTTTGATTAATCTGGTTTAGCTCATTCTGTTTAGCTTGTTTAGTTCAACTAATTTAGTTTAGTTGAATTAGGTGGTTAATTAGAGAATCTGGACTATTATATGAACTGCAATGATTTCAGTTTGTGGAACTGGTTAAGTCTATGGATTCTGTTTGCTGCTTGCTTGAACCTGGGAAACAGCTATTTACTGCTGCTATTTAATAAGTGTTGCTGCTTCGTGCCATGTGTTAGAGACCTAGTAGATCTAGAAATTGTGCTATGTTTAACTGTATATAGCATGCTGATAACTCTGATTCTGATCTTCTACTGTGGAGATCTAAGATCTGGTTGAACTTGACTGATTTTATTTAATGTGCATAACTTGTGTGTTTATTTTTCGTTTTTCTTGTTGTCTTGACTATTCGCTGGCCTTATTGTCTGGTCTAATTTTTCTTCTGATCTGGTTGCTGGACGGCCTTTTGTTTGATAGAGTATCATATTATGGTGTAGCTCATATTTTTCTTGGCCCCTTTTTTTCTTTGAAAACTGTAGCTCATATGTAATTTATGGTGTAGTTTGTGTAATACTTCAGTCTATTGTTTCCATGCTCTCACCAATAATTGATTGATCATGCTCTCACCAATATTAAAAGATGGATTTAGGCATTCTTTTCTTCCTCTTTCACACCCTGCAGGTTTTGACAGCTACTAAAATTAGATATTGGAGGTTTTGTTCAATTAGATGCTAGGTTTTGACAAGTCCCCATGAGATGTAATGGCAAAAGAGAATTGATAGGCACACAGTTTCTTCTTGTTATCATGCTATATAAAAAACATGTCTCAATTGTGGTGGTTTGGTTTGGTTTTTGTTGTTTTCCATTGCAGGAATGCTATTGATTCCTCTTTACTCAAGCAATGGTTGCATAACTTGCAAAGTGAGATTGGGATTCTAGCTGATGGCACCTTGGCTCTGAGACAAGTTCTAATTCAGGTAATTGCATCATCAGTGTTTAAAAAGTGGATATGATTTCTGATAATTACGCCTTGTTAAGTGGTAATTTAAGTAACTGACTAACCTGTTAGTCTTCTAGTCTTATTCATGTTCTCAAATCAAAATCAACAAAACTAGTTGGACTCTTTTTGGTGTAAACAGGGTGTAGACATGTTTGGAAAGCTGACATTTATAAGCCAGTCTATGTTTCCATTTTCTAGTGTTAATTTTAGCAAGGGGCTATGAACTAGTATGTGGTATTAGTGCACAAATTGTGAATCACACTTTTCACAACTCGTACCACTAACCAGCAAGTGCACTGGGTCGTCCAAGTAATACCTTACGTGAGTAAGGGTCGAATCCCACGGAGATTGTTGGTTTGAAGCAATCTATGGTTATCTTGCAATTCTTAGTCAGGAAGTCAATTATATTTATCAGTTGAATTGCGAATAAACAAGAGAGCATGGGTTAAAGGTTACTTGTTATGCAGTAATGGAGAATATGTTGGAGTTTTGGAGATGCTTTGTCTTCTGAATCTCTGCTTTCCTTTGTCCTCTGATTCACGCACGCACGTCCTTCTATGGCAAGCTGTGTGTTAGGGCATCACCGTTGTCAATGGTTACATCCCCTCCTCTTGTGAAAATGGTCCAAATGCTCTGTCACAGCACGGCTAATCATCTGAGATTCTCGATCATGCTGGAATAGGATTTATCCTCCTTTTGCGTCTGTCACTACGCCCAGCACTCGCGAGTTTGAAGCTCGTCACAGTCATTCAATCCCTGAATCCTACTCGGAATACCACAGACAAGGTTTAGACCTTCCGGATTCTCATGAATGCCGCCATCAATCTAGCTTATACCACGAAGATTCTGATTGAGGAATCTAAGAGATATTCATTCAATCTGATGTAGAACGGAGGTGATTGTCAGACACACGTTCATGGATTGAGGAAGGTGATGAGTGTCACTGATCATCACCTTCTCCATAGTTAGGCGCGAATGGATATCTTAGATAGGAACACGCATGTTTGAATGGAAAACAGAAATACTTGCATTAATTCATCGAGACACAGCAGAGCTCCTCACCCCCAACAATGGAGTTTAGAGACTCATGCCGTCAAAAAGTACAAAGTTCAGATCTAAAATGTCATGAGATCCAAAATAAGTCTCTAAAAGTTGTTTAAAGACTAAACTAGTAGCCTAGGTTTACAAAAAGTGAGTAGACTATGACAGATGATGCAGAGATCCACTTCTGGGGCCCACTTGGTGTGTGCTGGGGCTGAGATTTAAACATTTCACGTGCACAAGGCTGTTTTGGGCGTTCAACGCCAGGTTTGGATCCATTTCTGGCATTGAACTCCAACTTTTAATCCTTTTCTGGCGCTGGACGCCAGAATTGGGCAGAGAACTGGCGTTGAACGCCAGTTTACGTCGTCTATCCTTGAGCAAAGTATGGACTATTATATATTGCTGGAAATCCCTGGATGTCTAATTTCCAATGCAATTGGAAACACGCCATTTCGAGTTCTGTAACTCCAGAAAATCCACTTTGAGTGCAGGGAGGTCAGAATCCAACAACATCAGCAGTCCTTTTTCAGCCTGAATCAGATTTTTGCTCAGCTCCCTCAATTTCAGCCAGAAAAATACCTGAAATTACAGAAAAACACACAACTCATAGTAAAGTCTAGAAATATGAATTTTTCCTAAAAACTAATGAAAAACTAAAAACTAACTAAAACATACTAAAAACTATATGAAATTAACCCCAAAAAGCATATAAAATATTCGCTCATCACAACACCAAACTTAAACTGTTGCTTGTCCTCAAGCAACTGATGACAAGTCATCTTAGCCTAGTTTCACTAGTCTTTTTTCTTTGTTTTCATTTAGTTTCATGCACTTTCTTAAGCCATAAGTAAGTCAATTGGGTTGAATTTCATGTTTCCTTTGATTCAATCAACCATAGATAAATTGATGCATTTTCATGAGTTTTTGTGCCATAATTTCTCATATGACAAGAAGAAGAACAACTCTTATGATTATGGCAAAGCTTTGATACAATTGTTGATTGATGATAGGTGAAATAAAGCTTGGAAAAAGGTTGCAAAAATGGGCTTGAAAAGAGGGATTCACGTTTGAGCTAACGTTTGCCTCAAACGTTAACTCAAACGTGAGAAGCAGATGAAGAACACCCTGGAGAAGAGCCAACGTTTGCGCCAACGTTTGCCTCAAAATTTGAGGCAAACGTTGGCTGAAGAAGGAGCAAGGGAAGGCAACGTTTGCGCCAACGTTTGCCTCAAACGTGAGGTCAAACGTTGGCGCCAAACAGCATGAAGGGGCATACTTCCAACAAGAATAACTTGAGTTGTAGATGTCCAATTGAGGTGATTCCAAGTGGGTTAGAAAGCTGACATTTAGAGCTTTCCAACCATATATAATAGTCTATATTGGGAATAAAATTGGCAACACGATAAGAGGACAAAGTAACCCCCAAGAAGCATACAACAGGGGAGCCTGGGAAGAACCACGTTTGAGCTCACGTTTGACCTCAAACGTTGGCTCAAACGTGGATGACAGCATCTTGGCCTAGCTGCATAATTTTACACAAGTGACGTTTGAGTCAACGTTTACCTCAAACGTTGACTCAAACGTGAATGGTTCATGGCCCGGTTCACTAATGGATTTCTTCCCAAGACCAAGAGCAATCAACGGAGGCTACTATCAACCCAATTCCATCAAGACTAAAGGCCCAATTCAAGGCTTAATGATCATTTGAAGAAAGTGTATAAATAGCTTAGGATTTGAAGTTTTAGGGAGCTTTTTCTTTTAGAGTTTTCTTTAAGAATTTTCATAGTATTCACAGTAGAGAACTTTTGGGTTTTGAGCAATTTGGAGATTTAGAGCCTTGGGTGTTGAAGAATTGAGGAAATTCTGTCTCAATCTCACCTTGAGATCTCTTTCTGTTTCTTTCACTGCACCATTGGAGAATTGAGATTTGAATCCAAGTTTTCTTCTGTTTTGATTTCTAATCTCTTGCAATTGAATTCTAAATTTGGATCTAAGAAGGCAGTGAGATCTAGACTTGGTTATCTAGTCTCTTGAGTCCTGAGATCTACATCTTTCAATTTCAATTTCCTTGTTTCGTTGCTACACCAAGCTTATTGCTATTGTCATTTGAGATCCGGTTTAATTGAATCCATCTTTTATATTTCTGTTTGTTAAATTTTACTTTTTATTGTTTAATTTCTGCAATCCCAATTCCCAACTCCTTTTATAATTCAAGCAATTTACATTTCTTGCACTTTAAGATTCTGCACTTTACATTTCTTGCGTTGTAAGTTTCTGCCATTTAATTTTTTGTTCTTTAAGATTCAGCTCTTTTTTCTTTTTTGTTCCCTTTAATTTCCTGCAAATCACCCACTCCCCTTTACATTCTATGCAATTTAATTTCTGTTAATCACAAATCACTCAACCAATACTTGATCCGCTTGACTAAATCAACCACTAAACTAAAATTGCTCAATCCTTCAATCCTTGTGGGATCGACCTCACTCCCGTGAGTTTTATTACTTGATGCGACTCGGTACACTTACCGGTGAGTTTTGTGTCGGATCGTTTTCCGCACATCAAGTTTTTGGCGCCGTTGCCGGGGATTGAATAGATTGCCAATGATTAAGTGAGGTGGTAGTTTAGATCAAGCATTTTTTCTTTAATTTTGACTAACCTACTAACTGTTTGAATTTTTGCTTAAGCTAACTAAAACTTCATTCTAGCAATAGATTGAAGTATCACTGGTTGTGTGTTTCTTGTTTTGTTTGTATGTCAAGTACAGGGAGAGCTACTCCTATCTTATCCGAAGCTGACCAGAGAACTCTCAAGAGATTAAGAAGAGCTGAGAGAGGGAAAGGTATTGTTGGAGAGGAAGAATCTGAGGAAGTATATCACGAGATGGAAGGAGATCCATCTAATCCCAATCCACCACAGAGGAGAGTGTTGGCCTCCTACACTTTTGCAAATCCCAGACACTGTGGAAGCAGCATCTTAACTCCCAATGTTAATGCACAACTCATTACACTTGTCCAGAACAATTGTTCCTATGGAGGCAGCCCATTGGAAGATCCCAACCAGCATCTATCTACCTTCTTAAGGATTTGTGACACTGTCAAATCCAATGGCGTGAATCCTGAAATGTACAAGCTTCTGCTGTTCCCATTCTCATTAAGGGACAAGGCCGCACAATGGCTTGAAACTTTTCCTCAAGGAAGTATCACTAGTTGGGATGATTTGGTGACTAAATTTCTAGCCAAATTCTATCCACCCCAAAGAGTCATCAGGCTGAAAACCGAGGTGCAGACATTCACACAATTAGATGTCGAATCCTTGTATGAAGCATGGGAGAGGTACAAAGCCTTAATCAGAAAGTGTCCTCTAGAGATGTTCAATGAATGGGACGTGCTGCAAAATTTCTATGAAGGCCTGACATTGAAATCTCAAGAGGCATTAGATCATTCTGCTGGAGGTTCACTACAACTGATGAAAACTGCTGAGGAAGCCTAGAATCTTGTGGACATGGTGGCCAACAATCAATATTTCTTTGCTCATCAAAGAAACCGCCAACCATTACAGAGAAAGGGGGTATTAGAACTGGAAGGAGTAGATTCTATTTTGGCTCAAAACAAGATGATGCAACAACAAATTCAACAACAGTTTGAACAAATGGCCAAAAGAATTGACAGCCTTCAAGTAGCAGCTGTGAACACAAACCACCCATCAACTGTATGTGTGCAGAATGAAGAAAGCCAAGAAGAGCAACAACAGGAGCAAGTGCAGTACATGTATAACCAAAACTCTGGACAGAATGAAGTTTATGGTGATACCTACAATCCATCCTGGAAAAACCACCCAAACCTCAGATGGGGAGACAACCACAACCAGAACCAACAACCATGGCAGAGGAACTCAAACCAAAACACTTCAAGAAACAACCAAAACCACAACCAGCAGCAAACTAACCAAAACCCTTACAGAAAACCTCAAAACAACTACTCCAACCCCAACCATTATCAATCCAATAACCAACCCACCAACCAAAATGCCTACCATCCACCATCCATACCTCACAACCTACCACAAGCATCACCAGAATCTCAAAGAATCACTAACCTGGAAACCTTGATAGACAAAATGTGGAAACACCAAGAAATGACAACCAAGAACCATGAAGCCTCCATGAAGAGCCTAGAGAGGCAGATTGGGCAAATCTCTAAGCAGATTTCTGTTGAGAGACCTTCAAGCTCACTACCAAGTGACACTATCCCCAATCCAAAAGAGGAGTGCAAGGCAATACAACTAAGGAGTGGCAAGACCCTGGTGAAAAATGAAGAAGCAACCAAGAAACCAAAGGAAAGTGACAAGAAACAAGCTGAGGAAGAAAAGGCCAATGATGAGAATGCAACAGCAAGCAAGCATGCCTCAGAGGAGCTCAAAGATAAGGAAGACCGGCCACAAAAATCAAGAGAAGGGAAGGAAGCAATAAGAGAGCCAATCAAGGAACAAAGGCAGGGAGTGAATTTCACACCACCTCTGCCATATCCTCAAAGGTTCAACAAGGAGACTAAGGACCAACACTTTCCAAAATTTCTTGAAGTCTTCAAGAAGTTGGAGATCAATATTCCCTTAGCTGAAGCACTTGAGCAAATGCCCCTGTATGCAAAGTTCTTAAAAGAACTTATCAACAAAAAAAGGAGTTGGCAAGAAAAGGAGACTGTGCTTCTCACTGAAGAGTGCAGTGCACTCATCAGAAAAGGACTCCCTCCCAAGTTGGAAGACCCTAGAAGTTTCTTCCTACCTTGCACCATTGGAAATCTACTTATCAACAAGGGGATGTGTGACTTAGGAGCAAGCATAAATTTAATACCATCATCCTTAGTGAAAAAGCTTGGCATAGGGAAGGTGAAACCAATACAGATGTCCTTAGAATTGGTGGACCAGTCAATAGTATATCCCAAAGGAATGATTGAAAACCTTTTAGTTAAGGTTGGCAAGTTTATTTTTCCTACGGACTTTGTAATATTGAACACTAAAGAAGAAAAAAACGATTCAATCATCTTGGGAAGGCCATTTTTGGCCACTGCCAGAGCCATCATAGATATAGAGAGGGGAGAACTGACTCTCAGGATGCATGAGGACAGCATCATCCTGAAAGTGTTTCCAGAACCACAAACTATTGAAGAAGGAAGCAAGAGAGTCAGTGACTGTTCTCCAAGGCAGACAACCAACAACACAGGGGAACAGAGAAATGAGCATGTGCAAGAAGAAGAAGGAATTCAAGAAGGAATCAGGATGATAAACAAGAAGGAAGATACCACAGCTAAGGTTGCTGTCAAGGAAGAAAAGTTAACAAGAAAAAGGAAGAAAAACAAGAAGAAGGCTCACAAAGGATGGAAGAATAAAAAAATTCCAACTGAGGAATTCTCCAAAGGTGATAAGGTGCAACTAATATATCAACAGCTGGGGACTGAGGATCACTACACTGTCAACCAAATACTCTCTCTGGAGCATGTAGAAATTGAGCACCAAGGGACAAAGAAGAAGCTCACAGTCAGAGGGGATAAGCTGCGACATTTCAGTCATCAACCACCCTAAGGGGATCAATGTCAAGCTAATGACAATAAAGAAGCGCTTGTTGGGAGGCAACCCAACCTGAGGTAGTTTTCGTTTCATAGCTTTTTCAATAAAAATGTTGAATAATTAAGTATGTATTACAAGGAGCTAAGTTTGGTGTTGCACACCAAAATAATTTAAGGGAGAATGAAGGATTCTAAGTTTGGTGTTCCACCAAAATCTCATTTAAAAGCATACTCTCACCTCCTGCATAATGCTAGCTCCAAGCAATCAGACAAATTATTCAACCATTTAATTGCTTTTTAGTTTTGGTTCCATAACCTTTAGCAAGGCCAAAAGAATTCATAAGTGGACAACCTGTTGCATTAGAGACAGTGGCAAGGAATTAAGTTTGGTGTTCCCACACCAAATTAAATCCAAAAGCCACACTCAATTCATGCATACTAACTAGTCACCTAAGGGCGTAAGAAGCAAGCAACTTTTGAGAATTGTGCAGGGAACTAACCACCATTTGAAGACATTATGCATCATAGCTCAAAAGGGGCACAACAGAAGGAAGGACAAAAGAACTGCAAACCAATAGGTTGTATCTATACTTAACTTCTGCTGTTGAGAAATGATTTGATTTATGTCTTGCTAAAGTGTTCATCTAGTATAGGCAGAATCACTCTTTGCAATAAGTAAGCTAGTCTAAGTGTGTGCTTGTGTGTTTATTTTCACCTAACTAAATGCATGCTTCGTCCCCTGCATCCTCAATTCAATAAAAGAAATGTTTGGAATGTGAAGTAAGATAGTTCTTTGTTAGCTGAAAGTACAATAATAGTGAGTGGTGGTATGAATGTATAATTGTATGATAGCTCACTTTTAGTGAATAAAAGAACTAGACTGTCTCCTTTTAAGTAGAAAGTAGCTCAGTGTCTATGAATCTCAATCAAATAAAAGTCCTTGGTTGAAAAGAAAAACCAAAAAGAGAAAAGAAAAAGCCAAAGGTGGCAGCAGAACAAAAGAAAAAAAAGAAATAAAGCTAGACACCAATAGCTTGAACCTTAGAATATATGTCTGTGGTGTCTTTGTACTAGGATCTGCTTGGATTATTAAGTTCTTTGGAGTGCATCAACACTTGGTAACATGGGTTAACTAACCCGGGATTATCAACTGAAAGTCCACTATCAAGAGCAACCTAGATACAAGACATTTAGTAACCCAAAGAGGTGCTGGGCATCAATGTTCTAAGAAGGCATGTGAGCCAAGTGTCTAAAGTGAATAATGTGTCAAGCATAAATAAAGAAAAGAGCTTGTTACACATGACACTGAACTAAAGCTTATAAAAAAAAATAATGGTCAAGGACAAAGGAATAATGAGAGGTCATAGTAGTGTGTTGCTTGATGCTTGGAGGAGACTTTCTAGGCCTAAATATCAATAAGAAGTGAGTGTTTACATATCTACATGAAACCCCATGAGCTACCAATAATACTCTGCTAGCATGAACATCTTCTTCCATTTCATTCTTTCTTCTCAATAATTCTTTTCTTGCTTGGGGACAAGCAAGTTTTAAGTTTGGTGTTGTGATGACAAGTCATCTTAGCCTAGTTTCACTAGTATTTTTTCTTTGTTTTCATTTAGTTTCATGCACTTTCTTAAGCCATAAGTAAGTCAATTAGGTTGAATTTTATGTTTCCTTTGATTCAATCAACCATGGATAAATTGATGCATTTTCATGAGTTTTTGTGCCATAATTGCTCATATGACAAGAAGAAGAACAACTCTCATGATTATGGCATAGCTTTGATACAATTGTTGGTTGATGATAGGTGAAATAAAGCTTGGAAAAAGGTTGCAAGAATGGGCTTGAAAAGAGGGATTCACGTTTGAGCTAACGTTTGCCTCAAACGTTAACTCAAACGTGAGAAGCAGATGAAGAACACCCTAGAGAAGAGCCAACGTTTGCGCCAACGTTTGCCTCAAACGTTGAGGCAAACGTTGGCTGAAGAAGGAGCAAGGAAAGGCAACGTTTGCGCCAACGTTTGCCTCAAACGTGAGGTCAAACGATGGCGCCAAACAGCATGAAGGGGCATACTTCCAACAAGAATAACTTGAGTTGTAGATGTCCAATTGAGGTGATTCTAAGTGGGTTAGAAAGCTGACATTCAGAGCTTTCCAACCATATATAATAGTCTATATTGGGCATAAAATTGGCAATGCGACAAGAGGACAAAGTAGCCCCCAAGAAGCATACAAAAAGGGAGCCTGGGAAGAACCACGTTTGAGCTCACGTTTGACCTCAAACGTTGGCTCAAACGTGGATGACAGCATCTTGGCCTAGCTGCATAATTTTACACAAGTGACGTTTGAGTCAACGTTTGCCTCAAACGTTGACTCAAACGTGAATGGTTCATGGCCCGGTTCACTAATGGATTTCTTCCCAACACCAAGAGCAATCAACGGAGGCTACTATCAACCCAATTCCATCAAGACTAAAGGCCCAATTCAAGGCTTAATGATCATTTGAAGAAAGTGTATAAATAGCTTAGGATTTGAAGTTTTAGGGAGCTTTTTCTTTTAGAGTTTTCTTTAAGAATTTTCATAGTATTCACAGTAGAGAACTTTTGGGTTTTGAGCAATTTGGAGATTTAGAGTCTTGGGTGTTGAAGAATTGAGGAAATTCTGTCTCAATCTCACCTTGAGATCTCTTTCTGTTTCTTTCACTGCACCATTGGAGAATTGAGATTTGAATCCAAGTTTTCTTCTGTTTTGATTTCTAATCTCTTGCAATTGAATTCTAAATTTGGATCTAAGAAGGCAGTGAGATCTAGACTTGGTTATCTAGTCTCTTGAGTCCTGAGATCTACATCTTTCAATTTCAATTTCCTTGTTTCGTTGCTACACCAAGCTTATTGCTATTGTCATTTGAGATCCGGTTTAATTGAATCCATCTTTTATATTTCTGTTTGTTAAATTTTACTTTTCCTTGTTTAATTTCTGCAATCCTAATTCCCAACTCCTTTTATAATTCAAGCAATTTACATTTCTTGCACTTTAAGATTCTGCACTTTACATTTCTTGCGTTCTAAGTTTCTGCCATTTAATTTTTTGTTCTTTAAGATTCAGCTCTTTTTCTTTTTGTTCCCTTTAATTTCCTGCAAATCACCCACTCCCCTTTACATTCTATGCAATTTAATTTCTGTTAATCACAAATCACTCAACCAATACTTGATCTGCTTGACTAAATCAACCACTAAACTAAAATTGCTCAATCCTTCAATCCTTGTGGGATCGACCTCACTCCCGTGAGTTTTATTACTTGATGCGACCCGGTACACTTGCCGGTGAGTTTTGTGTCGGATCGTTTTCCGCACATCAGCAACTAGACAAATAAAATAGAAGACTAATTGGTTGAGAAGCAAGAATATCTCAGAGTTTTTGAGTGAAGCTCAGATTCTAATTAGATGAGCGGGACTAGTAGCTTTTTGCTTCCGAACAGTTTTGGCATCTCACTTTATCCATTGAAGCTCAGAGTGATTGGCATCTATAAGAACTTAGAATTCAGATAGTGTTATTGATTCTCCTATTTTAGTATGATGATTCTTGAACACAGCTATTTCATGAGTCTTGGCCGTGGCCCTAAGCACTTTGTTTTCCAGTATTACCACCGGATACATAAATACCACAGACACATAATTGGGTGAACCCTTTGGATTGTGACTCAGCTTTGCTAAAGTCCCCAATTAGAGGTGTCCAGAGTTCTTAAGCACACTCTTCTTTCTGCTTTGGACCTTGACTTTAACCGCTCAGTCTCAAGTTTTCACTTGACACCTTCACGCCACAAGCACATGGTTAGGGACAGCTTGATTTAGCCGCTTAGGCCAGGATTTTATTCCCTTAGGCCCTCCTATCCACCGATGCTCAAAGCCTTGGGATCCTTTTTATTACCCTTGCCTTTTGATTTTAAGGGCTATTGGCTTTTTCTGCTTTTTTTTTGCTGCTTTTTCTTGCTTCAAGAATCATTTTTATGATTTTTCAGATTATCAATAACATGTCTCATGTTCACCATTCTTTCAAGAGCCAACATATTTAACAGTCTTAAACAACAAATTCAAAAGACATATGCACTGTTCAGGCATTCATTCAGAAGACAGAAAGCATTGCCACCACATGTAACTAATTAGAATTTCTCTTATTAAAAACTCGAAATTTTATTGCCTCTTATTCAAAAGATCTACTATTTTATTCATGTTTGATGATGATGAGAAAAATAAACTATAGCTTAATTGGAGATAAAATCAAAATAGATACTAATTACTACTATATGACTCCTAAGGTGAACTTCTATAACGACACTATCACAGAGTTAAAGCAGAAATTGGAATTTAACAACCTTTATTCTGGGAAATGGGTGTTCCTCTGATCCGTGGGGTGCTTGATTCTTCAAGAGAAAACTTCTGGCGCTTCAATTCCCTTAAGTCACGTCCTTGCTCCTCTTGTTCTTTAAACATATAGGTCAGCATTTGATTGTGTTCCTTCTGTTCTTTTATTATTTGCTCCATAGTTTCCCGTATCTTGGTGACAGACGTCTCAAGATACTCCCAGTATTCAGATTGAGGGATTTCTGGGAGAAATTCCTGTGTTTTCTTCTTGGTGGGTTCCTCCTGCGCTTGTTGTTTTTCCATTGATGCTTTGGTGATTGGTTTCTCAACTGAGATTCAGTTATTCCCATTCTTACTCCGGCGTCCTTGCAGAGCAGAGAAATCACGCTTGGATAAGCCAACCTGGCCTCTTTAGAATTTTTGTTAGCAATTTTGTAGAATTCAGCTGAGATCAGCTGATGAACCTCCACTTCCTTTCCCATCATGATGCAATGGATCATCACTGCTCTTTTAACTGTGACTTCAGAACGGTTGCTAGTAGGCAACAGAGAATGCCCAATGAAGTCCAGCCATCCTCTGGCGACTGGTTTGATATCCTCTCTCTTGAGTTGATTTGGGACACCCTTTGTGTTGGTGGTCCACCTGGCTCCAGGGATACATATGTCCTCTAGAATCTTATCCAGGCCCTTGTCTGTTCTCATCATTCTCCTGTTGAAGGAGTCTGGATCGTCTTTCAGCTAAGGTAGCTTTAAGATCTCTCTGATCTTATCAGAGATGGTATGAACAATCTTTCCTCTGACCATGGTCCGATATTCATAGAAAGCTGTTCCAGATAGTTTTTGCTTGTCAGTCTGCCACATATTAGCATAGAACTCCTGGACCATATTCCTTCCCACTTTCGTTTCAGGATTAGCTAGGACTTCCCAGTTCCTGATTCGAATTTGCTCCTGGATCTCCGGATATTCATCTTCTTTCAGATCGAATCTAACTTCCGGGATCACTGATCTCAGACCCATTATTTTGTTATAATGGTTTGAATGTTCTTTAGATAAGAACTTCCCTTGATTCCAAAGTGGTTTTGGAACGCTCTCTTTCTTGCCTCTTGGAGTGGGTTGTTTTCCTTTGGGAGCCATGATCTTAGTGATCGCGGATAAACACACCAAACTTAGAGGGTTGCTTGTCCTCAAGCAAAGGAAAAGAAAGGAGAGGGATAGAAGGAGAGCTAGGTGCAATTGTTGATGGGAGGGGAGGGAGGCCGAACTCAAATTTATAGGGAGGGAGGGTGGGTTTTCGAAAAAAAGAGATAAAGATATGATAAAAAGATTTATTTGGAAAAGATAAGATAGAAGATATGATAAGAGAAGATATAGTTTAAAATTGAGAGGATATGAAAGATTTTTGAAAAAGATAGATTTAGATTTTGAAACAGATAAAGTGGAGGTTTTGAAAAAGATATTGATGAGTTGAAAAGATAGATTTGTAAAAAAAAAAAGTTTTGAAAAGAGTTGGATTGAATTTGCAAAGAGGCCTGGTGCTTATGGATTAAAATACATTTGATATTTTTAAGGTAGGGTTTTTAGAAATTGGGATTTTAGAAATCGGGGTTCTTAACATGTTTATGTAAGAAATCATGTATTAAAGTATGAAAATCAAGATTTAGAATGAAAAATTTGAAGAAAAATGAGTTTTGTCTCCTCCCTGCCATCCTGGCGTTTGAACGCCCAAACACTGCCTGTTTTGGGCGTTCAACGCCCAAATGCTGCTCTCCTGGGCGTTCAACGCCCAGCTGCTGCCATTACTGGCATTCAACGCCCAGTGGGTGCCCATTTCTGGCGTTGAACGCCCAGATTGCTACCATTACTGGCGTTTTCTTGCCAATGAGCTCTTTTTCTCTGTTTTGTGTGCTGAGTCCTTCTGTAACTCTGTGGATTTATACAAATGATTCCTCACCTTAGTGTCAGTGAACTATATATAAACAAATAAAAATAAAAATAGGGCAAAATGCTTAGAGGATTGTTGCCCCATGGCTGGGTTGCCTCCCAGCAAGCGCTTCTTTATTGTCTTTAGCTGGACCTTGCTGAGCTTTTAATCTAGCTTCAGCCTTGAGCACTCATGCTCAATGTTGCCTTCAAGATAGTGCTTGATTCTCTGTCCATTGACAATGAACTTCTTATCAGAATCAATATCTTGAAGCTCCACATAACCATATGGTGATACACTTGTAATCACGTATGGTCCTCTCCACCGGGATTTCAGTTTCCCGGGGAATAGCCTGAGTCTAGAGTTAAACAACAGAACCTTCTGTCCTGGTTCAAAGATTCTAGATGACAGCTTTTTGTCATGCCACTTTTTTTATTTCTCTTTATAAAGCTTGGCATTTTCGAAAGCTGTGAATCTGAATTCCTCTAGCTCATTTAGCTGGAGCAATCGTTTTTCTCCTGCTAATTTGGCATCAAAGTTTAGGAATCTAGTTGCCCAGTAGGCCTTATGTTCCAGTTCCACGGGCAGGTGACATGCCTTACCATACACGAGTTGGTATGGAAAGGTCCCTATAGGGGTCTTGAATGCTGTTCTGTAAGCCCACAGAGCATCATCCAAGCTCCGTGCCCAATCCTTTCTACGGGTATTTACTGTCCGTTCCAGGATTCTCTTTAATTCTCTGTTTGAGACTTCAGCTTGCCCATTAGTTTGTGGATGATATGGAGTAGCCACCTTGTGGCGAATCCCATACCGAACCATGACAGAGTAAAGCTGTTTATTGCAGAAGTGAGTGCCCCCATCACTGATGAGTACCCTAGGGACACCAAACCTGCTAAAGATATATTTTTGGAGGAACTTCAGCACTGTTTTAGTATCATTGGTGGGTGTGGCAATGGCCTCAACCCATTTTGATACATAGTCAACTGCTACTAGAATATAAGTGTTTGAGTATGATGGTGGGAAAGGTCCCATGAAGTCAATTCCCCATACGTCAAACAACTCAATTTCCAAGATTCCTTGTTGAGGCATGGCGTAACCATGAGGCAGATTACCAGCTCTTTGGCAACTGTCACAGTTATGTACAAACTCTCGGGAATCTTTATAGAGTGTGGGCCAATAGAAGCCACATTGGAGGACCTTGGTGGCTGTTCGCTCACCTCCGAAATGGCCTCCATATTGAGATCCGTGGCAATGCCACAGGATCCTCTGTGCTTCTTCTCTAGGCACACACCTACGGATTATTCCGTCTGCACATCTCTTAAAGAGATAAGGTTCATCCCACAAGTAGTACTTTGCATCAGTAATTAATTTTTTCTTTTGTATCCTGTTGTACTCCTTGGGTATGAACCTTGCAGCTTTATAGTTTGCAAAATCGGCAAACCATGGTATTTCCTGAATGGCAAATAAATGCTCATCTGGAAAAGTCTCAGAGATCTCAAGAGAGGGGAGGGGCGTCCCTTCTACTGGCTCTATCCGGGATAGATGATCAGCCACTTGGTTCTCTGTCCCTTTTCTGTCTCTTATTTCTATATCAAACTCTTGCAGAAGCAACACCCATCTGATGAGCCTGGGTTTTGAATCCTGCTTTGTGAGTAGATATTTAAGAGCAGCATGATCAGTATACACAATCACTTTTGATCCTAC
The DNA here is from genome assembly GCF_003086295.3 of Arachis hypogaea. Lineage (NCBI taxonomy): Eukaryota > Viridiplantae > Streptophyta > Magnoliopsida > Fabales > Fabaceae > Arachis > Arachis hypogaea. The sequence goes on along the minus strand of NC_092054.1, from coordinate 65,055,219 downwards.
TAAGTATGATCTGAACTTGTCAATGGCATAAACCACTGCAAGTAATTCTTTTTCTGTGGTTGTGTAATTTTTCTGGGCATCATTTAGAACGCGACTGGCGTAATAAATGACGTGCAGAAGCTTATCATGCCTCTGTCGCAACACTGCACCAATGGCGTGATCACTGGCATCACACATTAGCTCAAATGGTAATGTCCAGTCTGGTGCAGAAATGACTGGTGCTGTGACCAGCTTAGCTTTCAGCGTTTCAAATGCCTGCAGGCACTCTGTGTCAAACACAAATGGCATGTCAGCAGCTAGCAAATTGCTTAGAGGTTTTGCGATTTTTGAGAAATCCTTTATAAACCTCCTATAGAATCTTGCATGCCCCAGAAAGCTTCTGATTGCCTTAACATTGGCAGGTGGTGGTAATTTTTCAATTACCTCTATTTTTGCTTGATCCACCCCTATTCCCTTGTTTGAAATTTTATGCCCAAGAACAATCCCTTCAGTCACCATGAAGTGACATTTTTTCCAATTTAAAACTAGGTTGGTTTCTTGGCATCTTTTTAGAACAAGTTTCAGGTGATCAAGACAGGAGCTGAATGAGTCTCCATATACTGAGAAGTCATCCATGAAGACTTCCAGAAATTTTTCCACCATATCAGAGAAAATAGAGAGCATGCATCTCTGGAAGGTTGCAGGCGCATTACACAGCCCAAATGGCATCCTTCTATAAGCAAACACTCCAGATGGACATGTGAATGCTGTTTTCTCTTGATTCTGAGGATCTACTGCAATGTGGTTATAGCCTGAGTAGCCGTTCAAAAAGCAGTAATAATCATGACCTGCTAGTCTTTCTAGCATCTGGTCTATGAATGGTAAAGGAAAATGATCCTTTCTGGTGGCTGTATTGAGCCTTCTGTAGTCAATACACATGCGCCACCCTGTAACTGTTCTTGTAGGAACCAGTTCATTTTTTTCATTATGAATCACTGTCATGCCTCTCTTTTTTGGGACGACTTGGACAGGGCTCACCCAGGGGCTATCAGAAATAGGATAAATAATCCCAGCCTCTAGTAATTTGGTGACCTCTTTCTGCACCACTTCTTTCATGGCTGGATTTAGCCGCCTCTGTGGTTGAACCACTGGTTTAGCATTATCCTCCAATAAGATTTTGTGCATGCATCTAGCTGGGCTTATGCCCTTAAGGTCACCTATGGACCACCCAAGACCTGTCTTGTGTGTCCTTAGCACTTGAATAAGTGCTTCCTCTTCCTGTGAATTTAAGGCAAAGCTTATGATCATTGGAAAAGTGTCACCTTCTCCCAGAAATGCATATTTCAAGGATGGTGGTAATGGCTTGAGCTCAGGTTTAGGAGGTTTTTCTTCTTCCAAAAGAATTTTCAGAGGCTCTTTCATGTCCTCTGAATCCTCTAAATCAGGCTGAACATCTTTAAAGATGTTTTCCAACTCTGATTCGAGACTCTCAGCCATGTTGATCTCTTCTACCAAAGAGTCAATAAGATCAACTTTCATGCAGTCTTTTGATGTGTCAGGATGCTGCATGGCTTTGACAGCGTTCAACTTAAACTCATCATCATTGACTCTCAGGGTTATTTTCCCCTGTTGGACGTCAATGAGGGATCGTCCAGTTGCTAGGAAAGGTCTTCCTAGAATGAGAGTAGCACTCTTGTGCTCCTCCATTTCCAGCACAACAAAGTCAGTGGGAAAGGCGAATGGCCCAACTCTGACAATCATGTCTTCAATCACGCCTGATGGGTATTTAGTGGAGCCATCAGCAAGTTGGAGACATATCCGGGTTGGTTTAACTTCTTCAGTTAAGCCAAGCTTTCTGATAGTGGACGCAGGTATTAGGTTGATGCTTGCCCCAAGATCGCATAAAGCTGTCTTGGTGCATTGACCTTCTAATATGCATGGTATCAGAAAACTCCCAGGGTCTTTAAGCTTCTCAGGAAAGCTTTTCAGAATGACTGCACTACACTCTTCAGTGAGGAGAACTCTTTCTGTTTCTCTCCAATCCTTTTTATGACTCAAGATCTCTTTCATGAACTTGGCATAAGAAGGTATTTGCTCAAGTGCTTCTGCAAATGGAATCTTTATTTCAAGAGTCCTGAGATAATCTGCAAAGCGAGCAAATTGCTTATCCTGCTCCTCTTTCCGGAGTTTTTGAGGATAAGGTATCTTGGCTTTATATTCTTCAACCTTAGTTGCTGTAGGTTTATTGCCTACAGAAGTGGTTGAAGAAGCCTTTTTAGAGGGGTTGCTTTCAGCATTTGTGTGTGTCTGATCCCTCACTGGCAATTGAGTGCCAGAGTTAGAGACTGGAGTGACGTTAGATGCCAACTCCTTGTCTGTTCCTGGCGTCTGAACGCCAGAACTGTGCCCATTTTGGGCGTTCAGCGCCAGATCTTTCCCATTTTGGGCGTTCAACGCCAGATCCTTGCCTATTTTTGGCGTTGAACGCCAGTCCTGCCTTGTTTCTGGCGTTGAACGCCAGTCCTGAGCATGGTCTGGGCGTTCAGCGCTAGCCTTCCACCAAATTTCTGGCGTTTTAGTTCCAGAATTACTTTTCCCTGGGCTCTTACTGTCCTCAGGTGAATTTTGGGTGGTTTGCTCATTTCTTAGCTTTTTGCTTGAGGTGGGGTATTTAATGTTTTCCCACTTCTTAATTGAACTGCTTGGCATTCTTCTGTTATTTGCCTTGACAGCTGCTGCTTTGTTTGCTTAAACTGTTCGTCCATATGTATATTAGCCATCCTTGTCTCTTGTAGTCTATCTTTGAATTCGGCTAACTGCTTTGTTAGAAAGTCCAATTGCTGATTGAATTCAGTAGCTTGTTTTACAGGACTGAGTTTAGCAGTTGCTGTTTTAACCTCTTCTTTCATGGAAGGGTCACTGCTTAGGTACAGATGCTGATTCCTGGAAACTGTATCAATGAGCTCTTGAGCTTCTTCAATTGTCTTTCTCATGTGGATAGATCCACCAGCTGAGTAATCCAAAGACATCTGAGCTCCTTCTGCAAGCCCATAATAGAAGATGTCTAACTGAACCCACTCTGAAAACATTTCAGAGGGTCATTTTCGTAGCATCTCTCTGTATCTCTCCCAGGCATCATAAAGAGATTCATTATCTCCTTGTTTGAAGCCTTGGATGTCCAGCCTTAGCTGCGTCATCCGTTTTGGGGGAAAGTATTGATTCAGAAATTTTTCTGTTAGCTGTTTCCATGTCCTTATGCTGGCCTTAGGTTGGTTATTCAACCACCTCTTAGCTTGATCTTTTACAGCAAATGGAAACAGTAATAGTCTGTAGACATCCTGATCTATTTCTTTATCATGTACTGTGTCAGCAATCTGTAGAAACTGTGCCAGAAACTCTGTAGGTTCTTCCTGTGGAAGACCGGAATACTGGCAACTTTGCTACACCATGATAATGAGCTGAGGATTCAACTCAAAGCTACTGACTCCAATGGAGGGTATGCAGATACTACTCCCATATGAAGCAGTAGAGGGGTTAGAATATGACCCCAGAGTCCTCCTGGACTGTTCATTTCCACTTAGATCCATGATGGAGAAAGGGAGATGATAAAAAATTTTTTATTTATTTATTTATTTATTAATTTATTTCGAAAATGAAATAAATTAAAATAAATAAAAATGGTTGATAATTTTCGAAAAAAATGAGGAGAGAGAAAGTGGTTAAGATGTTTTGAAAAGGATATGATGATTTTTTTGAAAAAGGTTTTAAATTTTGAAATAAAAATCTGAATTTTAAAGGCAAATTTCGAAAATTTGCTTTAAAATAGAGAGAAAAGATATTTTTGAATTTAAAGAGGAGAGAGAAAAACAATAAGATAGCACAAGATTTAAAATTTTTAGATCTAATGCTCCTTGTTTTTTAAAATTTTGGAGGGAAAACACCAAGGAACACCAAACATAAAAATTTTAAGATCAAGACACAAGAAAAACTCAAGAACACTTTGAAGATTCACAAGAACACAAAAACACAAAGGAAGAACACCAAACTTAAAATTTTTAGAAAACCAGAATAAATTTTTGAAAATTTTAAGAAAAATCAACAAGAAAACACCAAACTTAAAGTTTGGCACAGGATTTAATAGAAAAATTATTTATTATTTTTTTTAAAAAGATTTTAAGAAAAGGAAAATAAGGGTTCTAAAATTTTAACACGACAACAATAAGAGACTCTAAACTAAAAAAAAGAGAAATTTTTCCTAATCTAAGCAACAAAATAAACCGTTAGTTGTCCAAACACGAACAATCCCCGGCAACGGCGCCAAAAACTTGGTGCACAAATTGTGAATCACACTTTTCACAACTCGTACCACTAACCAGCAAGTGCACTGGGTCGTCCAAGTAATACCTTACGTGAGTAAGGGTCGAATCCCACGGAGATTGTTGGTTTGAAGCAATCTATGGTTATCTTGCAATTCTTAGTCAGGAAGTCAATTATATTTATCAGTTGAATTGCGAATAAACAAGAGAGCATGGGTTAAAGGTTACTTGTTATGCAGTAATGGAGAATATGTTGGAGTTTTGGAGATGCTTTGTCTTCTGAATCTCTGCTTTCCTTTGTCCTCTGATTCACGCACGCACGTCCTTCTATGGCAAGCTGTGTGTTGGGGCATCACCATTGTCAATGGTTACATCCCCTCCTCTTGTGAAAATGGTCCAAATGCTCTGTCACAGCACGGCTAATCATCTAAGATTCTCGATCATGCTGGAATAGGATTTATCCTCCTTTTGCGTCTGTCACTACGCCCAGCACTCGCGAGTTTGAAGCTCGTCACAGTCATTCAATCCCTGAATCCTACTCGGAATACCACAGACAAGGTTTAGACCTTCCGGATTCTCATGAATGCCGCCATCAATCTAGCTTATACCACGGAGATTCTGATTGAGGAATTTAAGAGATATTCATTCAATCTGATGTAGAACGGAGGTGATTGTCAGACACACGTTCATGGATTGAGAAAGGTGATGAGTGTCACTGATCATCACCTTCTCCATAGTTAGGCGCGAATGGATATCTTAGATAGGAACACGCATGTTTGAATGGAAAACAGAAATACTTGCATTAATTCATCGAGACACAGCAGAGCTCCTCACCCCCAACAATGGAGTTTAGAGACTCATGCCGTCAAAAAGTACAAAGTTCAGATCTAAAATGTCATGAGATCCAAAATAAGTCTCTAAAGTTGTTTAAATACTAAACTAGTAGCCTAGGTTTACAAAAAGTGAGTAGACTATGACAGATGATGCAGAGATCCACTTTTGGGGCTCACTTGGTGTGTGCTGGGGCTGAGATTTAAACATTTCACGTGCACAAGGCTGTTTTGGGCGTTCAACGCCAGGTTTGGATCCATTTCTGGCGTTGAACTCCAACTTTTAATCCTTTTCTGGCGCTGGACGCCAGAATTGGGCAGAGAACTGGCGTTGAACGCCAGTTTACGTCGTCTATCCTTGAGCAAAGTATGGACTATTATATATTGCTGGAAAGCCCTGGATGTCTACTTTCCAATGCAATTGGAAGCACGCCATTTCGAGTTGTAGCTCCAGAAAATCCACTTTGAGTGCAGGGAGGTCAGAATCCAACAGCATCAGCAGTCCTTTTTCAGCCTGAATCAGATTTTTGCTCAGCTCCCTCAATTTCAGCCAGAAAAATACCTGAAATTACAGAAAAATACACAACTCATAGTAAAGTCCAGAAATATGAATTTTTCCTAAAAACTAATGAAAATAAACTAAAAACTAACTAAAACATACTGATGACAAGTCATCCTAGCCTATTTTAACTAGTCTTTTTCTTTTGTTTTCATTAGAATTATGCACTTTCTTGAGCTACAAGCAAGCTAATTGAGTAGATTTTCATGTTTCCCTTGATTGAATCAACCATATATGAATTCATGCCATTTCATGAGGTTTTATACTATATTTGTTGCATATTATGAAAGAATGAATATCTCATGGTTTTGAGCATAGCTTTGATGAGTTTGGTTGATTAATGATAGGTGAAGAAAGCTTGGAGAAAGGTTGAAGCAAAAAGGAATGGCTAGGAGTGAAGAGAGGACAATGGAATAAGTGAAATTGAACCAGGAAGCAAGAAGCTGGACCTAAAGTTAGCATCAAACTTTTGCACAAACTTTTGGTTGAAAAGTTAGCTCCAACGTTAGCCCCCTAACTTGGAGGCTAACGTTGGAACTTGAAAATTCTCCCCTGGGCTCCAAAAGTTTGTGCCAACGTTAGCCCCCTAACTTTGAGGCTAACGTTGGCACATGAATTCCTCCCTGGCCATCTAACGTTGGCACATGAAAATTCAATGAGGAAGGAGCAAAAGTTTGCGCCAACGTTAGCCCCCTAACTTGGTGGCTAACGTTGGCGCCACTAGCACACAAGGCAAGGCCAACGTTAGGGTCAAAGTTAGACCCCTAACGTTGGCACCAACGTTCATACCAGCAAAATTGTTCTGGCTGCTATGAAAAGTTGGAGCCAAAGTTAGACCCCTAACTTTGGCTCAAACTTTTGGTCCAACTTTTGCTAACCTCAAAACCGGTTCAATTGGTTCACTTTGGTTCTTCTCCAAACTTCAAGAGCAATCAACCAAGGCCTCTTTCAACCCAATTCCACCAAGAGCAAAGGCCCAACTCAAGGCTTGAAGATCATTTGAAGAAAGTGTATAAATAGGATAGAATTCAAGTTCTTCGGGGAGCTTTCTTTTTGGAATTTTCATAAGAGTTTTCAGAGAGTTTTTGTTATTGAGTGACTTTAATTTCTTTGTCTTGGGGAAGGAGAATTCACTTCTCTTTCTCTCAGTTTTATTGCTTTCAATTTAAATTACAATTGTCTTGGATCTTGGGTTGGAGAATTGAAGAAATTCTGTTTCAATCTCATCCTTGGATCTCTCTGTTTATTTACTGCTTAATTGAATTTCCGTTTCTGTTACTTGCTTCTCATTTAATTTCTTTGCAATTTACAATTTCCTTGCAATTGTTCTTGTTGGATCTAGGAAGGCATTGAGATCTAGACTTGGTTTTCTAGTCTCTGGGTCCTGAGATCTGATTTCCTATTTCAATTCTCTTTACTGCTTTCCATGTTCATTTACTTTTCTGCTTCATATCCGATTCAATCCCCAATTCCCTTTTTCTCTTCTGTTTAATGCAATTTAATTTTTCCTTGTTTAATTTCTGCAAATCCAAGTCCCAATCCCCTTTACAATTCAAGTCATTTACATTCCTTGCACTTTAAGATTCCGCAATTTATATTTCTTGCACTCTAAGTTTCTGCCATTTAATTTCTTGTTCCTTAAGATTCAGTAATTTAATTTCCTACTCTCTTTACTTTCATGCAATTTACATTCTGCAAATCACAAATCACCCAACCAACACTCGATTCGCTTGACTAAATCAACCACTAAACTAAAATTGCTCAATCCTTCAATCCCTGTGGGATCGACCTCACTCCCATGAGTTTTTATTACTTGATGCGACCCGGTACGCTTGCCGGTTAGATTGGTGTGTTTTGGGAGAAATTTATTTTCCTCCAAAATATCTCATCAAATTTTTGGCGCCGTTGCTGAGGATTGATTAGATTGACAATGATTAAGTGAAGTGGTGATCTAGATCAAGCATTTTTTCTTTAATTTTTGACTAACCCACTAATTGTTTGAATTTTTGCCTGAGCTAATTGAAACCTCACTTTAGCAATAGAGTGAAGTTTCCTTGGTTTATCTTGCTGAATATGATTCTCATAGCTTGATAAATAAACGAGAGAAGTGATTTTCGTTCATTAATCTCTCAAGTTTACCAACTGTTTGACACATGGTGTCAACTAATCCTCTGACTACATTCTGGCATGAGAATATCCAATTTTCATTTGGATTGTTTGTGATTGTGCAGGTCATGGAGGAAAGGAATCCTACAGCAAGAGGAGAAAAACTGAGGCATTATGATTTCCAGCCTCCATAACCAAAGAGCAAGATGTCAAGCTAGTGACAATAAAAGAGCGCTTGTTGGGAGGCAACCCAACCTGAGGTAGTTCTCTTTTCATATCTATTTCAATAAAAAGGTTAATTAGTTTTATCTATATTGCAAGAAGCTAAGTTTGGTGTTGCACACCAAAACAATCTAAGGGAGAATGAAGGATTCTAAGTTTGGTGTTCCACCAAAATTTCATCATAAAACATATTCTCACCTTCTGCATCATGCTAGCTTCAAGCATTTAGATAAACTAGTTAACTATTTTGTTGTTTCCTAGTTTTCAGTTTTACTACTTTTAGCAAAGAAAAGAAAAAAAAAGAGTTTCACATCTGGTTAGTTTGATGAACAAGAACCATTGGCAAGGTACTAAGTTTGGTGTTCCCACACCAAAGTAAGTTCAAAAGCCAACAAATAAATCATGCATGCTAACCATTTTTCAAGTGCTTTGGGAACAAGCAACTTTCAATATCATTGCAGAGTGTCATACAAGCTTTTGGAAGGATTAAGCATCATCACCCAAAGAAATGAAAGAGGAATGCTAAAACCAGCAATGAGGATGATGAGGAGGAGGACAGCAAGTAGATTCCAAAAGGTTGTATTGTTCAGTGATTGTTTTATATCAAATACTGCTATGATTGAAAGTGATATAATACCCCTGTTTGTCTGCATAGTAGAGTCTTCTGTAATTCAATAATTAAGATACTTGATCATTCACAACATTTTTTCTTCAAAACTTGTTTGCACTCAATGTTCAAGAATGCATCACATGAAAATTCTTTGAAAAGAAGGATTGAGGAATTAAACAATTTTGAGGCAAGCAAAAGATTAGGAGAAGTGGTGGTTCTAGTTATATGATAATGTATTGAGGTTGCATGCTTGTGAAAACTTGCATGGGAGCTCATAGGCGGGACATGAAGTTCAAAGAAGTATTGTGGAGATTCTCAAAAACTTATTGATCCAAGAAGCAGCAAACAAAACAAAAGGAAATAAAGAAAATACAAAAGCAAAAAAGAACATGGCCCAAGGCTCTGAGCATCAATTACTAGGCAGAAAAAGAAAGAAAGAAACAAAAACTCAAAGAGTTGTTATCCTAGTAAATGCTTGTGGTTGAAGTGTGTCAAGGAAAGAGGCTTGAGCAAGTAAATCCTTAGGGGTGCTTTAACACCTAATACCTTAAAACCAACTGGTTTAGGAGTATTGATTGAAAGCTTATCTAAAGAGCCGCCTTGAGACATGATACTTAGAGTCGAGGCCAAAGCACAGAAATTATAAGCTGCTTCAAGGTGATTACATATAAAGAGATCTCCATGATATCATTTGGATGAAAATCCTAAGACCTACGACTCCCAATATGTAAGGACTAGTGAGCACTGAAGCCCTTGCATGAACATATGATTTAGAGTTCACCCCACTGTTACTTGATCACTTCACTCACTGTACTTTACAAGTGTTCCTCAATCCATCTTAATTGAAAGAATCGCTGAGCATAATTCATTTCTTGCTTGGGGACAAGCAAGCTTTAAGTTTGGTGTTGTGATGACAAGTCATCCTAGCCTATTTTAACTAGTCTTTTTCTTTTGTTTTCATTAGAATTATGCACTTTCTTGAGCTACAAGCAAGCTAATTGAGTAGATTTTCATGTTTCCCTTGATTGAATCAACCATATATGAATTCATGCCATTTCATGAGGTTTTATACTATATTTGTTGCATATTATGAAAGAATGAATATCTCATGGTTTTGAGCATAGCTTTGATGAGTTTGGTTGATTAATGATAGGTGAAGAAAGCTTGGAGAAAGGTTGAAGCAAAAAGGAATGGCTAGGAGTGAAGAGAGGACAATGGAATAAGTGAAATTGAACCAGGAAGCAAGAAGCTGGACCTAAAGTTAGCATCAAACTTTTGCACAAACTTTTGGTTGAAAAGTTAGCTCCAACGTTAGCCCCCTAACTTGGAGGCTAACGTTGGAACTTGAAAATTCTCCCCTGGGCTCCAAAAGTTTGCGCCAACGTTAGCCCCCTAACTTTGAGGCTAACGTTGGCACATGAATTCTTCCCTGGCCATCTAACGTTGGCACATGAAAATTCAATGAGGAAGGAGCAAAAGTTTGCGCCAACGTTAGCCCCCTAACTTGGTGGCTAACGTTGGCGCCACTAGCACACAAGGCAAGGCCAACGTTAGGGTCAAAGTTAGACCCCTAACGTTGGCACCAACGTTCATACCAGCAAAATTGTGCTGGCTGCTATGAAAAGTTGGAGCCAAAGTTAGACCCCTAACTTTGGCTCAAACTTTTGGTCCAACTTTTGCTAACCTCAAAACCGGTTCAATTGGTTCACTTTGGTTCTTCTCCAAACTTCAAGAGCAATCAACCAAGGCCTCTTTCAACCCAATTCCACCAAGAGCAAAGGCCCAACTCAAGGCTTGAAGATCATTTGAAGAAAGTGTATAAATAGGATAGAATTCAAGTTCTTCGGGGAGCTTTCTTTTTGGAATTTTCATAAGAGTTTTCAGAGAGTTTTTGTTATTGAGTGACTTTAATTTCTTTGTCTTGGGGAAGGAGAATTCACTTCTCTTTCTCTCAGTTTTATTGCTTTCAATTTAAATTACAATTGTCTTGGATCTTGGGTTGGAGAATTGAAGAAATTATGTTTCAATCTCATCCTTGGATCTCTCTGTTTATTTACTGCTTAATTGAATTTCCGTTTCTGTTACTTGCTTCTCATCTAATTTCTTTGCAATTTACAATTTCCTTGCAATTGTTCTTGTTGGATCTAGGAAGGCATTGAGATCTAGACTTGGTTTTCTAGTCTCTGGGTCCTGAGATCTGATTTCCTATTTCAATTCTCTTTACTGCTTTCCATGTTCATTTACTTTTCTGCTTCATATCCGATTCAATCCCCAATTCCCTTTTTCTCTTCTGTTTAATGCAATTTAATTTTTCCTTGTTTAATTTCTGCAAATCCAAGTCCCAATCCCCTTTACAATTCAAGTCATTTACATTCCTTGCACTTTAAGATTCCGCAATTTATATTTCTTGCACTCTAAGTTTCTTCCATTTAATTTCTTGTTCCTTAAGATTCAGTAATTTAATTTCCTGCTCTCTTTACTTTCATGCAATTTACATTCTGCAAATCACAAATCACCCAACCAACACTCGATTCGCTTGACTAAATCAACCACTAAACTAAAATTGCTCAATCATTCAATCCCTGTGGGATCGACCTCACTCCCGTGAGTTTTTATTACTTGATGCGACCCGGTACGCTTGCCGGTTAGATTGGTGTGTTTTGGGAGAAATTTATTTTCCTCCAAAATATCTCATCACATACTAAAAACTATATGAAATTAACCCCAAAAAGCGTATAAAATATTCGCTCATCAGGTATCTAAAATGCACAACTATTAGGATCTTTTGCTTCTTACCTTATGTTCTCAGGCATCCATCATTCCTCTTTTGCTTGTAATTTCTGTGCACTTGCACCTGATGCTGATTTGTTTCTTTATATATAATAAAGTAAACCGTGATTAGGTTCCAGGTATTGTATTTGCAAGAGGACCTGCTGTGACTGTGTTGATACTTCTGGAATCAGATGGTGAAACTTATGTTGTCCTTACTGAACAGGTTCTTAGATGTTGGATCCTTGCAGAGAGAACTATGTTTTTTTTCAAACATTTTAACTAGAGTTCCATATTATGCTTATTATTTTTTATTTATCAGGCAAGGGTTCCTACTTGAAGAATTATTTTGGAATTGCCGGCTAGAATGTTGGATGATGACAAGGGTGATTTCGTTGGCACTGCAGTTCGTGAGGCTTCTCTCTCTCTCTCTCTCTCTCTCTCTCTCTCTCTCTCTCTCTCTCTCTCTCTCTCTCTCTCTCTCTCTCTCCATGGCTTAGTTGTGCCTCTGACAGGTTGAAGAGGAGACTGGCATAAAGTTCAAACTTGAAGACATGGTTGATCTCACTGCTTTCTTGGATTCTTTAACAGGATGCAGATTTTTTCTCTTACCGGTATACCTTAAGCATTCTGCATCAACCTTATTGCTTTATTGGTTTTGCAAATAAATAATTTTGTCGTTTGAAAAAAGAGCTAATAATGCATCTGCTTTATAGTTGTTCAATAATTTAGTTTGGTATTTGAGCATAGTTTAGTTTCGTGTTACTGTACTTTTAGATTTGCATTTACCAATCAGTGAGCATTCAGTTCAATTTCTGGCTATCTGTGGTTCAATCTAACAGTATTTTATAGTAAAATGTGAACCTGGTTTAATTTGGAATTGTTAATACATGCATAAATTAGATTATTTCTTATAATATTTTTATATATATCGTTTTTGTTGGTTCAATTTGTTCTTGATATTTTGCTGCAGGCTAGTATTGGAATGGATAACTTGAACGCTTAATGCACAAAGTGGAGCAGTTTTAGGTTGATTTTGATCTTTTACTAAGTATTTAGGTTGATGATCATCTCTATTAGTGTAATTTGATATATTATGAGCAGTTCTAACTTGTATTGTTTCTGTATTTTTCTTTGGTTTTTAGTTTTGGAATTTGAACTTGAGATTTATTTTGTATTTGAGTAAATAGTTTTTTAATGTATAAAACAATTATAGTAAATATCTCACTAATTATTGTTTGATTTGTCTTGTAATAAAAATTGCATACAATATTCGTAGGTTTGGTAATAAAAAAGGATTAAAAATTTATATTGTGTAGCAATGAAGATCAAGTAACGAAAAGAAACTTTTTTTTAATTTAACAAGGCTTTCGCCACGCTTTTAAAGCGTGGCTATATATTTTGCTATGGAGCGTGGCCTATCTCTACCCATCGCCACGCTTTAAAAGCGTGGCCGTATCTCCACCTATCGCCACGCTTTAAAAGTGTGGCCGTATCTCCACCTATAGCCACGCTTTAAAAGCGTGGCTGTATCTCCACTTATCGCCACGCTTTAAAAGCGTGGCCGTATCTCCACCTACAGCCACGCTTTTCCAAGTGGCAGTTTGTAAAAAAGCGTGGCAAACAAAAAGCGTGGCAATAGGTTGCAAAAAACGTGGCGATAGAGCAACCGCCACTCTTTGATAGGTCACCCTTTCAAAAGCGTGGTGGTAGCTCAAAAAGTGTGGCGATAGAGCAACCGCCACGCTTTGCTCTATTTATATGAATGCTTTTAATTTAATTTAGATATTTTTCCTTTTGGTCTTGGTTAAGAAATCAGTAACTCAGGAATTATCCAACTCAATAGCATAATTGTTAATTGTTATCTTGCCAATTGAGTTGAACTTCAATAATCCCAATCTTTTCTTAGGAAATAAATAGGATTCGAAGATCAAACCAAATTGTCCCTTGACTTTCCTTTGCTTTAGTAAAGGTTAACTAAGTGGAATTAAGATTCAACTTTCATTGTTGTTGATAAGGATAACTAGACTGGACTTCCAATTTCTCATACCTTGCCAAAAGTTTATTTTACAGTTATTTATTTATTTTATTTGTCATTTGAATATACCTGTGCCCATTGCCCAAACTCAACATCCCCCAGTTTACAAACTCATAACCAATAATAAGAACATACCTTCCTGCAATTCCTTGAGAAGACGACCCGAGTTTTAAATACTCGGTCATCAATTTTAAAAGGGGTTTGTTACTTGTGACAACCAAAACATTTGTATGAAAGGACTTTTGAAGGTTTAGCAACTATACTTGTAACGAGGATTTATCCGCAATTTCTAGACCACGCAAAAGTTCTCTCATCACACTCCCTAAGTGTTTTATGAAGGTAATTATGAGATTCTGCACTTAAAGTTGTCTTTCTAAAGCTTTTACAGAAAACTGCCTTTTTCGCATTATTTTATTATTTTTAATAAAATATTATTTTTAATTAAATATTATTATTTAATATTTTTTTATTATTTATTATTTTATCATTAATTTTCGAAAATTAACTTACCTTTTATCTTTAACCTTTAAAATTCACTTTTTACCACCCGTAACTTTTAATATTTCTACTTTTACCACCCTAACTTTTAGAAATTACAAAATAACCCCCCAAACACCAAAATATTTACTTCCTTGCCCTTTCTAAGATCTAAAAGGTGTTCTTCAATGTTCTTCACCACACTCAAAGTGTTCTTCGTGTTCTTCGTATATTCTTCAGATTCTTTCTCTGTTTTTACCCGTTTTTCATTCTTTTCAGCAACCGATTTTTACCATAATTCAAATTAAATTAGCAGCCACTAAAACCCCATCTTTTCTACATTATTTTAACACAAATTGAATCCCAATTTAAGGATTAGGGTTCGTTTTTCCAGCAGCCATGAAGAACATAAGTTTCAAGTTGAATATCATCAAATTTTCACCAAAATTTCAACAAGAATCAATCATATAAACAATCAATTTCATGCACAGCCAAACCATATCATAATAACACAACTCAAACACAATCAATCAAGATTAATTTCATCAAACCCTACCTGGTTTTGCTGCTCCTAATTTGGTTAGACTTTCAGGTGGTCCTTAAGCACTTTTTCCTCCTAAATCACATCAAGAACAACTTTAAATCCAAAAACCCTCAACTAACCAAATCTCTCTCAGCATGTTAGGAGGTGATTTCTAACCTTAGACTTGCTGGAAAGTCACATTTCTTGGCCCTCAAGTCAAGTTAAGCATGATTCCTAAGGAAGAACATCAAGAAAACACATGTTTAAGCATGTTTCCTTGAAAACCGAATTGAAGAGGGAGGGAGACAGCCATCTCACCTTATTTCCAGCCTTGATATGTTATATGGTTATGTAGAGGAGGAAGAGAGGATCATTTTGGTGAAATCGGAGTTTTGATTTGAGTTTTAGTTCAGAAGAAATCAAGCTTTGAAGATTAAGTGTTCATGAAAGTTTCTCTCTTTTCTCTCTTGTTATTTTCATCCAAAATGAAGAAATGAGACAGCCTTGGAGTGTCTTGGGGGTGTAGGGTGAGTTGTGATTGGTTGGCTTGGAGGTGGATTAAAATAATATTAAAATATCTCAGGTGTATAACTACTAAAACTAGATGTATCAGAACACTTGTAAAAACATCTCGAAAAATTATTTTCTGAGTTACTAGCATAAATAACACTAGTAACATATTTATTATGAGAATAGAACATGTATGATGAGGCATTAGCATTGCTAAAGTCATCAGGGAGTGCTGGTGCTAAGCTGTACCAGTTAACTGTGAACCCGGTTAAACCGATTTTCTATTTTTAACTAAAACTGACCAGGTAACCTTATAATATCATTCAAGAAGCTTCTAATACTAATATAATGATAATATCATCCTGTTATCTCTCTTCTCTCATAAATCGAGTCCGGTTTGTCAAACTGAGACTATTTACGAAAAACCGAATCAAAACTCCTAACCGATACGGTTCAAAAACTAGGTTCTTCATCACTGCGTTATCGAGCTTGCCTCATAAAAGGTTCTAGCTTAAAGATGACATAATGACAATGAGGATTGAGATACTTGATGATATATCAGAGCTTCTCCCCTTACTGATCCTCTGGAGTTCTCCGTACTTTCAGAAAAGATCTCGCATACTCGAAAACCGGGGTTGTTACATTCTACCCTCCTAAAAAAAATTTTGCCCTCAAAATTTGAGTTACCTGAGAATAGATGCGGGTAATAAGCTTTCATCTTATCTTCCAGTTCCCAAGTGTGCTCTTTTTCTCCTCTTGGTCCCCATGCTACTTTGACTGAGCGAATAGTTTTTCCTCTTAGCTGCTTATCACTTCTTTCTACGATCTGAACCGGTGATGTTTCATATGTCAAATCATTTTGTAACTGTACTGTTTCCAGTTGTAGAACATGACTCTCATCGGGAATATATTTCTTAAGTTGCGAGACATGAAAAACATCACGAAGGTTTAATAAGTAAGGAGGAAGGGCTATTTGATAAGCTACTAGACCGACTCTTTTAAGTATTTGGAAAGGTCCTATATATCGAGGGTTAAGCTTTTTAGTCTTAAGGGCTCTACCTATTCCAGTAGCCGAGGTTACTTTTAGAAAAACATGGTCTCCCTCACTAAACTCTAAGGGTCTACGTCTATTATTGGCATAGCTCTTTTGATGGCTCTGTGCTGTCTGGATCTTCTAGCGAATCTCCTTTATTTTCTCAGTAGTTTCTTGCACTAAGTCTAGACCTAAGACACTAGCTTCTCCATCGTCATTCCAACACAATGGTGTCTGGCATCTTCTTCCGTAGAGAGCTTCATATGGTGCCATCCTGATACTTTGTTGATAACTGTTGTTGTAGACGAACTCGACCAACGGCAAATACCTATCCCAACTACCTTGGTTATCCATCACACAAGATCTTAGCATGTCTTCTAATGTCTGGATTGTCCGCTCTGATTGTCCGTCTGTCTGAGGATGGTATGCTGTACTCATGTGCAATTCTGTTCCCAATGCTTTCTGGAAAGCTCCCCGGAATCTGGAAGTAAACATCGGATCTCGATCTGAAACAATTAACGAAGGTATCCCATGCAATCGTACGATTTCTTGAATATATATCCATGCCAGCCTTTCTAAAGTATAGTCAACTCAAATCAGAAGGAAGTGCGCTGACTTTGTTAACCTGTCCACAATTACCCAAATGGCATCATGCCCTGTTGAGGTTCTTGGCAATCTCGTGATAAAATCCATAGTGGTCTGCTCCCATTTCCATTGTGGTATTTCCAAGGGTTGCAAGGTTCCTAATGGCTTCTGATGTTCCACCTTCACCTTCTCTCAGGTTAAACATTTTGAGACATAATCAGCTACCTCTTTCTTTAAGCTCGGCCACCAGAACATTTATTTCATATCTTGATACATCTTTGTCACTCTAGGATGCATAGAAAATCTACTTTGGTAAGCTTCTGCAAGAATCCTTTGTCACAAATCCCCAGAGTTAGGCACATAAATTCCTTTTTTTTACCTCCATAGACCATTACGATTTTGTCTCAGCTTCTAGTTCTTCTGCTCCCATAATTCCCAGCATCGTCATCGTTTCTGAGTCCTGAGCATAGTCTTTGGTATATCTAGCTCGCTTTCTCGAATTTGGTGATGACCCGATCACAAATCAATCTTCGAGAACACAGTTGCACCGTTCAACTGATCCATCAAATCATCAATTCGTGGAAGTGGATACTTGTTCTTAATAGTGACCTTATTTAGCTGTCGGTAATCTACGCAAAGTTTTATTCTACCGTCCTTCCTCTTTACTAGAAATACTGGAGCTCCCCAAGGTGATGCACTGGGATGAATAAATTTCTTTCCAAGTAGCTCATCCAACTGCTTCTTCAACTCTGCAAGTTCCAATGGTGACATCTGGTACGGTGCTATGGAAATTGATCCAGTTCCAAGCACTAGTTCAATGCTGAATTCTATCTCTCCCTGAGGAGGAAATTCAGGGATGTCATCCAAGAAAACATCAGGAAATTCCTTCACCATTCAGATTTGTTCTAGGCTTAATTCACTATCATTCGAGCTAGCCGCTAACAGAACGTACCCCTCACAATCACTCCCGTCTAAGGTAAGTCTTACAGAATTTAGATATAAGGTATGAGATAGAAATGGTTTAGTATGTGGACTATCAGATGGAATAACAGTAGTTCTTTCAAAGCAATCATGGAAAACATGATATTTAGATAACCAATCTAGCCCTAGAATAACTTCTAGACCACATGGAGGCAAACAGATTAAATCATGTATGAAAGTCCTGTTCCTAACAGTAAATGGTACTTGCAGGCACACTAAACTGGTTCAAGCATTTTGGGATGCAGGTGTATGGACAATTAAATTAAAATTTAACTCAGAGAAATCTAGTCCCAACTCACGAGCAACAGTTAAAGAAATAAAGGAATGCGATGCACCCGAGTCATACAGTACAGTTAGAAATTGATTTTTGACATAACACTGACCTTGGATCAGGGCGTCTGATTGCATAGCATCGTCAGCAGTCATAGAAAACACTCGACCTTATTGCTGGGTTCGTACTGGATTTCGAGCAAATTTTCTTGGGTAGATCCTAGCTTTGTGTCCAGATTCCTCACAAGTAAAATAAGCGTTCGTTCCTTACAGCATCCAAATCTGACATAACCATAACCATGGAGATCATAACAGCTTTGAGGATAGCTGTGCCTCGCATCGATTCGTCGTTCGAAACTCGATTAAACTTTGCCTATTCGCAGTCATTATGGTCCTATCCACACCAAACAATCAACATTAAGGTGATTAGTCTTAATATTTCAAGTTAGGCACGAACATTTCCAAAATGAGCGCTCATAGACATTCATCCTAAATGTATCTTAAAGATACCCTAACAGCATGAGACACACAAGCAGAGTATGCAATGAAGCATAGCCAGTCCACTCCCCAGGCTCTATTGGAAACGAAGTGCTCTGATACCAAATTGTAACGACCCAACTCCGAGTATGCCATGGTCATATAAAAAGCTAAGTGTTACCAACTTGTTCTTCCTAATTATTAACTATTACTTAATATATGGGCATGTTCCTTGTTAGAACGTTGCCAACTTTATGAGTAACTTTTTTTTATTCGATGCGGATGATAATGTAAAATAAACAAGCATACATTGAGAGCAATAAAAGCAAGCATAGAGAAATATAGAAATATAGCAGATAATATACATCATGTACACTATAACACAACATGTAGCATTTACACAAGATCAAGTCAGTTTACGTCCTTATAAACCTACATAGCTAATAAATACACGACACTCCCAGGGCCTGGCCTATACAAAAAGCCGCTAAACTGGCGCACAGGCTAGCCTAACCACTACATAGCTCCTAGCTCTCGGGTGCTCTAACACAAGTGAGAGACTAACTATCAGATAATGTCAGACTAGAGCGTCATCAAAAGAATACCCCTTCTGCTATCAAACTATCTCTACACGTGGCCGTTCGGAGAATCGCCATGAGGCTCGTCCACCTTCTCATCCTGTTCTATCTCTATCTCAGGATCCTTCTCCTTCTCATCATCCGCAGCTACAACTATACCCTCAGATCCACTAGAAGCACTGCTGTCACTATGTACAAAACCATTCGCGAGCACAGGTCCGTTCGCGTAAATAGGAGCTACCCTATCGTCCGGTAGTGTCGGCTCAGTAGGCAGTGGAAAGTCAGGGATCGGTTCAGGGGAAAAGTCCCACTCTGGTGGTATCACAGGTACATAGTCACCAGCAAACTCGGACTCACCAGAAATGATAGGCTCAGGTTCCACCACATTCAAAGGTTGAGCTGGTATAGGGTGTCCAGGACCGTCAGGAAAAGGATGTACAGGTGCATCAGGGAATAAACAGGACAAGGAAAAGTCGTAGGGTGCGTCAAGATCAAAAAGTGGACTAGACAGAGGATGTTAAAAAGGGCAATTTTGTAACACGTAACGTCTCATACGAGGCTCCGCACTCAAAATGTAGTAACCATAGTACACTGGATCCTCATAAACGTAAGGGTCCTCGAACTCATAGAATATCATGCCCGTCTCCATCTGAAGGGGAGGAAGGGAGAGAAGGGGGTAAGAACTGGGGAGTTCTTAGTAGGGCCGGGGTTATTATTTACGTTCATTTATTTGGGGTCGATTAGTAGACGAATAACATAATATAGCGAAGCAGTAAATAGAAGATAAAGATAGAAAGAGAAAGTAGAGACAACAGAAAGCAGAACACAAACAAAAGAATACAGGAAAATAAAACACAGAAATAGCGTACAAGCAGACAAATATAAAGAAATAGATCACACACAGAAAAGATTGCAACAGATAATGATGCGCAGATAAGAATGATGCATGTCTAACCCTAGTGCAGGCCATGAGCTCATGTGTCGGTTGGCTGCCCACAATCCCGACATTTATCCGGTCACGAGTAATCCCGATTTCCCGGATACAATTTTCTGTTCCTAAATAAATGCGCATATAATAATAATTGCTCATTTGAGACAGCCTCTGCTTACTGCAAGAAAATATATATATACTCTGCTCTGCTCTGGGGAAGCGAAAAATAGCTGTAGGTATCTTAGTTTCCCTACAGAAGCTCTGGGTTGCATTATGCATCTAATATATATTAAATATAGCTCTGGGTTACATCAAGCAACTAATATATATATAAATATAGCTCTGGATTGCATCAAGCAACTAATATATATATAAATATAGCTATGGGTTACTTCAAGCAACTAATATATATACATATCTCTTTATTATATTACTCTTCTCTTTATATCTCTTTACTCTGTTCTAGTTTCTCTTTTCTCTGTATCTCTTTACTCTACTCTGGTTATTCTGTTCTCTGTATCTCCTTACTCTGCTCTGGTTACTCTGTTCTCTGTGTTTCTCTATTCTACTCTGATATCTTTGCTTAACGTATGTATTTAAAGCTTATGTAAATTTCGGTATGAATAGTTAGCCTGTCCCAAGTATAGGTTCATTAAGTCTATACTGAAATAGTTTAACTTTTCATATTATACCTAATCCTAGTCGCAACTCAAGTACTAAATAAGTTGCCCTAGTTCGTTCACTAGTCTCTGTCTATTTTTCTGTCATTAAAATTTTACAGACTTTTTCTTTGATTTTTATCTTTTCTTTAACTTTTTATCTTTTCTTTATTATTGCCTCACTATCATGTTATTACCACTCCCTAAGTGTTTTATGAAGGTAATTATGAGATTCTGCACTTAAAGTTGTCTTTCTAAAGCTTTTACAGAAAACTGCATTTTTCGCATTATTTTATTATTTTTATTAAAATATTACTTTTAATTAAATATTATTATTTAATATTTTATTATTATTTATTATTTTATCATTAATTTTCGAAAATTAACTTACCTTTTACCTTTAACCTTTAAAAGTCACTTTTTACCACCCGTAACTTTTAATATTTCTACTTTACCACCCTAACTTTTAGAAATTACAAAATAACCCCCAAACACCAAAATATTTACTTCCTTGCCATTTCTAAGATCTAAAAGGTGTTCTTCAATATTCTTCACCACACTCAAAGTGTTCTTCGTGTTCTTCGTATATTCTTTAGATTCTTTCTCTGTTTTTACTCGTTTTTCAGTCTTTTCAGCAACCGATTTTTACCATAATTCAAATTAAATTAGCAGCCACTAAAACCCCATATTTTCCACATGATTTTAACACAAATTGAATCCCAATTTAAGGATTAGGGTTCGTTTTTCAAGCAGCCATGAAGAACATAAGTTTCAAGTTGAATATCATCAAATTTCATCAAATTTTCACCAAAATTTCAACAAGAATCAATCATATAAACAATCAATTTCAAGCACAGCCAAACCATATCATAATCACACAACTCAAACACAATCAATCAAGATTAATTTTGTCAAACCCTACCTGGTTTTGCTGCTCCTAATTCGGTTAGACTTTCAGGTGGTCCTTAAGCACTTTTTCCTCCTAAATCACATCAAGAACAACTTTAAATCTAAAAACCCTCAATTAACCAAATCTCTCTCAGCACGTTAGGAGGTGATTTCTAACCTTAGACTTGCTAGAAAGTCACGTTTCTTGGCCCTCAAGTCAAGTTAAGCATGATTCCTAAGGAAGAACATCAAGAAAACACATGTTTAAGCATGTTTCCTTGAAAACCGAATTGAAGAGGGAGGGAGACAGCCATATCACCTTATTTCTAGCCTTGATATTTTATATGGTTATGTAGAGGAGGAAGAGAGTATCATTTTGGTGAAATCGGAGTTTTGATTTGAGTTTTAGTTCAGAAGAAATCAAGCTTTGAAGATTAAGTGTTCATGAAAGTTTCTCTCTTTTCTCTCTTGTGATTTTCGTCCAAAATGAAGAAATGAAACAGCCTTGGAGTGTCTTGGGGGTGTAGGGTGAGTTGTGATTAGTTGGCTTGGAGGTGGATTAAAATAATATTAAAATATCTTAGGTGTATAACTACTAAAACTAGATGTATCGGAACACTTGTAAAAGCATCTCTAAAAATTATTTTCTGAGTTACTAGCATAAATGACACTAGTAACATATTTATTATGAGAATAGAACATGTATGATGAGGCATTAGCATTGCTAAAGTCATCAGGGAGTGCTGGTGCTAAGCTGCACCAGTAAATTGTGAACCCGGTTAAACCGATTTTCTATTTTTAACTAAAACTGACCAGGTAACCTTATAATATCATTCAAGAAGCTTCTAATACTAATATAATGATAATATCATCCTGTTATCTCTCTTCTCTCATAAATTAAGTCCAGTTTGTCAAACTGAGACTATTTACGAAAAACCGAATCAAAACTCCTAACCGATACGGTTCAAAAACTAGGTTCTTCATCACTGCGTTATCGAGCTTGCCTCATAAAAGGTTCTAGCTTAAAGATGACATAATGACAATGAGGATTGAGATACTTGATGATATATCAGAGCTTCTCCCCTTACTGATCCTCCGGAGTTCTCCGTACTTTCAGAAAAGATCTCGCGTACTCAAAAACTGGGGTTGTTACAGCTAGGGTCAAGGTAAGGTTATATATGGCTAAGTGAGTTTGAAATTTGAATCTTTGATTAACCTAAGCTCTCACCAAACACATATAACAACCTATACAATTCTAGTACACAACCTAACTATCTATTTATTCACTTTTCACACACTCATGCGTTTCACAACCCATATGCATTGGTTATTATTGGTTTCACCTTGGGGAATTTTGTCTGCTTTTTGTTGCTTTCTTTTTCTATATATTTTCTCTTTCTTTTATTTTTCTAATTCTTTTTCTACATTTTTTCTTTATTTTTATCCTTTGTTTTTCTTTTCTTTTTTTCTTTTGATGAATTATATACAACGGTACCAATGCATATGGTTTAAACATTCAATACATGAGTGTGTTTTCAATTCCCAATATTTTCACTAAACATACAAAAACACACTTTTACCTCTACCAATGTTCCCAAGCTTCCCTCCCGCTTAAATGACACACCCTCACTAGCCTAAGCTAATCAAAGATCTAAATTAGAGGACATTTATTATTTTTCACTTAGGGGTAGTGATGTGCTAAATTAAAGAACAAAAGGGGGTTTAACGTAGGCTCAAAATTGGCTAACAATGGTAGATAAAAGGTAAGGCTATTTGGGTAAGTGAGCTATTAAAATAACGGTCTCAATCATATAAATATATTCATACACAAAATAATGGACATAGAGAATCAAACAAATCAAAGATTGCAATAATAGAAAGAAAACAAAGCACACAGGAATGGAAATAAGTGGTTATATGATGTAACCACACAATTAAGCTCAAAACTCACATGTTTGTGTGTTCTTAGCTCAAAAACCCTCCAAAATTAATTCCTTCAAGCAAGTTTAACGCAAAAAGTTTTTCAAATTAGTAGGGTGCCCTAAAAACTGTTTCTTGAAAAAGAAATCATCACTCTAACCAAGTAGTTCTAACACAAAGACAAGTGGAATATGTACAAGCTCTAATCTTCAAAAAGGAAATTATGCTAACTAACAAAGACAACTAAGATATGGGTGTTGGAGAAAGGGATTGTTACCTACGGAAGTCGGTAAACGACCTCCCGACACTTTAGAGATTTACATGGTCCTCCGTGCTATCGGTAATGCACAAGGTGGGATTGGGGTCGGCAATTCCACTATCCATCTCTTGAGTGCTCACTTAACTTCGGTCTGAAGTGGATTCTGAAGTGTTCGGCTCCTCCATAGGTAGGTTGGCACAACCCAAGAGCCTCTTCAAGTAGGCATAGCAGCGTTTGTTCCGCCGCTCATTCCAGTCTACCTTTTGAGTGAGTGATAAACCCCATTTTTAGGATTTATCTTGTGTTAAATTTAGAGGGTTGTCAACTTTTCTCCCATGTATCCAATGAAATAGCATGGTTTTGTAAATTCTCTTTTAATTGTGCTTAAGAGTGAAAACATACTTTTTAGGTCTTAAAATAGCTAAATTTAATTCACCTTGATTCTATTAGATGCCTTGATATGTTTGTTAAGTGATTTCAGATTTAGGAGGCAAGGATTGGATTGAGGGAATGAAGAAAAAGCATGTAGAAATGGAGAACTCATGAAGAAAGAGGTCCAAATGAAGCGGTTCTAATTGTGTTAGAAAGCTAACATCCGGGGCTTCACAATGATATAAGATTTGCCATAGTTGCTTTGCGTTTAGGGGTGTACACATGCACTATATGCGTACGCATCGATGGGTGCACATGATTCACTTAATGCAACTCGTGGCCAACGATTTTAGAAGCCTTGTGGGCCCAATCCAACTCATTTCTGATACTATTTAACCCAAGGATATGAAGAGGGATGAGACACATTATACACCTAGTCATAATTAGTTTAGTTTAGATTAGTTTTGGAAGGAAAGTTAGTTTTAGAGAGAGAAGCTCTCACTTCTCTCTAGGATTAGGATTAGGTTAGATCTAGATTAGAATTTCTTAGATCTAAGTTAATTTCATGCTTAGATTTACTTTTCCTTTATCAATTCTTCTTCCTCTACTTCTCCTCTCTCTAGTTTTGTATTTCAATTCTTATAATTCTCTACTTTTATGTTGATGCACTTTTGTTCCTTCCTTTTCCTTTTAATGCAATTTATGTTTTCATGTTCCTTTATTGTTCACTTGATTTGTTGTTGTTTAATTCCTTGCAATTGAGTAGTGTAGATTTACTTTCCTTGCAATTTTACTATGCTTTCCTTATATGCCTTCCAAGTGTTTGACAAAATGCTTGGAAGGATGTTAGAGTAGATTTTAGTGCTCTTGGCTTGGGAAGGTAACTTAGGAACTCTTGAGTTACTAATGTCCAAGTAATTGATGATTGGGAGCTATTAATGCTAGATCTCACTAATTGAATTGGTGGAGAACTAGGACTTATAGACTTGGATTGATATAGCTCATTTGACTTTCCTTTACTACTAGTTAGCGGATGACTTAGTGGGATTGACCCTTGCCAATTTTCATGTTGTGGTTAGTGATAAGGATAGAGATCCTTGACCACCAAACCTTGCCAAGACTTTTTTGTTATTTGAATTTCCTTGCCATTTACTTTTCATGTTCTCTTGTCAAAAACCCCAAAACATACCTCATAACCAATAACAAGAACATTTTATTACAATTCCTAGGGAGAACGACCCGAGGTTCCAATACTTCGGTTTATAAATTTAGGGGTTTGTTTTAGTGACAAAAAATATTTTGTATGAAAAGATTATTGTTTGGTTTAGAAACTATACTTGCAACGAGATTTCATTGTGAATTCTAAAGAATCCATTAGTGAAATTCTATACCGTCAAAAAATCCAATCATCAGTGAGCTCAACAAGCAATTGGTAGGATGACTTCTGTGGTGCCGATGAGGTGGTTGGAATGTTGGATGGAATGGACATATCGAGGCTTGTGGTTCCCGCAAGAGGCCTGATATACTTTCAACTCGGGACGATGTCGTCCTTCGCAAGAATTATCGCCTTCACGTCTTTAGCCTCGTGGGGAACTCCGGCGACAGCAATCAAATCCGTTACAAAAGCAGGAAATAGGAGGTTGCCCTTAGTATGAACACAGCCCATTGCTTGTCGGATGAGGTAAGAAATGTTGATAGGCCTCTTAGTGAGGATGCACCAGACAAAAATGGCCAAGTTCGCTGTGATTGAGGACTCATGAGTGCTCGGAAGTACGTAGTGGGACATGATTTGGGCCCAAACTCTAGCCTCCACAGTAAGCACTTGTGCCGAAATGCACTTGGCTCTCCCTTGGGTCCATTGTTCTCCCGGTTGGGCAATGACCCTAAGGATAGAACCCCAACACAAACCGAGTCTGCTGCGCTGTAATAAGGCTTCTTGGTAACCATCCGTCCCATCTGGCACTGGTAAAACCTTAAGTGCTCGCTGAATGGCTTCCTTTGATATGGGGACTTATTTTCGGTGCACAAAAATCGATTGAAGAGAAGGTGAGTGATAGTTGGAGTAGAACTCCACCACCCAAGAAAGATTAGCTTCCTGCGGTCTCCAATTGAGAAATCCCATTGTCGCCGCTCAATGCGGGGCACCACAAACTGAACAAGGTACTCCGAAGGAACGAGGAGATGTTCATAGTCGTAATTCCTTTCAATCAAAATAGGGAACATTAGCTCACAAAAGCGATTGGTGAACCTTGCGAAGTCCTTCGCAGGGTTGCCCTTCTCTTCCTTATCAATATGAATGAACCTTTTCACCCTCTTGGAAGGAGGCTTAACTTTTGGTGCATGGTGTGCCTTGGTAGTTGTTCTTTGAGGTGCCCTCTTTGTAGGCAGCTTTTTTGAAGCCTTTTCCTTGCCCTTTTTGATGGCCATTGACGATCAGGATTCTTGCTAGTAAAGAATTTTATAAAAATAATCGCGTTGCAAGTATAGTTTCTAAACCAAGCAAGAATCCTTTCGTACAAAAACTTTGGTTGTCACAAGTAACAAAACCCAATAAAATTTATAACCGAAGTATTCAAACCTCGGGTTCTATCTCAAGGAATTGCAGGGAGGTGTGTTTATTATTGGTTATAGAAAAAAGGTATATTTTTGGATTTTTGAAATAGGGAACAAGGAAAGTAAATTGCAAGAAAAATAAATTAATAATTATAAAGAAAACTCTTGGTGAGGTATGAGAACTGGAAATCCCATCCTAGTTATCCTTATCAAGTGTGATGAGAATTATTTATCGCTCCTACTTAGTTAACCCTTACTAAATAAAGGAAAGTCAAGTGGACTAATTAATTTGATCCTCAAGTCCTAGTCAACTCCTGTGGAAGGACTAGCTTTAGAGCGATCCAAATTAATCAGCAGTTTCCAATTCTCAATCAACTGCTGAGTTTGACAACTCAAGTGTTACCAATTACTTAACCAAACCAAAAGGAGAAAAATCTAAATTAAATTGAAAGCATCATAAATAGAATAAAACAATCATAAATCTGAAATATCTCAAATTATATTAAATAGAATATTTCAAATCTAACATGGAAAGATTCATAAGCCAATTTGGCAACATAAGTAATTAACAAGTAAAAGCATTAGAGTAACTAAAAATAGAAGAGAACATAAAATTAAAGTTGAGAACATTGAACCTGGAATGGAGTAATAACCATAAAGTAAAAGAAATCCTAATTCTAAAACCTAAGAGAGAGGAGAGAACCTCTCTCTCTAAAACTACATCTAAAACCTAAAATTGTCTATTCTGAATGTTGTATGAATTGTTGTTATTGATTCCCCCATTCTCTGGCCTCTAGTCTGTGTTTCTGGGCTTAGATTTGGGCCGAAAAAGGGTCCAGAAATCGCTTGGGGCGACTTCTGCAATTTTCTGCACGTGGCATCCGTCACGAGTGAGCGTGAGTCACGTGTTTGTGTCATTTGGAATTTTTCCTTGTCACGCATACGCATCAGTCACGCGTACGCGTCGCTTGTATTTTGTGCTAGGCACGCGTCCGCGTCGTCCATGCGTGCGCGTCGCTGTGCTTTTCTTCAAAACTCAATTTTGTGCGTTCCTTCCATTTTTGCATGTTTCCTTTCCGTCCTCTAAGCCATTCCTGCCTTATAAAGCTTGAAATTACTTAACACACCGATCACGGTATCAAATGGTAAAAAAGGATAATTAAAGTAAATATTTTTAAAGCATAGGAAATATGTTTTTACACATTTCATAGAATAAGGAAGGAATTATAAAACCATGCAATTCATATAAATAAGTGGGTGAAGAATTGATAAAAACACTTAATTGAGCACAAGATGAATCATAAAATAGGGGTTTATCAACCTCCCCACACTTAAATATTAGCATGTCCTCATGCTAAATCCAAGAGAAAAGAGTGAAGGTAGAATGGTGGAACCTTATGCAATGCAATCTATTCTAAATGCAAGCTACTTAAATGAATCATGCAATTCTAATTACTATCCACCTATATATATAGAGCTTACATGTGGTTAATTTGATTCATGTTTTCAAGGAATCATATATGTACAACCAAGGCCAAATCATATTAAAACACATTCACAATTGAGTTGAGTTAAAGGAACTCACAAACTTGCAAGACAATTTAATAATTAAACATGGATATATGGAAATGAGCTATTGAACCCTCACTAGATTTGTGTTTACTCTCTAGTCACTCATTGTTTGGGGTTAATCACTCTATTCTTCTCTAGTCATGCTTTCTAAAACTTTGTTCTTCATCTAACCAATCAACAAATATCTAATGTATACATTCAAACATCATGAGGTCTTTTTGAAGGTTGTAATGGGGCCAAGGTAAAGGTGAGAATATATATATATAAGGCTAAGTGAGCTATAAATTGAATCCTTGATTAGTCTGAGATCTCACCTAACATATACATACTCTATATAATTTAAAATTATCCTAGTCTTCCCATAATTTTCCCACTTTCTTATCACATACTCATGTACCAATTTAATTTTGATTTTACCTCCATGTGCATTGATTTCTTTACTAAACTCATTATTGAGATAATTTTGTCCCCTTATTCATTTATTTAATTAAAAGGGTTTTTTTTAAATCTAAACACAATATATCAATGCACATGGTATTTTAATTATTTTGGTTTCACATGAGCATGCTCCCAAATTTCAAATGTTTTATAGAGTTAATACCTTCTTATCAACCCAAGTTTCCATAGTTTCCCCACACTTAGTTGATACACAATTTCCATCTTAAGCTAACCAAAGATTCAATTTGGGATTTCTAATTTATTTTTCTGCTTATGGCTAGTAATATAGTTATAGAATAAAAGGGGATTAAAAGGCTCAAGGGGGCTAACAAGGGTGACATAAAAGGGTAGGCTTATTTGGGATAAGTGAGCAAAAATAAGTAATGGCCTCAATCACATACAAGTATGTAAATACATTCTATATTGGACATATAGACTCAAACAAAGTAAAGATTGCAAGCATAGAAAAGAAGGACGAAACACACAGGAATGAAAATTATGGTTAAATCTAACCATACAATTAAGCTCAAAAACTCACGGGTTGTGTGTTCTTTGGCTCAAAAACCATATATCAGTTATGTATATCATGCAAGTAGAAATCAAGAGTTTCCATTCAACTCAATGTGAATCTTCGAATGGCTCGTATAAAAATAAGTATTTTCCTTGAAAAAATGTTGTCAATTAACCAACATTTATTGCTATATATATATATATATATATATATATATATATATATATATATATATATATATATATAGTGTGTGTGTGGATTGTTGTGATTCTGAAAAGCTAAAGTTTCTAGTTTACTCTTTTATTTTTAATTAAACCAAGTTATCGTATGCTAAAAGGGTAAACTAAACTAATTAATCCATATTTTCTATATCACAACTAATAAGCTAAAAGTGAAAATTAAACTAAATATCTAAGATATATACAAACTAAAAGTGCAAAATGCAGAAATAAAGTAGAAATAAACAGAAATACAGCAAAAGAAAATGCACAAGTACTGAAAGACAAATAAGATAAAATAAAATAAAATACAGAAAAAAAATTAAAAATAGGATAAAGAGAGTCTGAAAGTGGTTCACCAAAAATAAAGTTCGCCAGAGATGGTGACCTCCCCACACTTAAATAATAACATCGTCCTCGATGCTTAATCAAGCTGGGTGTGAGGAAGTGGCATCTCTAGAAGGATGTGCTGCTGGTGTCTCGGTGGGCTCCGGTAGGGATAGTACATGAGGCTCTGCCTGTATCGGTGCCTGTGAGTCGAATGGCTATGTCTGCGGAGGCTCCTCATGTTAGGACTCTGCCTGCTGAGATGCTGCCTGTTGGTGCTCTGCACGTGACTCTTCCTCATGATCATCCGCCTCCTCCTCAGATGGCTCTGATGGTGTGTCAGGCTCGGAGGGGATGTCAGGGTTGCCGGATCGGATCATTAGCTTCAGATGCTCATAACGCCGCTTGTCGTGACGCTCCATCCGATCCATGCGCTCGAAGAGTCGGTGCACCAGGTGGTAGATGGGCTCTGAAGCAGGTGGAGGTGCTGTAGTGGTGGCTAATGCAGCAGGAGCTGAAGGGGTAGCAGAAGATGTGGCTGCCTTAGCAGAGGCAGTGAGAAAGGGTGGTCGGTAGCCTAAAGCCTGAAACTTCCTGTTGTGTGGGATCATCCTCTTGCATTCAGCGGCAGGTGGCTTCTCATCAGCAAGCTCCCAGGGCACCTCAGCTCGGCGTCCCATCTGAGTAATCAAATAAGGAAGGGGCAGAGTGCCTTGGACATGGACTCTGGACATGTAGTATCAGATAAAGCGGGGAAGATATAAGTCCTTGCCCTCCATCACACACCAAATAAGGGTAATCATGGCAGTTGGCACCTCAGTCTCATAAGTGCTCGGCATCACATAGTCACTCAGAATCTGCTGCCAAAGTCGAGCCTCATCATTCAGATAGATAAGCTTTATTCCCTTTGGGGCCACTGTGGACTTGCCCATGACCCATGGGACAGTAGGATCAAGAGCTATAGTCCGCTTTACTGTGTCCCAGTCAAACCTCATGAATCTCATATCCTCTTCAGCCTACTGATAACCATCTGGTTTATCTGATTTAGGTAGGACCTGAAGGATATCTTCTATTGCTTCCTCAGTGACCCGAATCTGTTTGCCTCTGAGCTGTACTGCATCCAGGGTCGTTTTGAAATAGTTACAGTAGAATTCTCTGACCCAGGATTAATTGACCTCAATTAAGTTCCTCTCCAGGAAGAACCAGCCTCTCTGTTTAATTTGTTCTGAGGTGTATTGTTTGAGTTCTTTTGGAATTTTGAGGGTCTTTTCCAGGTATAGGTTCCTTGAAGTTGTGAAGACTGGATACTTGAGTTCACAGTATCTGTTGGCAAACTTGACGGGGTCTGTGGCAGGCACCAAGTGATCAGCCTTTTCCTGCGGGGTAAAATTCTTTTCCCGCCAGAAATCATCATGGAGGATATCTAAGATGGTGGTAGAGGATTCTCCTCTTTTCCTTTTGCCTGTGGTTGCCTTGCCCTTTCCTTTGCTTTTGGGGTCAGATATCCTGAAAAGCAGAAGTTCCAGGATACAGTTTAAGAAACTAAAGCAGAAAAATAGGTAAACAAATAGGATTTAAACGATATAAGCATAGATGGGAAAAAGAGGAATAAAGTAGAAAAAGAAGCATGAAGTGAGTTAAATAGATGTAAAATTTTGGACTGTATGCAAGGTAAAAGTCAGAGAATAAAAATCACAGTCCAAAATCTATGATATGCAAAATTCTTATTTATCAGGAACAACAGTAATCATGCCTTGAAATGGTTTTAAAGTGGTTAGTTGAAAACTAATAGAAAAGTTAGAAAGTTAATGCAGTTAAGAGTTAAAAATTAAAGTCAAAGTAAGTGGCACGGTGTTGTGGTTCCTAATTCACTAAAATTGCAGAAACTCAAATAGCAAGCAACTCACATTCCAGTAAATATTGCAGATTATTGATGATAAATCATATAAAAGAATTGCAAAATGAAAGTGATATCATCAATAATGCGATTTAATTAATAAGGGAATCAGAAAGAATAAGAAAGCTAGCCCGTGTATTCATGAATTGGCTTGGTTGAAACCAATTAGTGCAAAACTTGAAATTGCCAAAACCAATTCATGAATGAGAGTTGAGTGAAACAATTTTTGAAAAAAATCGGGCAGCATTCTGACTAAAAATTGAACATTCCCAGGTAATAAACAGCAGCAAAAACAGTTCATATGATAATAAAGTAGTGCAGAAAAGAGTAACAAATAGCAAGTCACATGCATAAACTCAATCTGCAGTAAGGAATGCAATTCAGGTTGAATAGTGTAACAACAGCAATAAACATTAAAGAACAGCATATGAACAGCATCATCATCACAGCAAATTCAAAATTGTGAAATAGATAAAACAAGTAACAAGAACGGTGCAATTATCAGGCCTAAATTCACTAACCACATCCTAGCTACCTAACCACCTAAAATCCACTACGATCATGCATCTCTAACTATCCTAATTTGAACAGAATTCGAAAAAATATGGAATTAACTAAAAAAACTGGGAAAGGAATTGGTGTTCGGCGAACCTGTTGGGCGCAGTAATATTTTGAATGCAGAGAGAGGGTGGTGGGTCGGATGGGTGATATGGCGGTGCTGGGAGTTTTGTGGTGGTGGCAGGGCGGTGCAGCGGTGGTTTTTGGTGGAGGCAGGGCGGCGGTTCAGTTGTTAGGGGAGAAAGAGGGTTATGGAGGGGAGAAGAAAAGAAGGGGGCGAGGAGGGTGAGGGTTTTGGGGGTCGTGATGGCCGGCGGTGGCGGGTGAGGCGACGCGGTGGTGGCTCGGTGATGGGGTGGGGGTCATAAAGGGGGAAGAAAAGGAAGAGAAGAAGAGAAGGGAGGGGGGTGGTTCAGCGAGGGCGGTGCAATGGCTTGGGCGCAGCGCAGTGGGGCGGTGTGGGGTGGCTGGTCGGCGGTGGTGGTTGCAGAGGGGAAGAGATAGTGGAGGCTGGGAGGGAGGGAAGGGGGGAAAATGTTGACGCGGGGGGCTAGGGTTTCGCGTGGATTGGGTTAAGTGAATTCAAATCCACGCGGACGCGTGGGTCATGCGATCGCGTGGATGAGGCGGAACCGTAACGATGCGGACGCGTCATTGACGCGATCGCACGAGTGAGGGATAATGAAAGTGACACGTACGCATGGGCCATGCGTTCGCGTCGCTCAAAATTGTGCTAAACGCACAATTCCAGCGTCGTTTTGGTGCAACTCTCTGTTTTAATTGAGGGGGCAAGAATTTCCACGCGACGCGTACGCGTCGCCCACGCTTTCACATGGTGTGTGTGAAGTGAAAGTGATGCGTTTGCGTCACTGACGGGAACGCGTGGCCCAAATTGTGCCTAACACATACCAGCCGCACAATTCCAGCCCAACTTTTTGGGCGTTGGAATGTGACGTCAATTCTGAGTCGACGCCCACGCGTGGCCCATGCGCACGCGTGGCCCATGCGCACGCGTGGGGTGATTTTTTTTATGCAATATGCAAGATGCAGATGTTATGAATGATCCTAGGGGAAATAATATAAAATAAAATAAAATGAAACTAAAAACAAACAAAACGAAATAAAATTAAAGTTTGAAAAAGGAACGATCATACCGTGGTGGGTTGTCTCCCACCTAGTACTTTTAGTTAAAGTCCTTAAGTTGGACGTTTGATGAGCTCATTGTCATGGTGGCTTGTGTTTGAACTCATCCAGAAATCTCCACCAAAGCTTGAAATTCCAATAACCTCTGGGGTCCCAAACTAAACATGTAAAGCCTTCGAGCAAATCAAAGCAGGTTTTCAGGCTCCACGAGTGTTGATTGTCAGAATGAATCCCAGGATCCCAAACCTTGCATTTGTAACTGTCTTTATAATGATCTTCATTTTTCCAGTCGGGCGGTACACAACCTGAATTTCCACTGAGACACGCAAACTTCTTCCGAAATCCATTCAATCGAGTTCTATACCAATCCTTGCACTTCCAATTAGAGCGTGGAACCGTATTGAACCTTTGATACCAACTTTTATGACTAACCATCTCCTTCTTACTCTTAAAGCCGCAAAGAGTGCTAAGATGGCCATCTGTTTCAAGCAAACCATATTCAAGTGGGAAGGTAAAGATAAAGGCTAAGGATTTTACCCACTTGAAGTTTGTATTTGGTGGTAATGGCCTTGGGAGAGTTGTTTCCAGTGGTTCTGCAAGCTCCGCTTCCTTGTACTCCTCTGTGAATTCTTCCATTTCCTGACATATCTCTTCAATTGCAATCGTGTCTTGATCGGAGTCTTCAATGTCTTCCTCATCACTCAGGTCATAAGTTAGAGGTTGAGAAAAATCTACCTCCGCATCATCTTCATATTCACTTGGGGAAGAATCTTCTAGCTCAAAGAGTTCAATTGTGACTGCAAGGTCATCATTAGAAGAACTTGATTCATAATCAAGAACTTGATTCATAATCATCATTACCAAGAAAACTTGCTTCTTGATTTGTTCCGTCCAGTTCTTCATAAGATACATGCTTTGGGGGTTGTGCACTGTCCTCCTTAGCATCGATTTTAAATTGCTTGACGGAATTGTCCACAATTCTTGATTCCCATGGAGGTTCAGCGTCTCCTAAGTCTTCAACCAATTCTTCTTCTTTGATAATTGCAGCTTCCTCTACTTGTTCCAGTACAAAGTCATGTTCCGTTTTATCCACCGGAGCTTTTAATGTCTCCCTCGTACTGGGGGCTATTCGGTTTATCGCTTGCTCCAATTGATGAAGGGTTGCATGAAATTGGTTTACTGTGTCCTTGAGACGGTCCTGTGCTTCTTGGTTTGATGGACATGGATATGGTGCATATGGAAGTGGTGGTTCTTGGGAGTAATTGGATTGGAATTGGGAAGGGTTAGGGGCATATAGAGATGAATGGTTGTAATTGGCTTGTGAGTATGGTGGTTTGAAGCTATGTTGAGGAGGTGGTTTATAGGCGTATGATGGGGCTTGTTGGTAACCACAAGGGGGTCCACCGTACCTATCATCTCTGCATACACCTCGAAATGGCTCTTGACCATAGTAATTTGGTGGAGGTTGGTTGTCACGAAAAGGTCCACAATAACTATTGTCTTGGCATGCATTGTAGAATGGTTGTTGTCCATGGTATCTTGGAAGGTGGTGTTGCCGAAAGGGTTGATCAGATCCTCGTGGCTCCTTCCATCTTTGATTGTTTTGACCTTGATGCATGTTCCTGTTATAGCTTCCATTCCTTGCAACAATATTAGAACCAAACTCAAAGCGACGGGGTGAGAGTTCATAGTAGCTAATAAAAATTAAAAATAAAAATAAAAGCAAATAAACAAGCAAAATAAAATATTTACAATAACCAATAATAAGGCACACAATTGCAATTCCCCGGCAACAGCGCCATTTTGATGATCAAGATTCTTTCTAGTAAAGAATTTTATAAAAATAATCGCGTTGCAAGTATAGTTTCTAAACCAAGCAAGAATTCTTTCGTACAAAAACTTTGGTTGTCACAAGTAACAAAACCCAATAAAATTTATAACCGAAGTATTCAAATCTCGGGTCGTATCTCAAGGAATTGTAGGGAGGTGTGTTTATTATTGGTTATGGAAAAAGGTATATTTTTGGGTTTTTGAAATAGGGAACAAGGAAAGTAAATTGCAAGAAAAATAAATTAATAATTATAAAGAAAACTCTTTGTGAGGCATGAGAACTGGAAATCCCATCCTAGTTATCCTTATCAGGTGTGATGAGAATTATTTATCGCTCCCACTTAGTTAACCCTTACTAAATAAAGGAAAGTCAAGTGGACTAATTAATTTGATCCTCAAGTTCTACTCAACTCCTGTAGAAAGACTAGCTTTAGAGCGATCCAAATCAATCAGCAGTTTCCAATTCTCAATTAACCGCTGAGTTTGACAACTCAAGTGTTACCAATTACTTAACCAAAACCAAAAAGATAAAAATCTAAATTAAATTGAAAGCATCATAAATAGAATAAAACAATCATAAATCTGAAATACCTCAAATTATATTAAATAGAATATTCAAATCTAACATGAAAAGATTCATAAGCCAATTTGGCAACATAAGTAATTAACAAGTAAAAGCATTAGAGTAACTAAAAGTATAAGAGAACATAAAATTAAAGTTGAGAACATTGAACCTGGAATGGAGTAATAACCATAAAGTAAAAGAAATCCTAATTCTAAAACCTAAGAGAGAGGAGAGAACCTCTCTCTCTCTCTAAAACTACATCTAAAACCTAAAATTGTCTATTCTGAATGTTGTATAAATTTTTGTTATTGATTCCCCCATTCTCTGGCTTCTATTCTGTGTTTCTGGGCTTGGATTTGGTCCGAAAAAGGGTCCAAAAATCGTTGGGGGCGACTTCTGCAATTTTCTGCACGTGGCGTCCGTCACGCGTGCGCGTGGGTCACGCGTTCGCGTCATTTGGAATTTTTCCTTGTCATACGTATGCGTCGCTTGCATTTTGCGCTAGGCATGCGTCCGCGTCGTCCATGCGTGCGCGTCGCTGCCCTTTTCTTCAAAACTTCATTTTGTGCGTTCCTTCCATTTTTGCATGTTTCCTTTCCGTCCTCTAAGCCATTCCTGCCCTATGAAGCCTGAAATTACTTAACACACAGATCACGGCATCGAATGGTAATAAACGATAATTAAAGTAAATATTTTTAAAGCATAGGAAATATGTTTTTACACATTTCATAGAATAAGGAAGGAATTATAAAACCATAAAATTCATATGAATAAGTGGATGAAGAATTGATAAAAACACTTAATTGAGCACAAGATGAATCATAAAATAGGGATTTATCAGCCATCCTAAAAAAAGAAGGAAAAGAGAAAACATTAAACTCAAAGAAACAACACTTAAATAACAACATGCAAGTGAGAAATAATACCACAAAGGAGTAAAGCGTCCTGTAGACATGACAGCTGCAACATGTAAGCAAGACAACAATATAATCATGGAGGCATATCACTAGCATGAGATGCAAGAGTGAGAGAAGCATGCAAGTGTAAAGCATGAGAAAAGAATGGGCTCAAGCATCAATAACATCAATAAGTAACACATGCAAGAGAGATACTAAACACAAGAGAACCATTCACCTAGTCTAACCCCAAGACAATGAAGCATGCAAATGGAATAAGGTGGAGTTAAAGAAGGTGGAATCAAAAATCTTGCAATATGGTACAAATAAGCAAGTCATAGGTAATGAGCACATAGATGGTAAAGATTAAGCACAATAGGCTCAATGCACAAGAAGAAAAGCAAGTGTAATGAGAAAGAAGCAATAAGTTGAAAGCATAATATCAAATTTGAACTAAAATGTCATTGGTGCTTTTAACAAACACTTGGTGTGCATCTTCTAAACAACAAGCAATTTTGAGAAATTCAAGAATGTAATAAACCCAAAATGAAATGCCAATCATCAAAACAACACCACATAACACAAATGAGCCAAGAGATCTCAAATAACCTACCAATGCAAGAAATACAGTGAAGTTCAACACCGATGGAAGAATATAAAAAGAAAGAAAAGAAACAAAAATGAATTTTAAACAAAAAAATCAAATTGCAACTAAGAAGAAAGAAAGTAGAGTAATGCAATGGAATTAAAAAGAGGGAATTTAAAAAAAAAACAAAAGAGAAAGGAGAGAAATAAGACCTTGAAAGGAGGAAGAAGGTGACATTGAGTGTAAGTGAGAAGAGGAGAAGAGAAAGGAAAAGAAAAGAGAGGAGAGAGATGATGTGGGACCGCCGGAGGTGGTGGTCACTGGTGGTTGAGGTCGCCGATGGTAGTGGGCGGAGAAGAGGTTGTAAGGAGAAGGGAGAAGAAAGGAAAAAGGAATAGAAGAAAGAAAGAGAACAGAGTACGCTATACTTTAGCTGTGTCAGCAATGTGACGCGTGCGCGTCGCGCACGTGTCACACGTGGATGGTGAAAAGAGCGACTGACGCGTACGCGTCATCCACGCTTACGCGTGGGGAGCAATTGTGCTCCACGCATGAAATTCGCACAGTATCGGCGCAACTCTCTAGTTTTAGTACCAGGAGCTCCAAGATCATCCTACAACGCACTACGACGCATGTGCGTCGCCCACGCTCACGCATGGGTGTGCGAATAAGACGAGGGACGCGTAGGCATTAGCTGATGCGCACGTGTGGGGGGTTTTGTGCTTCTGGCATCCCTCCCGCACAATTCCATCACAACTCTCTGATTTTTATACCAGGAGTTTCGGCAATGAAATCGACGCGTATGCGTCGTCCACGCTTATGCGTGGAACACCCTTTTTTTAAGAACATGAGGAAAGACAAGTATAACACAATCTTGGCGGTCATTCAAGCTAGATACTTCAAAAACACTTAAAGTTTCATGCAATAGTCAAAATTAAGCATTTTCTTCAACATTACCAATTTAACCAAACTAAGATCAATGAAATCTTCATGAAGACTCTAACAAGCTCAACAAAATCAAACAAAATCAAGCACACTTAAACAAATTCAACAAAACCAAACAAATACTCTAAAACTACATGCAAGAAATTATGTACAAGGAGGATCATACCATGGTGGGTGTCTCCCACCTAGCACTTTTCTTTAATGTCCTTAAGTTGGACGGTCATGAGCTCAAGACTCTCCTCCTTTGGGTGCATGCTAAAGAAGGAACACCTCCAATTCCTTTGGTGACTTATGACCATGATACTTCTTTACCCTGTAGCCGTTCACTTTGAATGTTACACCACTTTGAGGGTGGAATAGCTTAACCACTCTATAGGGCTTCACTTCCTTCACTTTAAATGGACCATCCCACCTTGAACGGAGCTTTCCGGGCATGAACTTAAGTCTTGAATTGTATAGAAAAACTTTATCACCCTCTTGGAAATCTTTCTTGCAGATATGGTGATCATGAAATGCCTTAGTCTTCTCCTTATAGATCATTGCATTCTCATAGGCATCCATCCTAAGACATTCGAGTTCTTCCAATTGCAACTTCCTTACTATGCCCGCCTTGGTGAAGTCCATGTTGCATTGCTTGACCGCTCAATAGGCTTTATGTTCAATTTCAACCGGAAGGTGGCACGCCTTCCCATAGACAATCCGAAAGGGACTTATCCCTAACGGAATCTTATAGGCCGTTCTATACGCCCACAATGTGTCACCCAACCGAGAACTCCAATCTTTCCTTTGTGGATTTACCACTTTTTCCATTACCCGCTTTATCTCTCGGCTGGATACCTCTGCTTGGCCATTAGTTTGGGGGTGGTAAGCGGTTGCAACCTTGTGTAGTACCCCATATCGCTTGAGTAATGCTTCTATCTTCCTGTTGCAAAAGTGAGTACTTTGGTCGCATGGCATACAATATTGTTTCTAATGAAAGAAACCACAGTATTAGTGTCGTCAAGGCGGGTAGGAATCGCTTTCACCCACTTTGATACGTAATCAATTGCCAACAGAATGTAAAAATATCCACTTGATTTAGGAAATGGCCCCATGAAGTCTATGCCCCATACATCAAAGATTTTACAAAACAACATTGGTTGTTGAGGCATTTCATCCTTTTGGTGACACAACAAACAATATTGGTTGGCATCCTTGAACAATGTTGGCCACCAGAATTCGCAATCCAAAACTTTTTTAGCCGTCCGTTGTGGGCCAAAGTGACCACCACACTCGGATGAATGACAAGATTCAAGAATAGGTCGGAATTTGGATTCTGGGACACATCTACGAATCACTTGGTCTACCCTCCCCCCCTCCCCGTTTCCACCAGTGAGGGTTATCCCAAATGTAGTACTTGGAATCACTTCTTAACTTGTCTCTTTGATGTTTTAAAAAGTTAGGAGGGAAGATATTGGCAACCAAGTAATTCGCCATAGGTGCAAACCAAGGAAGGCTATCGGAAATAGCATGTAAACCATCCAAAGGAAATAAGTCGTCAAT
This sequence comes from Arachis hypogaea, assembly GCF_003086295.3. NCBI lineage: Eukaryota > Viridiplantae > Streptophyta > Magnoliopsida > Fabales > Fabaceae > Arachis > Arachis hypogaea. The sequence goes on along the minus strand of NC_092054.1, from coordinate 65,015,746 downwards.
CGAAAATGGGTCATATTTAAGATTTTCAAGGCGGCTCAGATGATCCGCAACCAAATTTTGTGACCCACTTCGATCCCTAATCTCAACGTCAAACTCTTGCAAGAGAAAGATCCAACGTATGAGCCCAGGTTTCGTCTCATTCTTTGTCAACAAATATTTTAAGGCTGCACGATCCGTATACACCACTATTTTGGAGCCTAGCAAATAGGATCTAAACCTATCCAATGCATGAACAATCGCTAGAAGCTCTTTTTCCGTAGTGGTGGAATTGGATTGCGCCGCATCCAATGTCTTTGAAGAATAAACAACAATGTAAGGGAGCATACCCTCGCGCTGTGCAAGCACGACACCTACAACATGATTAGAAGCGTCACACATAATCTCAAATAGTTGTGTCCAATCAGGGCCTCTTACAATGGGTGCTGTAGTGAGGGCTTCCCTCAACTTTTCAAATGTTTCTTTGCAAGCATCATCAAACTCAAATTCCACATCTTTCTGTAACAAGCGGGATAGTGGCAAGGCAATCTTGTTGAAATCCTTGATGAAGCACCTATAAAATCCTGCATGTCCCAAAAAAGAGCGGACCTCCCTCACAGAAGAGGGGTGAGGTAAACTAGTAATGACATCAACCTTGGCCGGGTCCACAGAAATGCCTTTATCAGAAACTACGTTCCCTAACACTATGCCTTGTCTCACCATGAAGTGACATTTTTCCAAATTGAGGACAAGGTTAGTGTTAACACACCACTCTAAGATCTTAGCCAAGTTATCTAAAAAACTATCAAAAGAAGTCCCATATACACTGAAATCGTCCATAAGGACTTCCAGACAACTCTCCATGAGATCAAAAAAGACACTAGTCATACACCGCTGAAAAGTGGCGGGTGCATTGCATAACCCAAATGGCATCCTTTTGTAAGCAAAGGTGCCAAAGGGACAAGTAAAGGTGGTCTTTTCCTGGTCCTCAGGAGCAATATGTATCTGGAAGTAGCCAATAAAACCATCAAGGAAGCAGTAATAGGATCTACCTAAAAGTCAATCCAACATCTGGTCAATAAATGGCAAGGGGTAATGTTCTTTCGTTGTTGCAGCATTCAGCTTCCTATAATCAATGCAAACCCGCCAAGCATTTTGCTCCCTTGTCGTGACCATTTCACCATCTTCCTTCTTGATAGCAGTTATTCCTAATTTCTTTGGAACAACTTGAACTAGGATCACCCACTCACTACCAAAAATCAGATAAATAATGCCTGCATCAAGCAACCTTGTGACTTCCTTTTTCGCCACATCAAGAATGGTGGGGTTAAGCCTTCTTTGAGGTTGTCTCACCGGCCTAACTCCCTCTTGGAGGAAGATGCGATGCATGCACATATGTGGATCAATCCCCAAAATGTCGGCCAATCTCCAACCAATTACTTTCTTGTGCTTCCTTAGGGCCTCTAGGAGCTTCTCTTCTTCTTAGCTAGAGAGCTCACTAGCAATGATTACTGGAAACCTTTGGTTGTCCTCAAGGAAAGCATATTTCAAGTGAGAAGGTAGAGGCTTCAATTCAGTTTTCACTTCAAGTTGAGGTTCTTTTTCACTATGATCATGAAACTCATCCTCATCGGCTTTCTCTTTTTTATCCTTATGTTTATCCTTCCTATCAATAACAGGATAGTACAACCTGTTGTAGTCTTCTTTTTGTATCTCCACTACTACCTCATCAATGACATCACATTAGAGAATGGAGTGCTCTTCGGGTGGATGTCTCATGGCCTCTTCCAAGTTAAGCTTGATGGTCTTGTCACCTACCTCAAAAGAGTATGTGCCGGTAAAGGCTCCAATTTAAATTTAGAGGTCTTCAAGAAAGGTCTACCAAGAAAAACGGAGGAAGAACTTCCATTATCTGTCGGAGGCATTTCAAGGATATAGAAATCAACCGGAAACACTAAATCCTTGATTGTCACAAGCACATCTTCCGCTATCCCCTGCTACGGTGATCACACTTTTGTCAGCTAAGACAAATTTGGCAGCCGACCTTTTCAACGAAGCTAAATTCAACCTTGAAAATATAGAGAGTGGCATGATAATCACACAAGCCCCAAATCACACATGCAATCATAAATGGCAACTCCACCAATCCAACAAGATACTAAACATGGTCCAGGGTCACTACACTTTTCCAGAATGGATTTTATCAATGAGAAAATGGAACTACCCAAGGACAATATTTCCAACTCACTAATCCTATCTTTGTGGGTGCACAAGTCCTTTAAAAACTTAGCATACTTTGGAACTTGTTGAATGTCATCAAGAAGTGGAATGGTTACCTCAACCTTCTTGAATACTTGAAGCATGTTTAGATCAAACTCCGGAGTTTTCTTGGCCTTTTTTACTGTGGAAGGGAATGAAATAGGAATGGACTCATCCACTATGGCCTTCCTCTTGGGCTTCTTAAGGCTCACTTCTTCTTCCTCTTGCTTTGTGTCTCCCTATCTTCCTCATATTGAACTTCAACAACCACTTCCTCCTCATGGATGTCTTCCATAGGCCTATGAGGTATTTCTTCTAATGTAGTCCCCGACCGTAGAGTGATGGCATTGAGGCCGCCTTTTGGGTTAGAAAGGGGTTGGGATGGTAGGCTAGAAGAGCTTGAGGCTTGGTTGGTGTTGGTATTATTGATGGAAGGTAGGGACATCCTTGAGAGCATTTCGGCTATATTGGACATTTGAGCACTCATATTACCAAATTGTGCATTGAGATTCCTAGTGTTCTCTTCATTTTTCTCTATCATAGCACTAAGTCTCTCTTATTCTTGGTAGAGTGCACGGTGAGAGTCATCACCTTGGTTTGTGGAAGAAGAAGAAGGTTGGTTGGTTTATTGCCTTTGGTGAGGTAGATGGTATCTATGGTTGTTGTTTTGGTTTTGTTGTAAGTGTTGGTATGGTTGATTATGGTGGTTCTGGTTGGCTTAGTGGGTATTGTTGTGGTATTGGAAAGAAGATTGGTGGTTGTTGTATTGAGAAGATGAGTTACCTTGGTTCCATCTTTGATTGTGGTTGTTTCCTTGAGCATTATCCCTCCACCCTTGATTAGAGCTATTACCATGGGAGTAATTGCTTTGACCTTGAGATTGATAGGGTAGACGGTTGTTGTAGTTGTTGGCTACCGCAAGAGTGTAATCTTCTTGGACTTGATGGCATTGGTCGGTGTAATGTGCGGTACTAGAGCATAACCCACACACTCTAGGAGGTCCTTCAAGTTGGAGGATTTGAGGTGGGGCTCGGATGGCTTGGATTGATTGAGACGCCTTTTGTCCTTGGTAAATTTTCTTGAGGAAAGTGGTCATTTCTCCAAGCACTTTAGTCAAAGCCGAGTCGGAAGGAGGTGCTTTCACCACACTCTTGGGAGGATTGTTCCTCACTCTCACATATTGGGTAGCTTCGGCGACATCATTGATTAAACTCCATGCTTCCGCTACCGTCTTGTTCTTAGAAAGGGAACCACCACTAGAGGCGGTGAGCAATCTCTTATCCGATGCACAAAGACCTCCAGTGAAATAACTAATGAGCAAATGAGTATCTAACCCATGTGATAAACCACTATTTTATGGTTTATATTGTGTTTATTTATGTGGTTTTATCATGATCTCTACCCACTTATTCGTTAAATAAGCATGCATTTATAATTCCTTCCTAAAGTTATTGCATGATTGAAAACTTACTTCCTAGAGACTTTTAATTATATATTTTATTTCTCCTTTATTCCATTCGATGCCGTGATCTGTGTGTTAAGTGTTTCAGGCTTTATAGGGCATGAATGAGTTGGAGATTGGAAAGGAAGCTTGCAAAAATGGAAGGAACACAAGAAATTGAGGAGATGACCAGCGAGAAGCGACGCGGCCGCATGGATGACGCGACCGCGCGGCATGGAATAGCACGAGTGACGCGGCCGCATGGTTGATGCGACCACGTGGCAAAGCAGAAAGCCGAATGACGCGGCCGCATGGATGACGCGGCCGCATGAGATGCGTGATCTGCATAATCTGCAGAATCGCTGGGGGTGATTTTGGGCCTTATTTTGACCCAATTTTTGGCCCAGAAAAGCAGACTAGAGCCAGAGAACATGCAGAAACCAACAACAACATTCATTCCGCATAGTTTTTAGTTTTTAGATCTAGTTTTTCCTCTCCTCTAGGTTTTTCTCTCTACACAATAATAGTTTTTAGGATTTGTTATGTTCATTGTTTTTGCATTGGGATATTGAGAAGAGTTATTGCCTCATCAAGACTTCGACATTCTAGTTCGTTCTCTTTACTTGTCTCTTACTCTTCCATGTTCCTTAATTTATTTAATTTTACCATTGGATTATTTTAGCATTTATCAATACAAGAATTACTTTTATTTTTAATTAATCTTTTGATCATGATTTATTATGTCTTTCTTTAATTCCTTTTCTTATGTTATGAATTTTATATTTACAATGAGCGAGTAGTTCCCTAACTTGATGGGGAGTTAATTGAAAAAAACCCTTGAAGTTGGGATTCTCAAGAGAAAGGTTGTAGTTGGGTTTATTGTTGGATTTCTCTCTAGTCACTAACACCAATCCTCCCAAGAGCGGATTGGAACTTGTGGATAGAGATAGCATTCCAACTTGTTTAACTTTCCCTTACTTAGTGAGGGACAACTAAACAGAATAATCCCCAATTATCAATTAATCTTGAGAGTACTGCAACAAGAATAGGGCTTCCAACTAATCAATTCCCAGTCAAGGCTTTTATTTAAATTTATATAAATTCTCTAATTTAATTTTCTGCCATTCAACTCAAACCTTTTTGAAAACATCTGATTAATAAAATAGCACACTTTTCTGTAACTCGTTGGGAGACAACCTGGGACTCGTACTCCCAGTATTTTGATTTTAATTTCTGTGACACCCTTCTAAATTGATGAGCGAATTTTTGGTTGGTTGAGAACTATACTTACAACGCATATTTTATAATCATTCTTAACTCGCCAATTTCCGCTCGCATCAATTTTTGGCGCCGTTGCCGGGGAGTTGCAATAGAGTGCTAAAGTTATTAATTGAAATTTATTTATTTGTATTTTATTTTATTTTGCTACTATGAGCTGCTTGTTTCTTTCGTTAGATGACACATTCGCTTCCTGACCCAAGCTTGCTAATATTCGATCCTGAGATCGAAAGAACTATTTCACGAATAAGGTAAGCTCGGCGTCGGTTAGTCCTCCCTGAGGGCGGATCTGAAACGCCACTTGAGAAAGAAACCAGCTCCCGTTCTACTGATTCGGTTGATTTACGTACAGGTAACATGGCAGCAGCCAAGAGAGTTACTATCTAGGAGGCTGGAGCCCCTGATTTTACAATGCAACCATTTCAAGCGCATCACCCAACGGTAGCTACAAACTTTGAAATAAAGACCGCACTGCTTAATTTGATGCCCAAGTTTCATGGCTTACCTGCTCAAGAGCCTATCAAGCACCTGAGAGATTTTCAGGCAGCTTGTTCTACTGTTAAGCGTGATGGTGCAGATGAAACTTCAATTTTGCTGAAAGCTTTCCTGTTTTCTCTTGAGGGGAAGGCAAGAGAGTGGTACTACACTCAACCAGCAGCAATTGTATCCAACTGGGATACACTGAGAAGAGAATTCTTGGAAAAGTTCTTTCCAGCTGAAGTTACTGATAAACTGAGGAAAGATATTTCCATGATTTTTCAGGATGAATCCAAGACACTTTATGAATATTGGGAGTGCTTCAATAATCTTCTGGAAGCTTTCCCCCACCATATGATTGACAAGATAGTGTTACTCGGTTATGTCACACAGGGAATGAGGCCCCAAGATAAGACCACATTGGAAAGTGCTAGCAATGGGTCTATGAAAAAGTACAAGACCACTGATGAGGCATGGCAATTGATCAGTGACTTAGCTGAATCTACTAAGAATCACAGGCAGAAACAAGGTCGTTCAAAAGCCGTTGTAGAAGTATCCTCTAGCAGAGAGACTGCTGCTCTAACTCAGAGTATCTGTGAAATGACCAACTTGCTGAAGCAAATGCAATTGAATCAACAACAAGTTCAGCAAGCTCAACCTTCTCTAGCACAGCAAAACCAACAATTAGTCCCACAGAGAGTTTGCGGAATCTGTGCTGATTATAGCCATTATACTGATGAATGTCCGCAGCTCCAGCATGAAGACAACACCATGGCAACCACACATAACTTCTATGACCGCCCCAACCAAGGGTACAATCAAGGTGGCAATTACAACCACGGATGGCAAGACAATTCTAACCAGAATTGGAGGGACAACAACAACAACAGAGGAGGCAGAGATAATCAGGGAAATCAGAGGTGGAATAACAACAACAACAGGCAGCAGAATCAGAATCAGCCTTACAGAGCACCTCACCTAAGGCAATCCCAAGGACCACAGAATACCCAACAGCAGACCTCTCAAATTACCTATCCTTCTTCATCTACCAATGATGACTTACTACAATCTATTGATCGGAGACAGCAGACCATGGAAAATAACATTAATGCCACTTTGAATGGTCTGAACGCTACTTTGCAAGCTCTTGTCTCACAGATTGGTTCAATGAATAACTCCAATAATCAACCTTTGAGCTCCAGTAGGATTCCCTCTCAACCATTACCCAATCCCAAGGGTGGTATTAATGCCATCACCCTGAGGTCTGGAACCACACTGCAGGAGAGGAACCAGGAGGAGCCAAACCCACCAGAACACGCCTCAGCTGAAGAGGTAGTGGAAATAGAAGATGTTGAAGAGGAAGAGGACATACAGGACATGGCTGAAGAAGAAGAAGTTCAACCACAGGAGGAAGCACTAAAAGGCGCAGACACTGCAGAAAATGCCACCTCCATTCCATTTCCACAACTTGCAAGGAAGCCCAGGAAGTAGCTGGAACCTGATCTAAAAATGGTAGAGATATTCAAAAAGGTCGAGGTAACTGTTCCCCTTTTTGATGTCATTCAACAGGTACCTAAGTATGCTAAGTTTCTAAAAGATTTATGTATACATAAAGACAAAATTAATGAATTAGAAACTATTTCCTTAGGAAGTTCCATATCTGCTTTAATGGGAGGTTTACCTAAAAAGTGTAGTGACCCAGGTCCTTGTATAGTTAATTGTACTATTGGTGGTGTGATAATTTCTGAATGCATGTGTGATTTAGGAGCATGTGTAAGTATAATGCCTTTGTCTATATATGATATTTTGAGGCTCCCTCCCTTAAAAAGGTCGGCAGCTCATTTTGTGTTAGCAGATAAAAGCATTATTATAGTGGTTGCAGTTGCTGAAGATGTACTAGTAGGAATTAAGGGACTCACATTCTCCACTGATTTTTATATCCTGGAAATGCCCCAAAATGACTCAGACAAGCCATCATCAATCCTACTCGGAAGACCATTCCTGAAGACCTCAAAGTTTAAATTAGATGCTTTTTCAGGAACATACTCTTTTGAAATAGATGGCCGAGTAGTAATCTTCAATCTGAATGGAGTTATGAAGCATCCTCCAGAGGATCACTCTATCCTCAAGTGTGACATTATAGATGAAACCATGGCTGAAGTTCACCAGGAGGAATTTGAAGAGAAGCACACAGGAAGGTCCAAGTGTGGGGACATTCTCAGAGGACAATGACAGTGCCTTACCACTGTTACCAGCTCCAGACAACCTAGAGCCTAAACATGATCAGAAGTTAGAACTAAAACTCCTTCCTCCATACCTCAAATATGCTTACCTTGAAGACGGGCAGAAGTTTTCGGTTATCATTGCAAGGGAACTCACTTCTCAATAGGAAGAGCAGCTACTTGGTGTGCTGAGGAGGCACAAGAAGGCAATTGGTTGGAGTTTGGCAGACATAGTAGGCATCAGCCCTCAAGTTTGTGAGCATAGAATATTTTTAGAAGAGGGAGCAAGACCTGTCCGTCAACCCCAGAGAAGACTGAACCCCACTATCCTAGAGGTTGTCAAAAAGGAAGTGACCAGACTACTAGAGGCAGATATCATCTATCCCATCTCAGACAGTGAATGGGTAAGCCCAGTACAAGTGGTGCCAAAGAAGTCTGGAGTCACTGCAGTGAAGAATAAGCATGGAGAGCTCCTGACAACCAGAGTTCAGAACGCCTGGAGGGTCTGCATTGATTACAGACGCCTCAACCAAGCAACCCATAAGGATCACTATCCTTTTCCATTCATTGATCAAATGCTGGATCGCCTGTCAGGTAAATCACATTATTGTTTTCTAGATGGTTACACAGGTTATTTCCAGATTCATATAGCTCCTGAGGATCAGGAAAAGACCATTTTTACATGTCCTTTTGGGACTTATGCTTACAAGAGAATGCCCTTTGGCTTGTGCAATGCCCCAGCTACTTTCCAGAGGTGCATGATGAGTCTTTTCTCTGATCTTATTGAGGACTGTATGGAGGTTTTTATGGATGATTTTAGTGTTTATGGTGATTCCTTTAGCCTTTGCTTAGATGGATTATCTAGAGTGTTAGATAGATGTGTCAGTACAAAACTGGTATTAAATTTTGAAAAATGTCACTTTATGGTTAAACAAGGGATTGTACTAGGACATGTTGTGTCTAACACTGGCATTTCTGTAGATCCAGCAAAGGTGGATGTTATTTCTAGTTTACCTTACCCCTCTTCTGTGAGAGAGGTCCGTTCTTTCCTTGGCCATGCAGGTTTTTACAGGAGGTTCATTAAGGACTTCAGTAAGGTAGCACTTCCCTTATCCAGGCTACTACAGAAAGATATTGAGTTCGAGTTCAGTGAAAATTGCAAACAAGCGTTTGATAAGCTAAAGACTGCACTGACTCAAGCTCTAATTGTAAGAGGACCATACTGGAGCCAACCATTTGAAATAATGTGCGATGCTTCCAACCATGCAGTAGGAGCAGCACTGGCTCAGCGTGAAGGTAAGGATCCTTTTGTTATTGCTTACGCGTCTAAGACTTTAGATGTAGCTCAGTCGAATTACACTACTACTGAGAAAGAGCTTCTTGTTATTGTTTTTGCTCTGGATAAATTCCGAGCCTATTTACTTGGTATTAAAGTAGTAGTGTATTCGGACCACGCGGCTCTAAAGTATTTATTATCTAAAAAGGAGTCCAAACCAAGGCTTATACGTTGGATACTGCTATTACAAGAATTTGATTTAGAAATTAAAGACAGGAATGGTAACCAGAATTTAGTAGCAGACCACTTGAGTCGCCTTGAACATATTACAGATGACTCCACTCCTATAGCTGATAATTTTCCATTTGATCACCTGCAAGCAGTATCTGAGATAGTCCCTTGGTATGCACCTGTAGCTAATTATCTAGTTAGCCGCACCTTCCCTCCGAACTTTTCTAAGCATCAAAGAGACAAGCTGAAAAGCGAGTCTAAATATTATATATGGGATGACTCATATTTATGGAGATGTGGCGCTGACCAGATAATTAGACGGTGTGTGCCTCAATCAGAATTCCAGTCCATCTTAGAGGCCTGTCACTCATCTGAGAGTGGAGGACATTTTGGCCCTCAAAGAACTGCTAGAAAAATCTTAGACTGTGGATTCTGGTGGCCTACTCTTTTTAGAGACGCTCCTGAATTTTGTAGATCTTGTTTCCCATGCCAGAAATTTGGTAATATATCCAAGAGGGATGAGATGCCTCAACAAATTATGCTTTTTTGTGAAATTTTTGATGTTTGGGGCATTAACTTCATGGGTCCATTTCCAAATTCTAATGGTTATTTCTATATATTGTTAGCTGTGGATTACGTTTCCAAATGGGTGGAAGCAATTCCTACCCGCAATGATGATGCTAACATTGTTGTTTCCTTTGTGAGAAACCATATTATTTGTCGCTTTGGATCACCACGAGCAATCGTGAGCGATCAAGGCACCCATTTTTGTAACAGGAGACTAACAGGACTAATGAAGAAGCATGGGATAATTCATAAGGTTGCAACAGCCTACCATCCTCAGACTAATGGGCAAGCCGAGGTGTCAAATAGAGAGATAAAGCGTATCTTGCAGAAGATAGTCAAATCTCATAGAAGAGATTGGAGCACCAGGCTACAAGATGCACTCTGGGCATACAGAACAGCATACAAAACACCCATTGGGATGAGTCCTTTCCGCTTAGTTTATGGAAAAGCTTGTCATCTCCCTGTTGAAATAGAGCATAAAGCCTTTTGGGCAGTAAAGGAATGCAACATGGGAATTGAGAGAGCCGAAGCTGAAAGGAAGTTGCAACTGCAGGAACTGGAAAGCCTTCGCCTAGAAGCTTATGAGAACTCAAGACTATACAAGGAGAAGATGAAGGCTGTACATGATCAGCACATCAAGAGGAAAGAGTTCCAACCTGGGGACTTAGTCCTCCTCTATAAATCTCGACTAAGGCTCATGCCAGGCAAGTTGAGATCAAAATGGGAAGGTCCATACAGAGTAGAGAAGGCCGAACCATACGGAGTCTATCACCTAAGTCATCCTTCAAGCTCTGAACCTATCAAAGTTAATGGACATCGTTTAAAGCTGTACCATGGCGAGAAGCTGAAGAAGAACAAGGAGCTCGAGATCTTCCTCTTGGAAGATCCCCACATAGCCGAAGACTGAGCTAGTGGAGCGTCCAACTTACGGACGTTAAAGCAAAGTGCTAGGTGGGAGACAACCCACCATGGTATGATCGTTCTTCTCTTTACTTTTAGTTTTCTTTTTCAATAACTCTTCTCTTCATCAGTACATTTCGTGCATCTGCATTTACATACCTTTATTAAAAAAAAATCACGCGACGCGACCACCTCATTGACGCGTCCGCGTCGCAGGGAGATGGCAGACAATAATAATATGAACAGAGAGTTACGCCGAAGCAGGGCTGGAGGCGTGCCAATGGCACAAATCGTCCCACGCGACTGCGTCGCTGATGCAACCGCGTCATATGGGAATAATGGCCTCCCACGCGACCACGTGCCCCACGCGACCGCGTGCCCTGGATTTCGACGTAACAAGGGTGCACAGCCGAAATTTGTGCTAGAGTGGTGCTGGACTGGCGCTGGGCGCGCAGTCCCTCTCACGCGACCGCGTCGTATCCCAATAACTGACCACTCATGAGATCGCATGCCCCATGCGATCGCGTCACCCAAAATTTGGCACTAATATGATTTTGAACAGAGAGTTGTGCGAGTGCGAGGCTACACTCGTGCCATTAGCCTAAAATGGGTCACGCGACCGCGTGACCGACGCGATCGCGTCATTGAGTTTAAGCGCAAGTCGCGCGACCGCGTGTCCCACGTGACCGTGTCGAATGCGCCGCACAGTTTTTCTAATTTGCCAATTATCATATCTTTTTCTCCCCAAATCCTATTTTCTCTTTTCCCTCCTTATTTCTTCTCCCCCCTTCTTCCCTTCTTCCCTCTTTCTCACTTTTTACTCTCTCTCACCCCCATTAACAAGGTTCTTCTTGTTCTCCTTCCCTCCTTACTTTTCTATTATTTTTATATGTTATCTTCTTTTCTTTTCTTTTTACCTTCATTATTCATATTTTCTTTTTCTTTCTTTTCCCTTTTTACTTGGTGTTATCAATTTATGTGAGTCATTATTTATTTTTTATATGCTTGTGGATTGTTGTAAATTTGTTTGACAATTATATATTGCTTTTTAAGGGATTACTTGCATGTTCAAATCCTTATTTTCAAAAGCTTCTTCTACATGCATGCTATGTGTTTGTGAAAAAGCCAATATAGCATTATGAACTTCTCTACATTTTTCTACTCTAATATTCAATGCTTGCTTTTCACAAATTCCCTTTACTATTTTATTCATTGAATTTAATTGTCAATACAAACGTGATGGTTTGTTACGAGTGATGCTTGATCTATGCTACTCATGCCCTTTGCCGGCATGCCAATAAACACCTTGCATTCACTTGTCATCATATGCACTAGTTATTTTCCATTAATGAGTTTTCACATGTACTCATGAGCGTGTGTTAATATCATTTACCTTTTTATGTGCATTTATAACCATCCTTTCCGTTCTCTTCCTTGCTCTATCTCTTTAAATTTAATTCACTTTCTCTTCCCTTTTTCAGGATGGCCACCAAGAAAGGAAAAGAGAAAGCTACTCCCAAACAACCAGCAAGAAGAGGTACAAAAAGAGCATTAGTGGCAGAACCCTCTTCAACTGCGGTAAAGCCCTCAACAAAGAAAATTAAGAGGATCATAAAGGTTGATGATAAAGAAAGAGCCTTTCCAGCCAAGGACACTGCGCGATTCCCTAATCGCTACTGTGAGCAGATGTTCCCCATCCTGGCAGAAAGGAACTACAACAACGAATACCTTCTTCTCCTCCCGCCCAACATTGCTACATTTGTTGAGCCGCCGATTGCCCGAAGACAATGGGGTTTCCTACAAAGACAGCCAAGGCAGGTCAATCTTTCTTGAGTAGTCGAGTTCTACTCCAACTACCACCTACCAACCCTGTAGTCTGTCTACGTCCGTCAGAAGCAAGTCCCCATTACAGAAGAGGCCATTCAAAAAGTTCTAAGTCTTCTCCCTATTCCAAAAGGATTGGATGCATTTCAAGAAGTCGCACTTAAGCGCCAGCTGTACCAATTTGACTGGGACACCGTTCTTAGAGTTATCGCACTACTTGGCAGCAGATGGATCTACAGATACCATCGTACCCGCCCTAAGGGAATTTCGGCTTCAGCACTTACCTTGGAGGCTCGCGTATGGGCACAAATTATGTCCCATTACGTCTTTCCGAGTACTCACAAGTCCTCCTTCACTGTGGACATGGCCGTTCTACTATGGTGCATCCTTACAGACCAACCTCTGAATCTACCAAGACACATCCGGAATGCTATGGGACACGTACAAATTGTGGATAACTTACCTTTTCCAGCCCTGATCTCAGATCTTGTTTCAGCAGCCGGAGTCTCCTACAGAGCTGGGGACACCAAAGCCATGCTTCCATGGGATGATCAGTATGTCCCCAACGGGAAGTACCTTAGACTTCCAGCAGCCACTACCAACCAGCCCACTGAACCAGTTGAAGATATTCCTTCTTCAACACCACAAGCACCTACAATAGCCCAACTGCTCCAGCAGATACTTGAAAAGTTGGATCGGCAGGAACAGAAAGCTAAAATGAGAGAGCGCTGTAACAAGCGCCGATTCACATACCTTAAGGAGCTGATCCTGGGAAAATTCAAGGACTCAGATACCCCGGACTCCACTTCCTTTACCAGCACAGGGAGCCATGATGGTCCCGATTGTGGAGATACTGCTACCAGCCCACCTTTGTTCTTGACAAATGGCACCGAGGACGGTGCAAAGCCTTAAGTGTGGGGAGGTCGGTCAGTACCTGACTTCCGGAGGTAATTTCTCTTCCCTAGCACCAATAAATTAGGATATTTAGTTAGATTTTTCTTTTATAGAATAGGATAAATTGCATAGTAATAGATTAGTTGCATGCATGTTCTGCTTGATTGAAAAGACAATAAGTTTCTTCTAAGATCCTATCTTTGGAACAAAATTTCACTAATTTTAATTAAAAATTTTATGTTAAATTTGCTTGAAGTTGTATTTGGAACATGATTTTTGAGCTAAAGAACACACAACCTGTGAGAATTGAGCCTTTATGAATGGTTACATTATTTAACCATAATTATTTTATTCTTGTGTGTTTACTTCTCTATGATTGTAATCTATATTTTGTTTCATCTTATATGTCCAATGTTTATTATATTTATATGTTTACATATGATTGAGGTCATTATTTGTTTAGCTCACTTATCCAAATAAAGTCTATCCTTTCAATTACCTTTGTTAGCCACTTTGAGCCTTTAAATCCCATTTGTTCTATATTTTACCATATTACTAGCCTTAAGCGGAAAAACAATTATATATCCCAAATTGAATCTTTGGTTAGCTTAAGATAGAATTGTGTGTGTTATCCAAGTATGGGAAATTGTGGGAACAAGGGATAATAAGAAAATGAGTTATGATAATATTATGGGAATTTGGATACCTACTCATGTGAAACTATAAAAATTAAAAATCTATGTGCATTGATAAGCTATGTTATTTTTATGTTTCTATTTTTTAAAAAAAAAATCCAAAAATATTCAACAAATAAATAAGGAGACAAAATTACCCCAATGCTAAGTCAAGCATTCAAAGATCAATGCATGTATGATAAAATCAAAATAAAAGGTTGATACATGAGTATGGAATGTGAAAAGAGATTTCTGGGTAGCTAGGTATGAATTTTAAAAGTTATATAGAATATATATAGGTTATGTTAAAGCTTGAGTTAATTAAAGATTCAATTTATAAGCTTACTTAGCCATATATGTATCCTTACCCTTACCTTGGCCCCATTACAACTTTGAAAAGACCTCATGATGTTTGCATTGGTATATTAAATGTTGTTGATTGGTTAGGAGAAGAACAAAAATTAGAGAGCATGATTAGAGAAGGATAGAGTAATGACCCTATACACTAGAGAGACTAGAGTCTACATACATCATCAGTGAGGGTTCCATGCTTGAATTTCTATGTTTCCTGCTTTCATGAGCTATCTTCTTACTTTTTTATCTGTTCTTACTGTATAAGAATTGAGTTAGTGGAATTTGATTTGTAATTGTTTTGAAGAGCTTATTTACTTTAGATCAAGTGGACCAAAAAAATCATATAGTTGCATTCATATATATAGGTTGCATTGCATTTCATAGGTTTTACATGTTCTTACTCATTCATTTTATCTCCTTCAACTAAGCATGAGGACATGCTAATGTTTAAGTGTGGGGAGGTTGATAAACCACTATTTTATTGTTTATATTGTGTTTATTTATGTGGTTTTATCATGATCTCTACCCACTTATTCGTTAAATAAGCATGCATTTATAATTCCTTCCTAAAGTTATTGCATGATTGAAAACTTGCTTCCTAGAGACTTTTAATTATATATTTTATTTCTCCTTTATTCCATTCGATGTCGTGATCTGTGTGTTAAGTGTTTCAGGCTTTATAGGGCATGAATGAGTTGGAGATTGAAAAAGAAGCTTGCAAAAATGGAAGGAACACAAGAAATTGAGGAGATGACCAGCGAGAAGCGACGCGGCCGCATGGATGACGCGACCGCGCGGCATGGAATAGCACGAGTGACGCGGCCGCATGGATGATGCGACCGCGTGGCAAAGCAGAAAGCCGAATGACGCGACCGCATGGATGACGCGACCGCGTGACATGCGCGATCTGCATAATCTGCAGAATCGCTGGGGGCGATTTCGGGCCTTATTTTGACCCAGTTTTCGGCTCAGAAAAGCAGACTAGAGCCAGAGAACATGCAGAAACCAACAACAACATTCATTCCGCATAGTTTTTAGTTTTTAGATCTAGTTTTTCCTCTCCTCTAGGTTTTTCTCTCTACACATTCATAGTTTTTAGGATTTGTTATGTTCATTGTTTTTGCATTGGGATATTGAGAAGAGTTATTGCCTCATCAAGACTTCGACATTCTAGTTCGTTCTCTTTACTTGTCTCTTACTCTTCCATGTTCCTTAATTTACTTAATTTTACCATTGGGTTATTTTAGCATTTATCAATACAAGAATTACTTTTATTTTTAATTAATCTTTTGATCATTATTTATTATGTCTTTCTTTAATTCCTTTTCTTATGTTATGAATTTTATATTTACAATGAGCGAGTAGTTCCTTAACTTGATGGGGAGTTGATTGAAAGAAACCCTTGAAGTTGGGATGCTCAAGAGAAAGGTTGTAGTTGGGTTTATTGTTGGATTGCTCTCTAGTCACTAACACCAATCCTCCCAAGAGCGGATTGGAACTTGTGGATAGAGATAGCATTCCAACTTCTTTAACTTTCCCTTACTTAGTGAGGGACAACTAAACAGAATAATCCCCAATTATCAATTAATCTTGAGAGTACTGCAACAAGAATAGGGCTTCTAACTAATCAATTTCCAGTCAAGGCTTTTATTTAAATTTATATAAATTCTCTAATTTAATTTTCTGCCATTCAACTCAAACCTTTTTGAAAACATCTGATTAATAAAATAGCACACTTTTCTGCAACTCGTTGGGAGACGACCTGGGACTCGTACTCCCAGTATTTTGATTTTAATTTCTGTGACACCCTTCTAAATTGATGAGCGGATTTCTGGTTGGTTGAGAACTATAACTGCAACGCATATTTTATAATCATTCTTAACTCGCCAATTTCCGCTCGCATCACCATGATGTGAAGAAGATTTCAACAACCTCTTAAATCGAGTCCAATATTCATAGAGTGTCTCTTGGTCTCTTTGCATTATACCAGAAATTTCCTTCCGGATGTAGTCGGTCTTCTCCAGAGGAAAGAACTTATCTAAGAACTCTCTTCTCCATAGGTCCCATTTAGTCACCACTTTATTAGGTTGGGAGTAGAACCATTCTTTTGCTTGCCCCTCAAGAGAGAGGGGGAAAGCAAAAAACCATGATAGCAATCTCATTAGCACCATGCCTTCGAGCCGTAGAGCAAGCTACTTGAAAGTCTCTCAAATTCCTAATGGGGTCTTGGCCCGATAGTCCATGGTACTTAGGAAGCAAGTTAATCAGACTATTCTTCAGCTCAAAATTAGGATCAAGATTCAGATACCTAGCTTGCAACGGTTGAAGAATGAGATCCGGTGCTCCTTGCTCGTACAAGGTAATCCTACGTGGCTCCGCCATGTGGTTTTCACCTGTAGTATGCAAGGATATATCAGTAGTGCCGATAGAGGAATAGGAAGTTCCTTCGTTGAATGTGGACTCTAGATCACTCTCGATTCCGTCTAGTGTTTCGGAGGGTTCCTCAAGAGAGGTCGAAGCACTAGTTGTGTAATCCAACCGACGTCTAGCTTGCCGAGTATGTAGTAAGGTTCTTTCAATTTCGGGATTAAACTCGGCTAGGTTAGAATCCGGGTGAGACCGAGTCATTCAACTTAGAAGTCATAGCTCATGCATTAAAGAAAATCTAAACTAAAAACAAACTAATAAAAGCAAGTAAAGTCTCTACAATACATAACTAATATTAAAGCACACATGGCAACCATTCTCCGGCAACAGCGCCAAAAATTTGATAGGAGAATTATTGTCGGTCTAGAATTTCATCAATAGAAAATCATGTCATAGTATAGTCCTAAACCAACAAATAATTCTCTTGGTCAAATTTTGATATGGTTGTCACAAAGTCAACCCCAATAAAAAGTAACCGAGAGTATTGGTCTTGAGTAGTCCTCAAGAGAATGGGCAAACATGTGCATCAATATTGGGTAGAATTCTGAGGTTGGGAGTTATGAACAAGAATTTAAACTATTAAAGCTTAGCATGCAAGAAAATTAAAGTGCAAGAAACTAAATCAAAGCAATTAAAGCAAGGTATAAGTAAATGCAATCTAACAAGATAACATATAAAGCTACTTCTATTCTAAGACTAAGTGAGCAACAAAACTAACTATAACAAGAATCAAGCAATTGGGATTTTTGGATTTCAAATGTGAATTATAAGAAGGAACTCTTGGCTAGGCATAGGAATTGGGATCACCATCCTTGTCTAACAACCATATCTTGACAATTATGAGGAACCAAGCCCATTAAGTCTACTTCTACAAGTGAAGTATATCAAATGACTTGGTCAATTTCAACTCATAAGTCCTAATCTACCTACTAATGGGCTTAGTAGTAGATTAGTGTCAATGGGTATCAATTTGACCACTAAGGATTCTCAAATCACCAATTCAATTAGACTCAATGACTCAAGGTCACCCAATTCCCTTAGCATAGGCCAAGAGTATAGAAAACTACTCCATAATCAAAGAAAACATTTCATCAAACACATGGTATGCACTAACTAATGACATATTTAAATTGTAAAATTAATTGGAAATCACAAGTATCCACTAACAATTATCAATAGAAAATAACTCAAATAACACTATCAATCATGGAAAACATTAATGCACTAAGAGAAATTCAAAATCAACAAAGTTCATAAAATAGGAAGAAAAGGGGAAATAACAAAAAAACACAATTCCAACACAAGATCTAAACAAAATTATAACTAGAGAACTCAAATTAAGAAATTAAAACTAGAATTAACAAGACCTAATTCAGAAATTCAACAAAGAAAGCTCAAAACAAACTAAATCTAGAGAG
Source organism: Arachis hypogaea (assembly GCF_003086295.3). Classification (NCBI taxonomy): domain Eukaryota; kingdom Viridiplantae; phylum Streptophyta; class Magnoliopsida; order Fabales; family Fabaceae; genus Arachis; species Arachis hypogaea. Next base: position 64,997,528 of record NC_092054.1, on the reverse strand, counting down.
AAGTAAGAGTTTCCCTCTCTAGAAAACAAGAACCTAAAGCTAGCTAAAATTATGTGTATGGTGTGAATGAGTGAGTCCTCCTCTCCCCCTTAGTTCCTTGGGTCTTTTCCATGCAGAATTGAGCTCAAGATTGGGCTTGGAGCATCTCAGAAATTGCCAGCCACGATTTCATTAATGAGTCACGTGCTGGGCATCACACGAGTGCGTGGGCCATGAGTGCGCATCATACGAGTTCTGCGAGCCACGCGTACGCGTCGAGCATGCGTGTGCGTCAATGGGATTTCGCATCACCACGTGAGTGCGCCAGCTTATGCGCGCCACTCTCAGTTACATGCGGCCACGCATACGCATCAGCCACGCGTGCGCATCGTGACCAATTTTCTAAAGCTTCATTCTTCATGTCCGTTCTACTTGTGCACGCTTCCTTTCCATCTTTTAGGAATTCTTGCCCTATAGATCCTGGATCCACTTAACAAACACATCACGCCATCGAGTGGTAATAGAAGAGGATTAAAATTTGGCATTTTTAGGGTTAAAGAAGCATATTTTAAACCATGAAGCAAAATTAGGAAGGAAACACAAAACCATGCAATTTATATGAATAAGTGTAAAAAATATTAATAAAACCCCCCAAATTCTACACAAGATAAACCCTAAAATTGGGATTTATCAGGCATAAAAAGAAAGCATGTTAAAATAGCAAGAAATATAAATTCTACAACTACCTAAAGCAAGAAAATGACAATAACAACTCAATTAAACAATAAGAAACATAAAACATCAATTGCATTAAAGGAAATTGAAAGCTACAAGAGTCATAAACATAAATGCAACAAAGTGAATGAAATAACAAGTAGAATTAAAGAACAAAGGTGCAAGAACAATAAATTACAAGGAAAAGTAAATGAAAACAAGAATTAAACCTAAATCTAAGGGAGTTCTAACCTAACTCTAACCTAATTCTATAGAGAAGAGAGAGCTTCTCTCTCTAGAATATGACCTAAAGCATGTTTCTATTCTATTCCTAATCACTCTCTCCTTGTTTCCTCTTGAATTCTGCATCAAATAGCTTTGAAAATAAGTTGGATTGGGCTTCTGCAGCCCCAGAAATCGCCCCGAGCGTGTTTCATTAATGAGGTCACGTGCTGCTTGTCACGCATACGCGTCGTATTTTGATTTTCTGGCCATGCGTATGGGTGGGTCACACGTACGCCTCGCATGGCAAATTTCCAAAACTTCATTTCTTCATACTTTCTCTACTTTTGCATGCTTTTTCTTCATTCCTTCAATCCAATATTTACCTTCTAAACCTGAAATCACTCAACAAACATGTTAAGGCATCGAATAGAATTAAAGTGAATTAAATTTAGCAATTTTAAAGCCTAAAAAGCATGATTTCACTCTTAAGCACAATTTAGGTGAAATTCACAAAACCATGCTATTTCATTGAATAAATATGAGAAAAGTTGATAAAATTCTCTAAATTCAACACAAGATAAGCCCTAAAAATGGAGTTTATCAATGTGTCAAGAAATTCTTGAGACAGAGCACTTAGAGTCAAAGCCAAGTGCAAATAAAGAGTATGCTAAAGGCTCTGAGCACCACTAACTGAAAAAATTCATAAGATAAATAAGAACTCAAAGAGTTCCCAGTTAAGTACTTGTGGTGTTTTTGTGTCAAGTGAAGCTTTAGACAAAATATTTAGAGTCATGGCTAGGCTCAAGGTGCGAAGCACCAAAGAAAAGAAAAAGAAAATAATGTGTTCAAATATTAATCAGACGATAAAAAGAATAGAATTCATAATATTATTCGGATTCTAGTTCTGAAAGACATTAACATTCCTGAGCTTCAAAGGATAGTGAGATGTTGAAACTGTTCAGGATCATAGTGTCATTAACCCTACTCAAAGAATAGAAAGGAGCTTAATTGAAACTCAACCCTTAGGAAACCTCACTTCTTAGGTTCACATTATTTTTAGTTGCTTGAGGACAAGCAACAATTAAAGTTTGGTGTTGTTATGTGTGAGCATCTTTTCTATATTTTCTTAGTAACTTAGATATAGATTTCTTAAGTTTTTGTGAGATTTTTTAGTGTTTGAGGCATTTTTAAATGCTACTTTGATTCACATTTTGGTTTTACTAATTTTAAGAAAGATTTGGGCGAGTTTGACAGAGTTTGTATAGAAGTAAAAGGAAGAAAGTGGATGCTGTCAACCCTGACCTCCTCACATTATAATAAGCATAACTTAAGCTATAGAGGTCTAATGGATGAGATTTTAGTGGCATCAGAAAGTCAACTTCTAGAGCTTTCTAATGATATATAATATTTTATACTTTCTCTCTGGCATCATGGTGCTAAATGCCGTGACATTGGTGTTTAGCGCCAAACCGCATTCAGCGCTCATTCTTCTCTGGAGTCCCGGCGCCAAATGCCCGAAACTAGCACTAAACGGGCAGCGCTGATAGGAGTGGTCCCCATGTCTTCAACAAATTAGCACAGAAAGCTTTATTTGATTTTCAATTTAATATTTTGAATTAAGAAAATATATTTTTAGGTTTTAGAGTTTTAATTTCAAATCAATTAGGATTAGATATAAAAGGAGAAAAGATTTTGCCCTTTGGGCTCTCTTCTCTCTTCTATCTCATTCTACACTTTACACACATTTGAAACCCTAGTTTTTCTTTGAGTCATAAGCAACTTAACTTCCATTGTTAAGGTTAGGAGCTCTGTTTATTCTATGGATTAATACTATTGTCACTCTATTTTAATTATTGTATTGATTTGAATTCAATGATTATTTTCGTTCTTCATCGTATGAATATGAATTTGAGTGTATTGGAAAATAACTCTTGTTCTACATGATTTCTTGTTGATTCTTGGAAAATTTAACTTACTTGAATACTAGCTTAAAAGTAATTCCTCCTAAACCACTAATCACCTAGACTTAATGGGATACGTGACATATAATCCTCTTATATTTGGATAATTAGAGTTGTTGTGGCTAATAAACTAGAATTAGACTTAATCCTTTAATCTATATTAAGTGACCAAAGAATTGGCAGTTGATTAGGTTAGAGAAGATTAAATTACTAAGAAATTAGGATTTAGTCAATTAGGGTTTGTCATGAATTGAATCTTGCATGATTAAACTAGTTGGTAAAAAATATTAATCTAGAAAAATAAAAACCTCTGAAATCTTAACTATTCTCTCACATAGTTTTCATACCAAATTTACTACTTTCTTTTTGAATTCCTGATTTACTGTTTAATGCACTTTGAATCCCCGAAATAATCTTCTCTACTTGTCTGACTAATTGAATCATTCAACCATTGTTGTTTGGTCTATCAATTCTCGTGGGATCGACCCTCATTCACCTGAGGTATTACTTGGTATGACCCGGTGTACTTGCCGATTAGTTTGTGGTTTGAAATACCGCACCAAAACACTAACAAAAGTTGTTAATATAACGTGTCACTGAGGTGGATATTGGAGATTGAGATTGAGATTGATATTGGAGACTAAGATCTAATATTGTGTTTGGTAATTTTAAACTAGAATTTCAATATTTGATATAAAACTTTAGTTTCTTCAATATTTTTAGAAAGTGAGGACATAGAACTATAAAAGACTAAAATTTTTTAGGACGAAGACTAAAACTTTAATATTTTTCTTAAAAATATTCTCATTTGACTTTTTAAATTCCAAATCTACCTCTAAATCTTTATATTTATCTCAAGTTAAACAAAATATTTACACATAACTTAGTTCAGTATATTTTATAACAAACACAAACACTTAATTTAGTCTCTGTCTTCCAATCTTAATCTCTCAGTCTCAATCTCTTTTCTAAATGCAACTTAAGTGTCAACAACAATTATTAGAAAAGATAAAACCTTATCCCTAGATTCAAATTGGTCAAGAATTTATTTGTCCTTATTTACTCAAACAAAAAAACATCGTTTAAATGTCAAATTGATTATGGACCTATATGCATAGACCTATTTATTCTAAAAAAAATTCAATACAATATTTTTTTTAATTTAATTTTTTATTTTTTATATTAATAAAAACTTCTCAATAAAATATTATTTATGATGAAACTAAGTAAATGCTTCTCAATAAAATTTTAAAATATATAGATAATAGAATTAAAATATAACTAATAATTTAATAATAATAACCTTGTGATATATTATTAATAATATGATTTAAATAATTTAAATAATTTAAATAATAAAATATAAATTAATGAATACATTATTTGACATATGTGATATATATAATAATACTTGTTATTATAATATTTTTACTAGCGTTTGATATACACAAAATTTTTTTGGAATAATGACAAACTTAATTTATTATTTTTTAAACTAAATTAATAATTATATTTGATATCGTTAAATTAAAATACACTAATAGCTAGATATTAATACTAAATAAAATAAAATATATTTTTTTTACTGACCAAATAAAATATATATATATATATATATATATATATATATATATATATATATATATATATATATATATATATATATTAAAAATCATTAATAAACTCAAAGCATCAATGATATAATTATTCTATTAATATTATACATTTGTTACAAGGTCAGAGATCAATAAAGTTTAGCAATATACAAAATAATTTAGATTAGTTAAAATTTTTCGTACATTAAAATTCGATTGCTTGCATGCTATAACTAATAATTAAGGAGTCATCATTTATGATAAACTACAAAAAAATTTGTATATATAGTCATATATAATGATTTAGATTTAAATATATAAAAATTTATATATGTAAGCATTATAGTATTATTGAAAATTGACTAACTTTTGTAAAGCATATCAGCATATGTTAGTTAGGGATTTTCACTTGACGTTACTCCTCATAGCTTTTGATGATGTAATTTAAAAAAAAAAAAATTAGTAGCTTTGAGTATTTTTACATAAAAATTAATAACAAAAAAAAAATATCCTGTTTTGAAAATTAGGAATTCTTTATTTAATGTCTATAATAATGCATTAATTACTATTAATTAGCTTTTATTTATGTATACATTCAAGAATTTATTAAAAAAATGCTAATATAATGAATGTCATCATAATAAAAAATTATTTAAAAAAATATCGTATCAAATTTTAGTTAAAGATAAATAAATTTTTAATGTTCACCTCACCAGTCTAACGTACTAGATCAACAACTTTTATTATTATTTAATGATAAAATTTATAAAAAAAAATTACGTTATCTCATAGAATTAAAGATAGGATCAAAGTGACCTTTTTTTATCGGGGATTTTGTCATTTTTCTTGAAAAAGGATAAGGTCAGGTTAATAGTTCACTTTAATTCATTAAATATGGTTGAGAAAGTTTTTTTTTTTTTTTTTCTTTTACAAAAGAAATTTTCTTTCTTTCACAAAAAAAAGCACAGGGTAGAGTCACAAAAAAAGTACAGGTGCATTTGGTTATCTTTAAAAAAATAAGAATAATAATAAGCTTGTTTTGAGCTTTTTCTTCAACTATATAAAAGATTAAATTGAAAAAATACGTTTGAATGGTAAAAATCCAAACGCATCCTAAATTGATTATGTTTAATTAGCTGAAAATCATTTAAATTACAATATATATATAAGTATAAAATGACACTTTTAAGGATATTTAGATCATAATTGTCAAAATTAAACCAAAAATTGACTTTGTCATTGAATTATTGGTTCAACAAATACATCATTAGTTGAATCAGTTAATTCGGTTATTATTAAATAATTATATAACATTTTAATATTTTTTTGTAATAAATATTTTTAAATTTTATTTTTATACTAACATAACTCTTATTTTTAAATTTTAACAAAATAATTAATTAGTCTATATCTATTATATATATTGTTATATATTATATGTATTTATTGAAAAATAATATTAATAAATAACATATAATCATAAAAAATTATGTTGTAATTAATAAAAATATTTAATAATTTTTATTTATACATATTTAAAAATAGTTATTGTTATATTAAAAATAAGTGAGTATTAAGTTAAACTAATATAATAAATTTAAAAATAAGTGAGTCTTAAATTAAACCAATATAGAACAATTAATTATACACTTTTACCAAACTAACATAGAACAATTAATTATACACTTTAACTATATATATTGATTAGCATACTACCAAAAACATGGGTTTTAGCCACGGAAAAAGTTATGGTTAAAGTAAAAAAAAAAAATCGTGGCGAGGACACGTTAATAACGAATGAAGATCCATGACTAACAAGGACAACGTATTTTCATCTAGCCACAGTTTTGTGGACTATGGAGACATTTAAATAGCCACGATTTTGACATGGTTGCCCACACTTCAAACGGTGGCTAAATGAGATAATGTAAACGAAATGTTTAATTCTGCCACACTTTTATTCGTGGCTAATAGTGGCAGGCCGGGTTGTTTTGCCACATTTTTTCCGTAGCTAATCTTGATGGATTATTTAACCACGGTTGTTTTTGTGGCAAAATAAATTGATGTACGAAAAAGCTTTGACAGACTGGATTTTTTTTTCACGTTTTTATCCGTGGTCAATATTGATAAGCTATTTAACAGCACATAAATTCGTGGCTAAAAGCTCTCGGCCATAATTATCAATTAAATAGTTTTTTTTCCAAATTGATATTCCATATATTTCTTTTTATCTATATATTTACTAACATGTAAAAAATATTTTATAATAATAAATACCATTAAAACAACCATAATAATTATTAAAACAAAATAAAATTAACAAACTATGTATTAACGACTGTTCATATAAAGACTAAACAAAAAACCAAGTTCTATAATTTTATACGATAAAAAATAAAATTATCTCTAATAACAGTGTAAATTAGATAGAAATTGACATTAAAATTAAAAGGCATGAGATGTATCATTCCGATTGAGCGTGTGGCATATGATCAGAGAAGGTAAGTACTTCATTACTATACTTTTGTTGTAGAAATCTATGGAGAGTTGCCACTTGATCTTTAACTTCTTGAAGTTGCCTCTCTAAATCTGTGACATGCTGTTGTGATACACCACTAGAACCTCCGCAATTTGCAACTCCAAAGATGCGCTTTGCCTTACTAAAATCACTGGGGGATTGTAGCATTACTAAAACTATGGACTCGCTTACCATTCTCAGGACCTCAGACTTTCCTAATTACATCATCTGGATGAGCCAAGACTTTTGAATGAATACCTTCAATGGCAGCACGCTCTTGATCTTGAGGCAAATACTCTGATATTTTTTTCTACAAAGAAATGCATATTTCATTGGACTAGTGTATTCACATAATTAATTCATTAAAAAAAACGTACAGCCATATAAAAAAAAGTTTCAGATACTTACGGCTAATCGTTGTTCTTCTCCGCTTACATAACTTCTATCTTTCTTTAACAAAGTTGATACAATTACCTCACTTCGACATACAAGCCTTCCCAATTGTTTCTCCTGATATAATAAATAAAATTTTAAAGGTATTCACAAATTTTATTTTAAACTCTAATTTTATAAGTAAATAGTATAATAGAACTAGGCAAAATAAATTAAAAACAAAAATTTACCATCTGAGTTGCTCTTCTAGCATTAATTTTACTTCCACCAGCATGTGAAATTATAAGCTTCTCACAATTTCTGACGTTTTGCAAACATTGTTTCTATGATTTTCAAAAACAAAAAATTCATAAATAAATGTTACTAGATAACCATAGCCAATATTGAATAAGAAAACACAAAAGCATAGAATAACTATTTACCTTTATTTTAAGGGTCCATATAATGATCCACAAAAGCAGTCCATTCAACAGGTGGTAGGTCTGATGGATTTGTATCAAGAATTTCTGCCTATCTTTTGTTAAGATAGAAGTATTGTCCTCGTAAATAATACTTATGCGCCTTCCATATATCACCTAAGGTCTTTAGAGCCCATTTGACGCCAACAACATAATCAAACTCAAAATTGTTCTTGATATAATTCATAGATATAATCAATTATTAAATGACAACAAATCAATAACTAATCACATCAAAGTGAAGCAACTTACCTCAATAAATTTTCACTGCTTTTTGTGTTATCTTCTGGCATCTTATCCCATTTTTTGATTGATATGGGACAAAATCTAATTCGCCGAGCTATTTGACCAAGAAATCTCACAAACAAGTTCGAGCCATTATCTCAACTTTGTCCATCTACATTCAATTCCATTATGACCTTTTCACTTTTTTTCAAGGCCCAAACTTGAATCACGGTCATTTTGCGAGTGATGATTTCTCCGATAGTGATGTATGAAATCATGAAAGACTGTCAAGTCAAACTAAACCAAAATTAAAAAAACAAAAACGGCATAGATGACAAACTTATCTATATCAAATTAATTGCATGCATATATATTAGTTACTAATTATATTTTAGTAACTAATCTAAATTTCATAGTAATCTAAATTTTTTTCATATATCAGTAACAAATTAAAAAATTTTGTTGCCATGTTTGGTTCTTTGGTTGCATGAGGTGAAGAAGCGGTTGCATCCTTGGAAGTTCTTATAAAAAGAAGTATTTCTGCTGACTTGCTTGCCGATATGGTGATGGCAAATATGCGTTAGCCTTCCTTACCCCAATTCTGAAGGAGATGATGATCTGCTGCATGACATCAATATTATTGGCTCTGATGACAAGGCTAAATATCCAGCATCATTTGTGGCTGGCATCATGTCACTTTCCACTGCTTTCCCAGAAATAGCATCATTTCTTGGTGCTCATCAATCCGTCTCCAATGAGGTAAATCTATAATTTATCTTTGTTTAACTCATATTTTTTATTGTATGACTTCTTTATCTCTCATTTACCTCCAATCCTAACTTATGTGCATATTATTAAGGTCTAAAGGGGACGAAGACTAGTATATGCAAGTGGGGTAGAAGATGAGAAACTTCTATATAACCTCTAAATTGCACACATATATATCACCAACTAATTATATATCAGTAACTAATTTAAATTGCATAATAATCTAAATTGCATACAAAAATCAATAACAAAGTAAGCATAGTAGTAGAGAATACAAGTACAGTCGGTTGTTTCCTAGGTGTTCTTAACTTCCTGAACTTACTAATTATATATCTATAACTATTCTAAATTGCATACTAACCTAAAAGAGATTAACAACAAATTAAACATATAATTTGCTAATCTATCCATGCATGGTTTATCCAAAAAAAAATTATTATTAATTGAAGTGAATAACAAGAAAAAAGATATTAAAATTCCATAATGCCGGCCACAACCAGTAACATATATTTTATCTCGATTTGAATTGTTCATGATCATGTATCAATGTATAATTATTACAAGCAACGAAGTGTCAAGATTCAAACAAAATTTTATTTGCTTTATTTAAATAAATAATATTTTGTTTATCTTATTGAGAGTATATCTATGTCACTACTAAAACTCATTATTTTTCGGATGAATTTTGAGACGAAATTGAGATAAATTTCGAATAAATTAAAGACAAATTTTTTTTTTGAACAAATTGAGACAAATTTTTTTCGTCTCCTCGTTGTTAATTTACATTTTGTCTGAAATTTCGTCCAAAATTTTTTCTGACAATTTTTGTGACGGATTTCGAATAAGCATTTATCTACTAGATTTCTAACTATTATGATATATTTTAGACAAATTTTAGACAGATTAGGCAACATAAAGACAATGTATTTCAAATAAATTTCAAACTAAAAATATACTTCATTTCAGACAAATTTCTAACAATTTTAGTCAAATATAACAGAATTTTTCGAACAAATTTTAGACAAATCAAATATTTCTTTTCGATTAAATCTCAGACAATTTTAATTTAGTATAATTTACGTATTTCAAACAAATCTCATACAAAATTAAAAATTATTTTTTGCACAAAATTTTTACAAATTTAATCTAATATTTTAAACAATTTTCATACAAAATAATTTGCTATTTAATATATAAATATTTTCAAAAATAAATTGTATACGATTTGCTTTCTATATTAAAACTATTATAATAAACAAATTTTTCATATTACATCATTGAAATTATAAACATATAATAAAATCATAAAAAGTTAATTACAATAAAGACTTAAAATAATTTTATCCATAAATATAATCAAACTAAAATAAGAAAAAGATAATTAAACTAAAACAAAGAAAACCTTTAAAAAGGTCACAAATCATGAATAAATTAAAATGTATTAACTAATTCACCTAAAAATTTCTTAATCTAAATAAGAAAAAACATATATTCCAGATATCAATCACTCATGTTATCGTCCTCATCATCACTAAAGCCTGTCCCAAACTCATCTTCCGCAGGAATAAACAAGTTTGAAAGAAGTGGGAGAGTAAATTTTTTATATAAAGCATGAAGTGTCTTTTCAATAGAACTAATTCTTTTCTGTTGAACTTTTAGCTGACGTCCTTGATCTTTTAACGTTTACTCATCATCATTCAACTTAACTTTTTGCCCTTCATGGATCATTTCTTTCTCTTTTGCCTTTTCTTTTCACATATGAAGTTCTTGCTCAATATTTAGATCGTTTTTGGATGTCTCTAAACAATCTTTAGAATCTAATTTTAAAGAAAGATCTAAATCAAAAGAACCTAAATCAAAAGCAACTTTAATGAAGAAAGCTCTGCTCATAATAAGAACATATACTAAAATTAAACTATTTTTATTTTACTATTTTGCGTGCATTTTCACCCATAAATATAAAACCTCCAATATGCATGAAACTTCCATTTTGCGTCGATGTTCACCCATAAAATTAAACTACAATTTGAAATAAAATCTTTTATTATTTCAAAACATCTATTGATTACATGAAAACTAAGCATTCAGAGAATATAATGCTAGCTAATAATAAAAATTTGTAATCCGTGATAGTGGATTTCATAGATTATACTAATTTATACACATATATAAGTCTTATTGTATACATACCTTAGAAGAAATGAAAGTGGTCCATTTTTAAAATCTGTAAGATAAAAAGTTATAAGTATATATGCATGGTTTAACATTATTGACTACGAGAACTTAATTCTCAACGAAATTACAATAAATGATGAATAATTGAATATAGTAAAAATATATCAATGCTTGATCTAGCAGAATATATCCTACTATGCTGAAGAAACTGCAAAGCATATCCTGCAAAATAAATTCACAAAATAAATATTCATAAAAGAGAACTATACTAAGATAGTGTATGTCTTGGAAAAAGAAACAAAGCAAACAAATGCATAAACTGATTATTTAAACATAGTACCTTATGATTAATTATTGCGAAATGTCAAACCATAGCAGCACAAAATACAAACTAAAGTTGCAACTTACACGGCTATGGGAAACAACTCTAGAAAGAATACAAGAGTTAGTTGCCTGAATTAGTTTTCTAACTGCCAAACAGAGTCCATCTACTAAAGGTAATACTACAAGAGTTAATTTAACAACCCCTATATAGCATGAAGAAGCTTATTGTGACGATTAGGTCACTAAGCATAAATTATTTTCTTAAACATATTAAAGATATTTAAGGCATTTTTTCTTGAACTATTCAGTTAGGGATCAAGCCATAACCAAAATAACGTTCTGTCACTAGAGCTAAGGTTCATGAGCATTATGCTCCTAACCTATTCCAAATTCAGCAAAATTCCTTAAACCATAACAAACCATTAAAGAACCCAAACAGTTCCATAGTCATTCGTTCCAAAATCAAATTGAGCAATCAGGTAAAAGAAGACAAATACTCAATCGGATTTAAATTGCTTTAAACAACCACTACAAAGTTTGAAATCAAATCCAACAAGCGGAAACTGCACAGCCACACACGAATTCAACATGAAAAGTCAAAGCTCATTCAATCACGCCATTTTGTTTTAGGCACTTAGAGTTAAACTATAAAATTCAAGAATCTGACAAAATGTTTAAAAATTCAAAATAGGAGTATATATATATATATATATATATATATATATATATATATATAGAGAGAGAGAGAGAGAGAGAGAGAGAGAGAGAGAGAGAGAGAGAGAGAGAGAGAGAGAGAGAGAGAGAGAGAGAGAATATATATATATATATATATATATAGAGAGAGAGAGAGAGAGAGAGAGAGAGAATATATATATATATATATATATATAGAGAGAGAGAGAGAGAGAGAGAGAGAATATATATATATATATATATATATATATATATAGAGAGAGAGAGAGAGAGAGAGAGAGAGAGAGAGAGAGAACTTGCGGAGCTCCTTGAGGAGGAGATAGCAGAGAACGATGAAGCCTGAACTAACGAACCTATGAGCGCGAAGCGAGGGTGGAGGTCGCCTGAGTTGCGAGGTCAGAGGCTGGCTGGAGTACGACCCGGAAGATCGACGGCAGCCACAGGTAGGAGAGCAGTGTGAGTGAGTGAGGGTCGGCTCTGTGAATTGTGAGGCAAAGCAGTTTTTGAGGAGGAGAAAAAAACTGAAACCAAAAGGAGGGTTTTGGAATTGAGTTTGGCTTTTAAAATTTGGCTTTTTGGCGCCGAGTAAAAATTTGGTTTTGAAACAACTACATATATTAAAATTTTAAAATTAAATTATATCTAATTTTTATTGATAAATTAAAAAAATAAGATTATAATATTAGTACCTAAAAAATAAGTTTTAGAATATTGGTACCTAAAAAATAAATATTTAATAAAATTAGATCTAAAATTTAATTTTAAATTATTTAAATTAAATTGTATTTTTAAATTTTCATTATATAATAGTTTTAAAAGATAAATATTTAATAAAATCAAATTTAATATTAATATTAACTAAATATATTTATAATATATTTAAAAAAATATTTATAATTGTTTAAATAAACGGATTTTTTATTTAAATAAATAAAATAAAGGTAATAATTACCGAAATAAATAATTTGAAAAATATTTACCGATTTGCGTTTCCCATTCATATCTCGTTTACACTGTAAACGAGATAAGGCCGAATGGCGCTTATAAGTATAAGTCGTTTACAGCCTGTTCCTGGACCCCATTTTGACTTAGTCAAACTCTTTCTCCCCTCTTTTTACCCTTTCCAACCATATTTGAGACCGATACGGTGATGGTACGCCAGGCGGGAAACGACGGAGACATCAACAGACTAAACGAGACGTCGCATTATGCCGGGGCGGCCGACTTCGAGGTTAGTTGCGTTCTGTTCGGTTAATCTAAGTATGTGGACATTGTTAGGGTAGTCTCGCAGTGACACGCACTGAGTAAAATGCTAATTAGGGTTTGCAATGTATGATGAATTTAGAATAATATTTGCTTGTGTAAGATTGGTATGACTTAATTAGAATTTGCTTACTGACATAAGTAATTTAGAGACATCTATAGAGTAGAGACATGGTAGTATGTTCTTAAGTAGTAGTAATACTTTGTTCTTAAGTAGAGTACAAAAATTTATTATTATCTCTTTATAGGTTAATTTTTTTTTAAATTCCACAGAGGCCACGCCTTCTACTGCCCCGGCGAGTCAGCCATACCCTTCCTCCACCGGACTCCATCATCCCATATCTGGCTGAGGCCGGATTCGGTGACACGGTGTCCCTCAGGGTCTTCACGTTTGACAATTCCCTAATTTCAGCACTCGTGGAGCGATGGCGTTCGGAGACGCACATGTTTCATCTCCCGTGGGGTGAGGTCATTATCACCCTGCAGGACGTGGCGTACCACCTAGGCCTATATGCATACGGGAACCCCGTTGGGGTGCCTTCGTGACTTTCGTAGGTGGTACGGTACGGAGACGTGGGCCATGGTGGATCAGCTGTTTGGTGCTAGGCCTCCGGTGGCGGCACAGCAGGCTGCGCAAAGGAAGGAGTTGTTCACACTAAAGCTGGTTTGGTTGCGTGATCGTGTCTGCCAGATGCCCCCCGACCGACGATCCTGAGACCCTCCGACAGTATGTCCGATGCTATATTATGTTACTGATCGGAGGGTATCTGTTGACAGACATGTCCAACAATCTGGTTCATGTACGGTGGCTACCGCTTCTTCGGAAATAGTCGAAACCAGAAGACTCCGTTACCCATGGGTGCCAGCAACCTATACGCCACCCTTCCGATTTCCCTCGCTTCTGTACCACCGAGCTTGCTCAATATCAAACTCCTCAAATCGGACAACGTCTCCACACGCTGAGTGCGAAACAATATCGGATCCTCACACTCAAATGTCACGCCGTTGTCGCTGTTTCTCATACGACAGTTGGGATAAACAAGCACAACTATGTATGGACTATTATTGGCCATTAATGTCTTGTATTTGTGAGAAATATGAGACACAAAAAGAATAGAAAAAGTTTGTAAAGAATACCAAGGGTTACACATCCTTTTATAACTGGTGGGATTCTACTCCATGTATCTCGTTTACTCGTTTACAGTGTAAACGAGATAACCACATTTCAGCTGATGTGTCATATCTCGTTTACACTGTAAACAAGATACATGCAATTTTATCTCGTTTACAGTATAAATAAGATATGAATGGGGAACGCAAATCGGTAAATATTTTTTAAATTATATATATATATATATATATATATATATATATATGGTGTTCAATTGAGTATAAACGTTCTTTTTGGTGATATATGTCGATAGGTTTCAATTAAGATTACAAGTAAATTTTTTTCAGTAGATTTTTTTTAACAAACAAGAATCACATTACTATTAAAAAAATTGAGAAAGAATAGATAAAGTAATATCAAAAGACACAATTTTGTTTAAATAAAGTAGAATAGAAATAAAAAGAATGAGTGAATTTTTGTAGATATTTTTTTAAAAAAAATTGTCTATAAACAAATTAATTAAAAAGAATTAGAATAAAGACTTTTTTTGGGGAATAATGTTAGATTAAATCTATAAGATGCATATGACAGAATTATGAACAACCAATTCTTCAATCAAATTATAGACAAATTTAAAATATAAACAATATTTTTATACTAAATGTTATAATTTTTCAATAACTACATGAAATCCGTTTGAAAACTGATGCACTTTCATACAAAATTTATAAACGATGTTATTTTCGTCCCAAATTTGTGAAAAAAAAATTTGGCTACTTCAAATGGTTAGCTATAGTAAAAATATTTAATACTAATTATAGACAAATTTGGGATAGAATTAACATTTTTTAAAATGCGTCCCAAATCCGTCTGAAGTTATTATGCATATTCAGATGGAATACGGACAAATTATAGTTTTTGTTTAAAATGTGTTGCTAATCTGTATGAAAATTTTGGTGCCATTCAAAAAAATTTGGCACCAAAATATGGAACAAAATTTAGACAAATTTAGGACAGAATATATTCTTTCAAAACCTCCACTAAAAATTGTTTAACATTTGTTTTAAATTTGTCCGAAATTAAAAAGTCATTTAGACGGAATAAATTCCAACATATTTTTATTAGAAAATGATAAATAAATTAATAAATAAAATGATAAATGATAAATTTGTCTAAAAAAGCCCTATTTCTAGTAGTGTATTTTACATACCATTAGCTGAGTTATATTCCAACATGTTTTTATTAGAAAATAATAAATAAATTAAAAACTTTGTGTAGAGGAGCATTTGGACAACAAAATTTGATAACAATACCATTTTCTAGTTGTTTGAAAAGAAAAGTTAGAATTTAAAAACATTTACCTTTGACCTTCACAAGCAGTGGCTCATTTTCAATTTTTTATTCATAAATGCAGCAGATTTTGGTAGATCATCACTACTTTGATCTATCATCTCTAGCTCTAAAAAATCATCCCCAGCATGACTGAGACTTGTTTGGTCTAAAGCATCTTCTGAACTCAAGTTTATTTCGTCACTTTGTTTTTGTAGCTTTGCAAGGACTGATTCTCTGGAAATATTATGTTTACGCTTCATAGTAATCCAGATGGCTGCAAAAATAAAAGTCCTACACACTATAAAAAAAATTGAGAAAAATAAAAGAAATTAATTAAAATAGTAAGATAAATTAGTCAGATAAAATAGTTCATGTAATTAAAACACAAGAAATTAGACATCATAAAACTAGTTTTATACATGCCTCTATATTTCATTAAATTAAACATTACTGATCATAATTGTAGGACTTAAGATTTTTGAAAAATCCTATTTTGAACTAATTTTAAATTATATAATTATTTACAGTTTTAATTTCAGAAATTATTTTATTAAAAATAATTAAAAGCAGTTTCGATTAATTGGATTTGAAATAAATTAAGGTTTTCATCCAAACTCTATAATTATGGATTATTTTTCTAATTTAATACTTTAAGTTTTAGGGATAAAGAAAATTAATTATATTACCATGTATTCTCAATTAGAGTGATTGATTGAGAATCAATTAGTATTTTTATACCACAAATAATATTTTAAAGTAATTTTAATAAATTAAATTAAATTTTAAATTAATACTCTCTATATACTAATTTTACTAAACTTTTTCTACTCAAATTAAACCCCAAAAATCCCCAATTCTATACAAAAAACCCTGACCCTAACTTTTATCAAATTTAACCCTAATCCCCCAAAAACTTACAACAGCCGCAACCCTCCCTCCCTTCTAACATCACACACACACCCAACACACACACGCACACAGATAAGAGAAAGAAAGAGAATCGGAAAAGGGGACTGCCGAGGAGAGGAAAAGGAAGAGAAGGGGAGCTGTCTGCACCACTACCCAGTCGCCGCCAGACCCCGTCCAGCTCGCGCCACCACCACGTCCAGTCGCCATTGCGCCGCCGTGCTGCACAGAAGAGGGAGAGAGTTCGAAGAGCAGAGGAAAGAGAGAGAAAGGACACGCGCCAGGGAGCTCAACCGCGGGGAGGGGAGACACGCGGCTGACCCGTTGTCGTGGGTCCATCCAGCCCGACCAGTCGTCGTCTCCATTGCCGCTGGTCCGTCGTGGAGCCACCGCAGTCACCATTGAAGTCGAAGAGAGAGAGAGAGAGAGAATTCGTGAGGAGAGAGGGGATGCGCATGTGGTGTCACTATCGCCGTCTCCGTCCCAAACTGCCACCAAATCCACCACTACCAACGGGAACTCTTTTGCTGTCGAAAACGTCATTGCTGCTGCCGAGATCCACTATTGGTAAGGGTTGAGTTTGGTTTTCGTTCCTTTTGAGTTTTCGGGAGCTTTATCGTCGCTACATGTTTGTTACAGTCGCCGTTGTCAGAGTTCTGGTCGTCGCTGCCGCCCAAGGTGGCTGCTGGGGCTGTTGTCAAATCGGTTCAGCAACCGCCGCTGTTTCGTTTTCTTAGTTCGGTAAGTATTTATGTTTCGGAAACCCCTACGTTAGTATTATATTATGGTTGGTTATAAACTCTGAGGTTCCGGTAACGTAGGGTCATGTTCTGACCGTTGCATATCACTTTTAAGTTGTTGTGAGTGCTGTGACAGTGATCAGGGACTGAGTTTACGGTTGCTGTTGATTTCAGGTTGAGAGAAAAGGTTTCGTTGATGCGTTTGGTTTATGATTTTCGAGGAGTTGAGGTAGGGAATTTTCTAAAAACTAATTTATTTTAAATTAGAATTGTTATAAATAGATATGATGTGTGAAATGTATTTCTAGTGACTTTGTAAGTCTTATGAATTGTCTGATTTGTCTTGGATGAATATGGTTGCCTATTTGATTGAAATAATGTCTGATTTTGTTAAAATGGAGATTTATGATTGTTTTGAATTGAAATGATTTTAATATTTAAAAGTCTGGATTTGGTGCTATTGAAAACTGATTTAGTCTTTAACCTGTTGGAAAGAGTTGAGGATTGGTTTGGTTGAGACCCAAAAAGGGTGGCAAAGTCCAAGTTTTAGGGGGAGATACTACCGAATTTTTATGAAATTTAAGATTTTGTTTTAAAATGTGATTTAGAAAAGCATTGGATTTGAGAGGTTCTATGATTTGGTATTTGATTTATTAAGAACTAGGTGTTTCGAGTTTAATCTGTTTAAGAAAAATTTATGTTTCAAGTTTGATTTAAATGTGAAAGGACCTATGTTTTGAAGTTTGGTTAAAGAAGTACCTTTGGAGGAGTTTTAGCGGATTTTGAAAAGGAATTGAACTTTGATTAATTAAATTCGTATTGCTTTTGAAGTGTTCTTTAATTTTCGAGTAAACAATTCCGAGCTTTTGGGAAGGTTTCCGATTTAAGAATGAAATAAAATTGGTTTTTGGGCTTAAATAATTTTGGTTTTAAAATTGGTTCGGAACTTTTGGCTTACATGCCTTGGTTTTGATTTTAAACCTTCATTTTAATAGATTTCAATTTAAGTACCTACGATTTCAAGGATTTATAAAGAATTTAAGAAATGAAGTAGGTTATTCTTCTTTAGAGTCTTGAGTCTTTGCCAAGGATTTGTTAATTAATAACTCTGATTAAAATAGTTAAACGGATGATTTAAAAGTAAATGATTTGAGTCTTTTCGAAGAGAATTCCCTTTTTGATATGATATTTGAAAGTATTTTGGAAATTTTGGGGAATGTTACTTAAGGTGGCTCCGTTTTGAAAGAGAATTGATTTGTTTCGGAGAAAAAGTGGATTATGAACTTGGAATAATTTGAGATATTGTATATGAGGCTCAGTGGGGACGCTCACTGGAGACCCGAAGGATAAGGCTCAGTGGGGACGGCGATACGTAATGCCCACTTGAGACCAGAGGGAAGGTTCCCATGAGGATGGCAATACGTAACGCTAAGGGTGTGCAAAAAAACTGGTTTCACTAAACTGAATTGAAACTGAACTGAAACTGTTTTAAATAAACCAGTTTTTTTAAATAAAAAACTGAACTGAAACCATAGTTTTTATGAAAACCAGTTTATTAAAAACCAGTTTTTATGGTTCAGTTTAGTTTTAAACCAAATTAAAACTGGTTTTATTTAAACTCTAAAATTAGTTTTTACATACTCTTTCTCTCTTTCTCTCTCTCTCTCTCCGTTCACTCTCTCTCCCCTTCCTCTCTCTCTCCTCCTCTCTCCATTCACTCTCTCTCCCCTTCCTCTCTCTCTCCTCCTCTCTCCATTCACTCTCTCTCCCCTTCCTCTCTCTCTCCTCCTCTCTCCATTCTCTCTCTCTTTTCCTTTTCTTCCTTCTCTCCCTTCTCTCTCTCTCTCTCTCCCTCCTTCTCTCTCTCTCTCTCTCTCTCTCTCTCTCCCCTCTCACTCCTCTCTGTCTTTCTCCTTCTCTTTCTCTCTCTATCTCTCCTTTTCCTCTCTCCCCCTTCTCTCTCTCCTTTCCCTCTCTCTCTCCTCCTCTTTCTTCCTCTCCTTTCTCTCTCTCTCTCTCTCTCATTTCCCTCTTTCTTCCCCTTTCTTTCTCTCTCTCTCCTCTCCCTCCTCTCTCTCCCCCTCCCATCTCTCTTCGTCTCTCTCTCTCTCTCCTTTCCCTCCTCTCCCTCTCTCTCCCCCTTCCTTCTTTTCTCTCTCCTCCCTTCTCTCTTCCTCTCTCTCTCCCTCCTTTTCCTCGCTCTCCCCTTTTCTTTCTCTCTCTCCTCTCACTCCCTCCCCTCTCTCTGTCTCCCTCTCTCTCTCTCTTTCTCTCTCTCTCTCTTTCTCTCTCTCCTTCTCCTCTTTCTTCCTCTTCTCTCTCTCTCTCTATTTCCTCTCCCTCTCTCTCCCTCTCTTTCCTTTTTCTCCCCTTTCCCTCTCTCCCCCTCCCTTCCCCCTTCTCTCTCTCTCTCTCTCTCTCTCTCTCTCTCTCTCTCTCTCCTTTCCCTCCTCTCCCTTTCTCTCCCCCTTCCTTCCTCTCTCTCTCTCTCCTCCCTTCTCTCTTCCTTTCTCTCTCTCCCTCCTTTTCCTCGCTCTCCCTTTTTCTTTCTCTCTCTCTCTCTCCTCTCCCTCCTCTTTCTTCCCCTCTTTCTTCCTCTTTCTCTCTCCTTCTCCTCTTTCTTCCCCTTCTCTCTCTCTTTCTATTTTCTCTCCCTCTCTCTCCCTCTCTTTCCTTTTTCTTCCCTCTCCCTCGCTCCCCCTCCCTTCCCCCTTCTCTCTCTCTCTCTCCCTTTTTGTTTCTCTCTCTCCTCTCCCTCCTCTCTCTCCCTCCCTTCTCTCTTCCTCTTTCTCTCTCTCTTTTTTCCCTTTTTTCTCTTTCTCTCTCCTATTTCTCTCTCTCCCTTCCCTTCTTTCTCTCTCTTTCTTCTCCCTCTTCTTTCTCTTTCTCCTCTTTTTTTCCTTTCTTTCACTCTTTTTTCTTTCTCTCTCAACCTTCTCTCACTCTATATCTCTCTTCTCTCTTTTTCCCCCTATTTTCTTCAAAACAAGAGAGAGAAGGAGGGAGAGAAAACAGAAAAAAGAGGGAAGAAGGAGAGAAAGAAATAAGAGAGAGATGAGGAGGAGGAGGAGAGAGAGAAAGAGAGAGAAGGGAGGGGAAGAAAGAGCGCAAAAGAAAGAGAAAGGAAGAGAGAGAGGGAGAGAAAGTGAGAGAGACAGAGAGAAAAGAGAGAGGGAGAGAGAGAGAGGAGGAAAAGAGGGAAGGAGAGAGAGGGAGCGAGATAGAGAGGAAGAGGGATAGGGGGAGAGTGAGAGAAAGGGATAGAGGGAGAAAAGAGAGAGAGAAAGGAAGGGGAGGGGGAGAAAGAGGGGCAGGGGAGAGAGAGAGAGGAAGATAAGAAGAGAGAGGGAGCGAAAGAGAAAAGGAAAAGGGAGAGAGAGAGAGAGAGAGGAAGACAAAGAGGGGGAAGGGGAAAAAAAGGGGAGAGAGAGAGAAGAGAAAGAGTGAGAGGGGAAGGAGAGAAAGAAAGGGAGAGAAGGAGAGAGAGAAAGGAGGGAGAGAGAGGGAGAGAAGAGGAGAAAGAGAGGAAGGGAGAGAGAGAAAAAGAGGGAGAGAGATGGGGGAGAAAGAGAGAGAGGGAGAGAGAGAGGGTAAGAAAGAGAATATAAAATCTAATTTTATATATGTTAAGAGAGAGAGAGAGAGGGAGGGAGAGAAAGAGAGAGAGGAGGGGGAGAGAAAAGGAGAAGAGGGAGAGAGAGAGAAGAAGAGGGATAGAAGAGAGAGAATGAGAGAAAGGGATAGAGAGGGAGAAAAGGGGGAGAGAGAGAAAGACAAAGAGAGGGGATGGGAGAAAGAGGGGAAGGGGGAGAGAGAGAGAAAAGGAAAAGAAAGAGAGGAGGGAGAGAAAGAAAGGAGGGGGAGAGAGGGAGAGAGGAAGAGAGAGAAAGAGGAGAAGGAGAGAGAGGGAGAGAAGGGAGATAGAGAGAGGAGGGAGAGAGAGAGAGGGAGAGAAGGAGAGAGAGAGTGGGAGAGAGAGAAAGGTGGGGAGAGAGGGAGAATGGAAGGAGAGAGAGAGAGAGAGGGAGAGAAGGGAGAGAGAGAGAGGGAGAGAGGGAGGGAGAGAGAGAGAGAGAGGGGGGAGAGGGGGAGAGAAAGAGAAGGGGAGAGAGAGGGAGAGAGAGAGAGAGAGAGAGAGAGAGAGAGAGAGAGAGAGAATGTAAAAACTAATTTTATATATGTTAAAAGTTAAAACTAGTTTTAACCTATAAACCAGTTTAAACTGGTTTTTTCTATTAAAACTGGTTTTATTTTTATGAACTGATTTAAACTGGTGCACTGTATTGTAAATTGGTTTAAAACCAGTTTCTTATTTGACAAAGTAGTTTAGTTCAGTTTCTAAACCTTTTAAAATGCTTTAGTGCAGTTTCAGTTCAGTTTATGAAAAAACTGAACCATGAACACCCATACGTAATGCTCATGGAAGGGACGTTGGCCGAGGTAGGGAGTAGGGACGGCAATACGTAACACCTATCTCGGACACCATTGTCGGGTATCGGGCAACGAACCGACACATGAGCTCATGGCCTGAATAGGAATAGACATTCATCATTTACATCTATGTGACATTGTTTGGGTGTGTATATTGTAATTCATTTGCCTAAGTGAATACTTACGTTAATTGCTAACTGTTATACTTGTGGTAATTGCTTTAATTGTGCTTGAACTACGTTAATTGTGATTGTGTTTGATTGGTTGGTTTGTGATGAATTGGTTGATGATTGAGTTGTTTGGGCCGGGGGCCATGTTGGATTGGATAGGCCTGAGGTCGTGGTTGGAATGTTTGAGGTCTAGTTCTGTATAAAGTATCTGACTGGTTCAACATAGACTTAATGAACCTATGTGTAACACCCTACTACACAGAGCTCTACGCTTAAGTCGTAGAACAGAGATAGTGTGGTTTTACGGACCTCTAATCAGTAAATACATATGTATAATAGTGAAAAATATAATCTTCTAGGAGCCTTGAAAAACGGACAAAGCAAAATCGCAAAATAAAAAGTGCAACACTCCGGAAATGGAATAACTTGCATGATAAGAAACCTAAAAGTCATAGATATAAATAAGCGAAAGAGTGAGTAGAGAGCCAAGAATACAGCATAACTAGCTCCTGACTCAGCCTGCGATGCCAAGGCTGGCCGAAAAATATTTACATACATATACAAGTATCTCAAAATACCCAAAATACAGAAATAAGACCCTAACTCTCCATTAACCTCTATGAGGGACAAAATAATCAAGTTTCTTAGAGAGAAAGCTAAGTACATATATACATAAACTGTTAACCAAAAGAACCCATGGACTACTCCGCTTCAAGGATCCAGACGCCTAGCGAGGTACCTCTCGACCTGCATCTGAAAACAACAACACAGTATAGGGTGAGAACCGGAGGTTCTCAGCATGATAAAGGTGCCACGCATATAATATATAAGGTCCTGGGAATGCCAGAGGCAATCCTAGAATGCCAACATACAGTTATAAAACTTAAACTCTAAGCAAAAGCCATAAAAGGAGTAGGTGACCTAAAGAATTCTAAACTTACTTACCCTAAACCTAACATTAACACCAAACAAGTGTACCTTTCCTCCGCTCCTCCATCACCATTGATTTAGCAGAGACAAACAACCAAACAATTTCACGCACAAGTAGGAAACAGATAGTGCAAGTAGCAAATATAACAGTTAGCAAGATATATATTCAGTTAGGCAATCCCAAGTAATGCATAGCAGACAAAACAAACAAAATGAACATGATGTATGCCTGTCCTATGGCTGATGAGGCTCATCTGTCGGTTATCCAGCCAACCCGACATGTGCGAAAACCTTAGACTGTCCCCCATCATGCATCCCATGAGTCTATGCATAGATTTCTCATTCATTCATCATTTATACAATCATTCATTCATTTATATCTCACTCAATGGCCATTCCCAGGAATTTATACGTGCCCGGTCACCCTTACGATGTAGGGTCAACAGAGCATCGAGTTTCAACCTGGAACACGTGGTGGCAAGCCACGGTTCTGTTACCCAGGAAAACTCGTATCTCAGATATCGTTAAATTCATTGGCCGAATAATATTCAAACCATTCTCATTCATCATATAATCATTCATCTTAGCCATAGCAACATGTATTCATTTGGTTTTCGCGTCATTCTCTTAGATTTCATCACATTTACCCTTTTCTTTGTCCCTAAATTACCTCAATTTCCTAGCTTCATCTAATTACTAAGCTTATTAGTAAGATCTAGGGTTAAAAGGATAAAAATAGAGGCTTAGAGGTTCGAAACCATGTTTAAATCATAGAAATACACGTGCTGAAAAAATAGAGTGTGTGCGGACGCACACAGGTGTGCGTGCACACAGTTCGTAAAAAGCAGAGCGTGTGCGTGCGCACACCAACCAGGAATTACATGGTGTGCATGCGCCTCACCTATGTGAGTGCCACCAGCAGAAAGCATATTCTGGTACGTGCGTGCGCACAATGGCGTACGAACACACACTTTCTGAAAAACACCAGGTGTGCGTGTGACAATGGCCAAATCGCATATAGGTTAGGAACTCGATTATCCAAAAATGGAATTAGCGTTGTA
Organism: Arachis hypogaea; assembly: GCF_003086295.3. NCBI lineage: Eukaryota > Viridiplantae > Streptophyta > Magnoliopsida > Fabales > Fabaceae > Arachis > Arachis hypogaea. The sequence continues at coordinate 64,973,556 of NC_092054.1, read as the reverse complement.
AGTATAGTCCTAACCCAACAAGTTGGCCACTGATCAAATTAGAAACTTACAAGAGGTGTCACAATTCAAAACTAATTCAAAACCGAGAGTATTTGACTCCCGAGTCGTCTCCCAAGGAGTACTTTTAGAATAATGAGTGTGCAAATCCGGTTGTAGTGATCAAGGGATTATCAATGAAGAAATGAACACATAAAGCAATAAAAATACATGCAAAATTGTAATGATTGAACTAATGAAGAAATTAAAGAACCGACTATGTAATATAAAGAAGTAAAGTACAAAAGAGATCAACATAGAAGTATATGAAAGATTAAAAGCATCGAAGAGAGTCTTGGCTTGGAGTGAGCTAAGGGTCCTTTCCTTGTTGGAACCACAACCATAATCCCTAAACCCTAAACCCTACACCCTAAACCATAAACCATAAACCATAAACCATAAACCATAAACCCCAAACTATATACCCTAAACCATAAACCATAAACCCTCAACCCCAAACCCTAAACCTTAAACCCTAAACCCTATGTACCCTAAACCCTAAACCACAAATACTAAAGCCTAAAGCCTAAAGCCTAAACCCTCAACCCCAAACCATAAGCCCTAAACTCTAAACCCTACACCCCAAACCATAAACCACAAACCCTAAAGGCTAAACCCTAAACCATAAACCCTCAACCCTACACCATAAACCCTAACCCTAAACGCTAAATAATAAACCCTAAACCATAAACACTAAACCATAAATCCAAAACCCTAAACCTTAAATCCTCAACCCTAAACCCTAAACCCTAAACCTTAAACCATAAACCTAAAAGCCCAATCACTAAACCCAAACCCTAAACCCTAAACCCTAAACCCAAAATCCTAAAGCCTAAACCACAAACCCTAAAGCCTAAACCCAAAACTATAAATACAAAACACTAATCCTTATACCATCAACCCCAAACCATAAACCCTAAACCCTAAACCATACACCCTCAAGCCTAAACCACAAACCCTAAAGCCTAAACCCAAAACCATAAACCCTCAACCCCAAATCATAAACCCAAAACCCTAAACCCTACACCCTAAACCCTAAACCACAAACCCTAAAGCATAAACCCTAAACTATAAACCCTAAACCCTAAACCATAAATCCTCAACCCTAAACCATAAACCCTAAGCCCTAAACTCTAAACCCCAAACCCTAGAGCCTAAAACCTAAACCCTAAACCCTAAACCCTAAACCCAAAACCCTAAACCCTAAACCATAAACCCTTAATCCCAATTCATAAACCCTAAACCATAAACTATACACCCTAAACCCTAAACCACAAACCCTAAAGCCTAAACCCTAAAGCATAAACACTCAATAGCAAATCATAAACACTAAACCCTAAACCCCACACCCTAAACCCTAAACCACAAACCCTAAAGCATAAACCTTAAAATATAAATCCTAAACCCTAAACCATAAACCATAAACCCCAAACCATAAACCCTAAACCCTAAACCCTACACCCTAAACCACAACCTTAAAGCCTAGAGCCTAAACTATAAACCCTCAACCCCAAACCATAAACCCTAAACCTTAAATCCTAAATCCTAAACCACAAACCATAATGCCTAAACCCTAAACCATAGACCCTAAACCACGAACCCTAAAGCCTAAACCATAAAACATAAACCCTCAACACCAAACCATAAACCCTAAACCGAAACCCTAAAACCTAAACCCTAAACCCTAAACCCTAAACCCTAAACCATAAACCATAAACCCATCAAACACAAACCATAAAACCTAAATCCTAAACACTACATCCTAAACCCTAAACCACAAACCCTAAATCCTAAAGCCTAAAGCCTAAACCTTAAACCCTAAACACTAAACCCTAAACCACAAACCATAAAGGCCAAACACTAAACACTAAACACTAAACCCTAAACCTTAAAACCTAAACCCAAAAGCCTAAACCCTAAATCCTAAACCATAAACCCCAAACCCTAAAGCATAAACCCTAAACCACAAACACTAAAGCCTAAACTCTAAACTATAAACCCTAAACCCTAAACCTAAACCCTCAAACCCAAACCATAAACCCTAAACCCTAAACCCTACACCGTAAACCCTAAACCACACACCCTAAAACCTAAATCCTAAACCATAAACCCTAAACCATAAACCCTAAAAAATTAACCCTAAACCTTAAACCATAAACCCTAAAACTTTAACCATAAACCCTAAATCCTAAACCCTAAACCCTAAACCTTAAACTATAAACCCTATACCATAAACCCTCAACACCAATTTATAAACCCTAAACCCTAAACCATACACCCTAAACCCTAAACCACAAACCCTAAAGCATAAATCCTAAACCCTACACCCTAAACCATAAACCCTAAATACCAAACCATAAACCTTAAACCACAAACCCTAAACCCTAAACCATAAACACTCAACCCCAAACCATAAATCCAAAATCCTAAACCCTACACCCTAAACTCTAAACCACAAACCCTAAAGGCTAAAGGCTGAAGCCTAAACCCTAAACACTAAACCCTAAACCACAAACCCTATAGCCCAAACACTAAACACTAAACCCTAAACCATAAACCCAAAAGCCTAAACCCTAAACCTTAAACCCCAAACCCTAAAGCTAAACCCTAAAGCCTTAACCCTAAACCGCAAACACTAAAGCCTAAACTCTAAACTATAAACCCTAAACCCTAAACCATAAACCCTAAACCCTAAGCCCTACATGGTAAACTGGTGCACAAATTGTGAATCACACTTTTTACAACTCGTACCACTAACCAGCAAGTGCACTGGGTCGTCCAAGTAATACCTTACGTGAGTAAGGGTCGATCCCACAGAGATTGTTGGTTTGAAGCAAGCTATGGTTATCTTGCAACTCTTAGTCAGGATATTAATTTGTGGTTATCAGTTGACTTGCAAATGAACAAGAGAGCATGAATTAAAGGTTACTTGTTATGTAGTAATGGAGAATATGTTGGGGTTTTGGAGATGCTTTGTCTTCTGAATTTCAGCTTTTCTCTTGTATTCCTTTTCCCTCATGCATGCAAAAGTGCAAAGTTCCTTCCATGGCAAGCTGTGTGTTGGTGGATCACCGTTGTCAATGGCTACCATCCGTCCTCTCAGTGAAAAGGGTCCACGTGCGCTGTCACTACACGGCTAATCATCTGTCAGTTCCCACTCATGCTGGAATAGGATCCATTGATCCTTTTGCGTCTGTCACTACGCCCAACACTTGCGAGTTTGAAGCTCGTCACAGCCATCCAATCACAAAATCCTACTCAGAATACCACAGACAAGGTTTAGACTTTTCGGATTCTCATGAATGCCGCCATCAATCTAGCTTATACCACAGAGATTTTGATTAAGGAATCTAAAAGATACTCATTCAATCTGATGTAGAACGGAGGTGGTTGTCAGACACACGTTCATGGATTGAGGAAGGTGATGAGTGTCACGGATCATCACCTTCTCTATAATTAAGCGCGAATGAATATCTTAGATAGGAACACGCATGTTTGAATGGAAAACAGAAATAGTTGCATTAATTCATCGAAACACAGCAGAGCTCCTCACCCCCAACAATGGAGTTTAGAGACTCATGCCGTCAGAGATTACAAAGTTCAGATCTAAAATGTCATGATATACGAAATGAATCTCTAAAAGTTGTTTAAATACTAAACTAGTAACCTAGGTTTACAGAAAATGAGTAAACTATAATAGATAGTGCAGAAATCCACTTCTGGGGCCCACTTGGTATGTGCTGGGGTTGAGACTTAAGCTTCTCATGTGCCTGGGCTGTTTTGGGCGTTCAACTAAAGGGTTATAACCTGTTTCTGGCGTTGAACTCCAACTTGTAACCTGTTTCTGGTGCTGGACGCCAGACTGCAACAAGAAATTGGCGTTGAACGCCAGTTTACGTCGTCTATCCTTGAGCAAACTATGGACTATTATATATTTCTGGAAAGCCCTGGATGTCTACTTTCCAACGCACTTAGTAGCGCGCCAATTGGGGACTCCTGTAGCTCCAGAAAATCCATTCCGAGTGCAGAGAGGTCAGAATCTAACAGCATCAGCAGTCCTTTTTTAGCCCGAATCAGATTTTTGCTCAGCTCCCTCAATTTCAGCCAGAAAATACCTGAAATTACAGAAAAATACATAAACTCATAGTAAAGTCCAGAAATATGAATTTTTCCTAGAAACTAATGAAAATATACTAAAAACTTAACTAAAACATCCTAAAAACTACATGAAATTAACCCCAAAAAGCGTATAAAATATCCGCTCATGACAACACCAAACTTAAACTGTTGCTTGTCCCCAAGCAACTAGACAAATAAAATAGAATACAAATAAGTCACGAAGCAATAATATCTCAGAGTTTTTGAGTGAAGCTCAGATTCTAATTAAATGAGCGGGACTAGTAGCTTTTTGCTTCCGAACAGTTTTGGCATCTCACTTTATCCATTGAAGCTCAGAATGATTAGCATCTATAGGAACTTAGAATTCAGATAGTGTTATTGATTCTCCTAGTTCAGTATGTTGATTCTTGAATACAACTACTTTTATGAGTCTTGGCCGTGGCCCTAAGCACTTTGTTTTCCAGTATTACCACCGGATACATAAATGCCACAGACATATAATTGGGTGAACCTTTTCAGATTGTGACTCAGCTTTGCTAAAGTCCCCAATTAGAGGTGTCCAGGGTTCTTAAGCACACTCTTCTTTTTGCTTTGGACCTTGACTTTAACCGCTCAGTCTCAAGTTTTCACTTGACACCTTCACGGCACAAGCATATGGTTAGGGACAGCTTGGTTTAGCCACTTAGACCAGGATTTGATTCCCTTAGGCCCTCCTATCCACTGATGCTCAAAGCCTTGGATCCTTTTTATTACCCTTGCCTTTTGGTTTTAAGGGCTATTAGCTTTTTCTGCTTGCTTTTTTTTTGCAAGCTTTGTATTCACTGCTTTTTCTTGCTTCAAGAATCATTTTTATGATTTTTCAGATTATCAATAACATGTCTCATGTTCATCATTCTTTCAAGAGCCAACATATTTAACATTCAAGAACATCAAATTCCAAAGACATATGCTCTGTTCAGGAATTCATTCAGAAGGCAGAAAGCATTGCCACCACATATAAACAATTAGAATTTGTTTTATTAAAAATTCGAAAAATATTGCCTCCTTATTCTAAAGAAAATCTTCTATTTTATTCATGTTTAATGATGATGAGAAAAATAAATTATAGCTTAATTGGAGATAAAATAACTACTAATTACTACTATAACTTCTAAGGTAAAGCCCAAATAAGAACAATTATCACAGAGTTAAGGCTAAGATTAGAACTCAACAACCTTAAGTTTGGGATGTGGATGTTCCTCTAGTCTGTGGGGTGCTTGGTCCTTCAAGAGATAACTTCTGACGCTTCAGTTCCTTTAAGTCACGCCCTTGCTCTTCTTGTTCCCTGAGCAGTTTGCAGAGCATATTGTTTTGATTTTGCTGTTCTTCCTTTATTTGGTCCATAGATTCTTGCAACTTGGTAACAGATGTTTCAAGCTATTCCCAATATTCAAATTGAGGGACTTCTGGGAGAAATTCTTGCGCCCTCCTCTTGATGGGGTTATCCTGCACTTGTTGTTTTTCCATTGTGGTTTTAGTGATTGGTTGCTCCACTGAGATGTACTCCGTTATTCCCATCCTTACTCCAGCATCTTTACAGAGCATAGAGATTAGGCTTGGATAGGCCAACCTGGCATCTTTGGAGTTCTTGTTTGCAAGTATGTAAAATTCAAATGGAATCAGTTGATGAACTTCCACTTCTTTTTCCAGCATAATGCAATGGATCATCACTGCTCTTTTAACGGTGACTTCAGAACGGTTGCTAGTGGGCAATATAGAATGCCCAATGAAGTCCAGCCATCCTCTGGCGACTGGTTTGAGATCTTCTCTCTTGAGTTGATTTGGGACACCCTTGCTGCTGGTGGTCCACCTGGCTCCAGGGATGCATATATCCTCTAGAATCTTATCCAGGCCCTTGTTTGTTCTCATCATTCTCTTATTGAAGGAGTCTGGGTCATCTTTCAGCTAAGGTAGCTTAAAGATCTCCCTGATTTTGTCAGGGTGGATGTGAACAACTTTTCCTCTTACCACAGTCCGATAGTCATAGAGGGCAGTTCTAGATATTCTCTGCCTGTCTGTTTGCCACAGATTAGCGTAGAACTCCTGAACCATATTCCTTCCCACTTTTGTTTCAGGATTAGCTAGGACTTCCCAGTTCCTGTTTCGAATCTACTCTTGGATCTCCGGATATTCATCTTCTTTCAGATCGAACCTGACTTCCGGGATTACTGATCTTAGACCCATTATTTTGTAGTAATGGTCTGAGTGTTCTTTTGTTAAGAACTTCCCTTGATTCCAAAGTGGTTTTGGAATACTCTCTTTCTTGCCTCTTAGAGTGGGTTGTTTTCCTTTAGGAGCCATGATCTTAGTGGGTATAGTTTAGTGATCACGGATAAACACACAAACTTAGAGGTTTGCTTGTCCTCAAGCAAAATGAAGGAAAGGAGAGGGATAGAAGGAGATCTAGTGTTGAATGGTGGATGAGAGGAGGGAGGCCGAATGTGGATTTAAAAGGGAGGGAGGGTGGGTTTTCGAAAATTTTGAAAAAGATAAGATAGAAGATATGATTTAAAAAAAGTGTGATATGAAAAGATGTGATTAAAAATTGAAAAGATATGAAAAAAATTTGAAAAAGATAAATTTGGATTTTGAAAAAGATAATGTGGAGATTTGAAAAAGATTTTGATTAGTTGAAAAGATTTTAGAAGGAAAAGAGATAGACTTGTTTTGGAAAATTTGAAAAAGAGCTGGATTGGATTGAAAAAGAATTTGTGTTTATGGATTAAGATACATTTGATATTTTTAAAGTAGGGTTTTTAGAAATTAGGGTTTTTAGAAATTCGGGTTTGTAACATGTTTATGCAAGAAATCATGAATTGAAACATGAAAATTAAAAAAATTGGGGAATAAAAACGAATTTACCTCCTTCCCACCATCCTGGCGTTAAACACCCAAATGCTGCTTCTCCTGGGCGTTCAACGCCCAGCTGTTGCTTCTTTCTGGCGTTGAACACCAGGAACTCCTTTGTCACTGGGCGTTTTTCTGAATGCCCAGGATGCTGTCAATTTGGCGTTAAATGCCCAGAAGCTGCTTCTTTCTGGCGTTTAACGCCCAGATGGCTATCATTACTGGCGTTAAACGCCCAGTAGATGCTCCTTTTGGGCGTTTAACGCCCAGTTGTGCCTCTTACTGGTGTTTTCTTGCCAATGAGATCTTTTTCTCTATTTTGAGTGCTGAATCCTTCTGTAACTCTGTGAACCTATGCAATTGACTCTTTGCCTTATTAATAGTGAACTTTATATAAACAAATAAAATCAAGAATAGGGCAAAACAACAGAAAAAGTTTTGCCAATGGCTGGGTTGCCTCCTAGTAAGCGCTTCTTTATTGTCTTTAGCTGGACCTTGCTGAGCTTTTAATCTAGCTTCAGCCTTGAGCACTCTTGCTCAACATTGCCTTCAAGATAGTGCTTGATTCTTTATCCATTAACAATGAACTTCTTATCAGAATCAATGTCTTGAAGCTCCACATAACCATATGGCGATACACTTGTAATCATATATGGTCCCCTCCACCGGGATTTCAGTTTCCCGGGGAATAGCCTGAGCCTAGAGTTAAACAGTAGAACCTTTTGTCCTGGTTCAAAGATTCTAGATGACAGCTTTCTATCATGCTATCTTTTTTATTTCTCTTTATAAAGCTTGGCATTTTCGAAAGTAGTGGATCTGAATTCCTCTAGCTCGTTCAGCTGGAGCAATCTTTCTTCTCCAGCTAGTTTGGCATCAAAGTTCAAGAATCTGGTTGCCCAGTAGGCCTTATGTTCTAGTTCCACGGGCAGATGACAGGCCTTACCATACACAAGCTGGTATGGAGAGGTTCTTATAGGAGTCTTGAATGCTGTTCTGTAAGCCATAGAGCATCATCCAACCCTCTTGCCCAATCCTTTCTACGGGTACTGACAGTCCGTTCCAGGATTCTTTTTAGTTCTCTATTAGAGACTTTAGCTTGCCCATTTATCTGTGGATGATATGGAGTGGCCACCTTGTGGCTAATCCCATACCGGACCATGGCAGAGTAAAGCTGTTTGTTGCAGAAGTGAGTGCCCCCATCACTGATTAGTACTCTAGGGACACCAAACCTGCTGAAGATATGTTTCTGGAGGAATTTCAGCACTGTCTTAGTATCATTAGTGGGTGTGGCAATGGCCTCTACCCATTTTGATACATAATCGACTGCCACCAGAATATAAGTGTTTGAGTATGATGGTGGGAAAGGTCCCATGAAGTCGATTCCCCATACATCAAACAACTCAATCTCCAAGATCCCTTATTGAGGCATGGCGTAACCATGAGGCAGATTACCAGCTCTTTGGCAGCTGTCACAGTTACGTACAAACTCTCGGGAATCCCTATATAGGGTAGGCCAGTAGAAGCCACATTGGAGGACCTTGGTGGCTGTTCGCTCACCTCCGAAATGGCCTCCATATTGTGATCCATGGCAATGCCATAAGATCCTTTGTGCTTCTTCTCTAGGCACACACCTACGGATTATTTCATCTGCACATCTCTTAAAGAGATAGGGTTCATCCCACAAGTAGTACTTTGCATCAGTAATTAATTTTTTCTTTTGTTGCCTACTGTACTCCTTGGGTATGAACCTTGCAGCTTTATAGTTTGCAATGTCTGCAAACCATGGTGTTTCCTGAATGGCAAACAAATACTCATCCAGAAAGGTCTCAGAGATTTTAAGAGAGGGGAAGGACGTCCCTTCTACTGGCTCTATCCGGGACAGATGATTAGCCACTTGGTTCTCTGTTCCTTTTCTGTCTCTTATTTCTATATCAAACTCTTGTAGAAGCAACACCCTCTTATGAGCCTGGGTTTTGAATCCTGCTTTGTGAGTAGATATTTAAGAGCAGCATGGTCAGTGTACACAATCACTTTTGATCCTACTAAGTATGATCTAAATTTGTCAATGGCATAGACCACTGCAAGGAATTCCTTTTCTATGGTTGTGTAATTTTTCTGGGCATCATTTAAAACACGGCTAGCATAATAAATGACATACAGAAGCTTTTCATGCCTCTGCCCCAGTACTGCACCAATGGCGTGATCACTGGCATCACACATTAATTCGAATGGTAATGTCCAGTCTGGTGCAGAGATAACTGGTGCTGTGACCAGCTTAGCTTTCAGAGTTTCAAACGCCTGCAGGCACTCTGTGTCAAACACAAATGGCGTGTCAGCAGCTAGCAGGTTGCTTAGAGGTTTTACAATTTTTGAAAAATCCTTTATAAACTTCCTATAGAATCCTGCATGCCCTAGAAAGCTTCTGATTGCCTTAACATTGGCAGGTAGTGGTAATTTTTCAATTACTTCTATTTTAGCTTGATCCATCTCTATTCCCTTGTTTGAAATTTTATATCCAAGGACAATCCCTTCAGTCACCATAAAGTGACATTTTTCCTAGTTTAAAACCAGGTTGGTCTCTTGGCATCTTTTCAAAACCAGTGTCAGGTGATCAAGACAGGAGCTAAATGAGTCTCCATATACTGAGAAGTCATCCATGAAGACTTCCAGAAATTTTTCCACCATATCAGAGAAAATAGAGAGCATGCATCTCTGAAAGGTTGCAGGCGCATTACACAGCCCAAATCGTATCCTTCTGTAAGCAAACACTCCACATAGACATGTGAATGCTGTTTTCTCTTGATCTTGGGGATCTACCGTAATTTGGTTGTAGCCTGAATAGCCATCCAAAAAACAGTAATAATCATGACCTGCTAGTCTTTCTAGCATCTGGTCTATGAATGGTAAAAGAAAATGATCCTTTCTGGTGGCTGTATTGAGCCTTCTGTAGTCAATACACATGCGCCACCCTGTAACTGTTCTTGTAGGAACCAGTTCATTTTTTTCATTATGAACCACTGTCATGCCTCCTTTTTTGGGGACAACTTGGACAGGGCTCACCCAGGGGCTATCAGAAATAGGATAAATAATCCCAGCCTCCAGTAATTTGGTGACCTCTTTCTGCACCACTTCCTTCATGGCTGGATTTAGCCGTCTCTGTGGTTGAACCACTGGCTTAGCATTGTCCTCCAATAAGATCTTGTGCATGCATCTAGCTGGGCTTATGCCCTTAAGGTCACCTATTTACCACCCAAGAGCTGTCTTGTGTGTCCTTAGCACTTGAATTAGTGCTTCCTCTTCCTGTGGATTTAAAGCAGAGCTTATGATCACTGGAAAAGTGCCACCTTATCCCAGAAATGCATATTTCAGGGATGGTGGTAATGGTTTGAGCTTGGGTTTAGGAGGTTTTTCCTCTTCCTGAGGAAATTTCAGAGGCTCTTTCAATTCCTCTAAATCCTCAAGATCAGGCTAAACATCTTTAAAGATATCTTCCAACTCTGATTCGAGACTCTCAGCCATGTTGATCTCCTCTACCAAAGAGTCAATAAGATCAACTTTCATGCAGTCTTTTGGTGTGTCTGGATGCTGCCTGGCATTGACAGCATTCAACTTAAACTCATCCTCATTGACTCTCAGGGTGACTTCCTCCTTTTGGACATCAATGAGAGTTCGTCCAGTTGCTAGGAAGGGTCTTCCTAGGATGAGAGTAGCACTCTTGTGCTCCTCTATTTCCAGCACTACAAAGTCAGTGGGAAAGGCGAATGGCCCAACCCTGACAATCATGTCCTCAATCACGCCTGATGGGTATTTAATGGAGCCATCAGCAAGTTGGAGACATATCCGGGTTGGTTTGACTTCTTCAGTTAAACCAAGCTTTCTGATAGTGGATGCAGGTATTAGATTGATGCTTGCTCCAAGATCACATAAAGCTGTCTTGGTGCAATTACTCTCTAGTGTGCATGGTATCAGAAAGCTCCCGGGATCCTTAAGCTTTTCTGGGAAGCTTTTCAGAATGACTGCACTACATTCTTCAGTGAGGAGAACTCTTTCAGTTTCTCTCCAATCCTTCTTATGACTCAAGATCTCTTTCATGAACTTGGCATAAGAAGGTATTTTCTCAAGTACCTCTGCAAACGGAATCTTTATTTCAAGAGTCCGAAGATAGTCTGCAAAGCGAGCAAATTGCTTATCCTGCTCCTCTTTGTGGAGTTTTTGAGGATAAGGCATCTTGGCTTTGTATTCCTCAACCTTAGTTCCTGCAGGTTTACTTCCTACAGAGGTGGTTGGAGAAGCCTTTTTAGAGGGGTTGTTATCAGCACTTGTGTATGTCTGATCCCTCACTGACATTTGAATGCTAGGGTTAGAAGCTGGAGTGATGTTGGACGCCAACTCCTCACTTGTTCCTGGCGTCTGAACGCCAGAACTGTGCTTCTTTTGGGCGTTCAACGTCAATTCCTTGCTTGTTTCTAGCATTGAACGCCAGGACTGAGCATGGTTTGGGCGTTCAACGCTAACTTTCCACCCAATTTCTGGCGTTTGATTGCCAGAATTATTCCTCTCCGGACTCTTACTGTCCTCAGATGGATTTTAGGTAGTTTGCTCATTTCTTAGCTTCCTGCTACCTTGAGGTGGGGCATCTAATGTTTTCCCACTTCTCAATTGAACTGCTTGGCACTCTTCTGTTATTTGTTTTGATAGCTGCTGCTTTGTTTGCTTTAATTGTACTTCCATATTTATATTAGCCATTCTTGTTTCTTGTAGTCTTTCCTTAAATTCGGCTAACTGTTTTGTTAGAAAATCCAATTGCTGATTGAATTCAGTAGCTTGTTCTCCAGGACTGAGTTCAACAGTCACTGTTCTAGCCTCTTCTTTCATGGAAGGTTCATTGCTTAGGTACAGATGCTGATTTCTGGCAACTGTATCAATGAGCTCTTGAGCTTCTTCAATTGTCTTTCTCATGTGGATAGATCCACCAGCTGAGTAATTTAGAAAAATCTGTGCCATTTCTGTAAGCCCATAATAGAAGATGTCTAACTGAACCCACTCTGAAAACATTTCAGAGGGGCACTTTCTTAGCATCTCTCTGTATCTCTCCCATGCATCATAAAGAGATTCATTATCTCCTTGTTTAAAGCCTTGGATGTCCAGCCTTAACTGTGTCATCCGTTTTGGAGGAAAGTATTGATTCAAGAATTTTTCTATCAGCTGTTTCCATATCTTTATGCTAGCCTTAGGTTGGTTATTTAACCACCTCTTAGCTTGGTCTTTTACAGCAAATGGAAATAGTAATAGTCGGTAGACATCCTGATCTACTTCCTTATCATGGACTGTGTCAGCAATTTGTAAACACTGTGCCAGAAACTCTGTAGGTTCTTCCTGTGGAAGACCGGAATACTGGCAACTTTGCTGCACCATGATAATGAGCTGAGGATTTAGCTCAAAGCTACTGACTCCAATGGAAGGTATACTGATACTACTCCAATATGAAGCAGTAGTGGGGTTAGCATATGACCCCAGAGTCCTTCTGGACTGTTCATTTCCACTTAGATCCATGATGGAGAAAGGGAGATGATGTAAAATAGAGAAAGAATATTTTTATATATTTATTTATTTATTTATTTATTTATTCCAAAAATAAAATAAACTAAAATAAAATAAATAAAGATGGGTGAAGATTTTCGAAAAATGAAGAGAGAGAAAGCAGAAAAATGGTTAGGAAGTTTTGAAAAAGATATGATTGAAAGGATTTGATTGGAAAAGATATGATTTGAAAAAGATATGATTTTTAAATTTGACGACTAATTTAATGCTAATTTTTCGAAAATTATGAGTGGAATGAAGAAAAGATATATTTTTTTATTTTTGAATTTTATGATGAAAGAGAAAAACACATAAAAGATACACAACTTAAAATTTTTGGATCTAATGCTCCTTGTTTTCAAAAATTTTGGAGGAAAAACACCAAGGAACACCAAACTTAAAAATTTTAAGATCAAAACACAAGGAAGACTGAAGAACACTTCGAAGAATCACAAGAACAACAAGAACATGAAGGTAGAACACCAAACTTAAAATTTTTAGAAAACCAAAATAAAATTTTCGAAAACCAAAGAAAAATCAACAAGAAAACACCAAACTTAAAGTTTGGCACAAGATTTAATAGAAAAATTATTTTTGAAAAAAAGAATTTTAAAAAGAAGATACCCAATTACCAAGAACATAGACCAACGCTCTAACCAATTGGGCAGTAAATGTAACACTTGTTTTGAAGAAGTATTTTTAATAACTAAGAATAATTTTTTTTTTTGAAAACTAATATTTTGAAAAGGCACACGAAAAACAAGAAAAGAAACAGAACAAGAAAAACTAAAGATCAAAGAAGAAAAATAAACAAGAACAACTTGAAGATGAAGGAAGAACAAAGAACACAAATTTCGAAAATTTTAAAAGAAAAATTTTTTTCCTAATCTAAGCAACAAAATAAACCATCAGTTGTCCAAACTCGAACAATCCCCGGCAACGGCGCCAAAAACTTGGTGCACAAATTGTGAATCACACTTTTCACAACTCGTACCACTAACCAGCAAGTGCACTGGGTCGTCCAAGTAATACCTTACGTGAGTAAGGGTCGATCCCACGGAGATTGTTGGTTTGAAGCAAGCTATGGTTATCTTGCAACTCTTAGTCAGGATATTAATTTGTGGTTATCAGTTGACTTGCAAATGAACAAGAGAGCATGAATTAAAGGTTACTTGTTATGCAGTAATGGAGAATACGTTGGGGTGGTTTTGGAGATGCTTTGTCTTCTGAATTTCAGCTTTTCTCTTGTATTCCTCTTCCCTCATGCATGCAAAAGTGCAAAGTTCCTTCCATGGCAAGCTGTGTGTTGGTGGATCACCGTTGTCAATGGCTACCATCCGTCCTCTCAGTGAAAAGGGTCCACGTGCGCTGTCACTACACGGCTAATCATCTGTCGGTTCCCACTCATGCTGGAATAGGATCCATTGATCCTTTTGCGTCTGTCACTACGCCCAACACTCGCGAGTTTGAAGCTCGTCACAGCTATCCAATCACAAAATCCTACTCAGAATACCACAGACAAGGTTTAGACTTTTCGGATTCTCATGAATGCCGCCATCAATCTAGCTTATACCACAGAGATTCTGATTAAGGAATCTAAAAGATACTCATTCAATCTGATGTAGAACGGAGGTGGTTGTCAGACACACGTTCATGGATTGAGGAAGGTGATGAGTGTTACGGATCATCACCTTCTCTATAATTAAGCGCGAATGAATATCTTAGATAGGAACACGCATGTTTGAATGGAAAACAGAAATAGTTGCATTAATTCATCGAAACACAGCAGAGCTCCTCACCCCCAACAATGGAGTTTAGAGACTCATGCCGTCAGAGATTACAAAGTTCAGATCTAAAATGTCATGATATATGAAATAAATCTCTAAAAGTTGTTTAAATACTAAACTAGTAACCTAGGTTTACAGAAAATGAGTAAACTATGATAGATAGTGCAGAAATCCACTTTTGGGGCCCACTTGGTGTGTGTTGGGGCTGAGACTTAAGCTTCCCACGTGCCTGGGCTGTTTTGGGCGTTCAACTCCAGGTTGTAACCTGTTTCTGGCGTTGAACTCCAACTTGTAACCTGTTTTTGGCGCTGGACGCCAGACTGCAACATGGAACTGGCGTTGAACGCCAGTTTACGTCGTCTATCCTTGTGCAAAGTATGGAATATTATATATTGCTGGAAAGCCCTGAATGTCTACTTTCCAACGCATTTGGAAGGGCGCCAATTGGACTCCTGTAGCTCTAGAAAATCCATTCCGAGTGCAGAGAGGTCAGAATCCCACAGCATTAGCAGTCTTTTTTCAGCCCGAATCAGATTTTTGCTCAGCTCCCTCAATTTCAGCCAGAAAATACCTGAAATTACAGAAAAACACAAAAACTCATAGTAAAGTCCAGAAATATGAATTTTTCCTAGAAACTAATGAAAATATACTAAAAACTTAACTAAAACATCCTAAAAACTACATGAAATTAACCCCCAAAAGCGTATAAAATATCCGCTCATCATAAACCCTAAACCACACACACTAAAGCCTAAATCTTAAACCATAAACCTTCAAACCCAAACCTTAAACCCTAAACCCGAAACTCTAAACCACAAACCCTAAAGCCTAAACCCTACACCCTAAACCATAAACCCTCAACCCCAAACCATAATCCCTAAACCCTAAACCATAAACCATGAACCATAAACCATAAACCCCAAACTATATACCCTAAACCATAAACCATAAACCCTTAACCCAAACCCTAAACCCTAAACCCTACACCATAAATCATAAAAAAAAACCCTAAACTATAAATACTAAACCGTAAACCATAAACCCTCAACCCCAAACCGTAAGCCCTAAACCCTAAACCCTACACCCCAAACCATAAACCACAAACCCTAAAGCCTAAACCCTAAACCATAAACCCTCAACCCTACACCATAAACCCTAAACCCTAAACCCTAAACAATAAACCCTAAACCATAAACACTAAGCCATAAAACCAAAACCCTAAACCTTAAATCCTCAACCCTAAACCCTAAACCTTAAACCATAAACCCAAAAGCCCAAACTCTAAGCCCAAACCCTAAACCATAAACTTAAACCATAAATCCTAAACCCCAAACCCTAATGCCTAAACCCTAAACCCAAAATCCTAAAGCCTAAATCACAAACCCTAAAGCCTAAACCCTAAACTATAAATACTAAACACTAATCCTTAAACCATCAACCCCAAACCATAAACCCTAAATCCTACAACCCCTAAACCCCTATCAACCCAAA